>NC_046358.1:81086436-81395080 GCF_004027225.2 Strigops habroptila
CAGCTAACGCGAACAGAGTACCCTGCTATAAGATGTAATAACAAAGTTGGTTGGGGAAAAGGGGAGCAAATGTTTGTGCAGTTGTTTCATTTTCTGGGAAAATTTTAACTCCAGCAAATTCTTATTTTCTTTCTCCTTTAGTTTCTCAGCAGAAGGAGTTCAGGCTCCAAACCCCCAACTTGATGAGAGCACTCACCAAACCCAGAAAAAGGGCATTTCAAAACCTCAAAGTGGTGGCAATATTACACCCAGCATCTCTACCAAATTCTGAACTTTCCTGCTACTCCTTCCTACATATTTTTACCAGTACCACCTCCCTCTGTCAGTTGCCTCTAACTAGGTTTGATAGTTAAGAGGGAAAGAAATGACATTTAGTTGATGAAGCCTGTAAATCAGCCAACAAAAATGTTCACTCTTATCCATTCATCAGAAAAAATGGTGGAATTACATCTCTACCTAAAAAAACCCTTCTAATTTCAGCCCAATGAGTCAGCACTGCTGCATCTCATCACTAAGAATGATTCATTGTCTCTGCACTTCTCAAAGTCAAGATTAAGGGTATTCACCCCAATTCACTGTCATCTCCTAACAACTCTGGTTCCAGGCACTGTGCTTGCATAGAGTACTGTTATAATGATTTATATGAGTGTGTCACTTTTAATTTAAAGGTATAAAGAGCAATTGCCAGTCTACCAACCACAAAGGAATATTTTCTTTCCAGTGGACTGACAGGTGAATTTTCCAGTTGAATACCTGGAAAATATTCTTGCTGGACAAGAAGAAGGGGTATCTACAGCCTACAGGTGGCAATGCTTCTGAAGACACAAGCGGATGGCCAGTATCTTTGGAGAGAAGCACTAATACTTCATTATGAGTTAACAGAAGCTTTTCAGGGGAGTTAGAATCCAGACAGAAATTCAGACAAAAGCAGTATGGATGGAAAACCTCTGGCCCAAGAGGAAGCAGTGGTGAGGAAGAGGGTTTTGTGCACAGATTAGACCTCAGCCAGAAGATCTATAGCTAGATGAAACAAGAATATCAGAAGCTAAGCAGCAGCACAGCTGTAGTTTTCTTTTCATACATCTAACCTCACTCGCTTTGATTACCCTTTCTAACCATTAAACCAAGGCCACTGACCAACAGAATCTGACCTTAGCACACATGAGCACTCAGTGGCAGAGCCTTCCCCTAAGCTGCCCAAGGCTCTCTGGCAGTTGGTGATGTGCAGTAATAGCTCAGCAAAGATGTCTTTAATGATGCGTGTGTGCTGTGGCCCTGTCCCTAACTGTACCTCACAAACAGACTCCCAAAAGGAGCCCTCGGGCACGTTGGCACATTTCCCACAGCAACTGTTGTGAGCCAGCCGGCAAATGCCATTAAGGAAGTGAAAATCCATGTTGAAATCAAAGTTGGTTTCTTCTGGGTTCATTTTACTCTAGTTTGGTTTCTTGTCCTGGTTCTCTGTACTACTGCACAGGTTGTGCTAGCTCAAATAAAGGTCAAGGAGGGGTTTAAGCCAGCACTACCCTTGGCTTGAGAAATTCTAGTCAGCATATTTTTGGCATCCAGCAGAGCAGCGGGTGAAGTGCCTAAGCCTCAGAGGGTCTCCGACACATTTCAAACCCTCTTGGAAGTTGCTAAGTAACAACACTGTGACCCCCCCAGACAAGACTGCAATGTTTGCTTTGAAAAGCAATGCTTCTATTGCCCTTGCTTCTGCCCTGGAAACATGCCCTGAGGACCTGTCTCTGCTGCCACAGTACTTCTAGTCTCTCGTCTGGGTGTGCAGTTGGATTTTGCCCAATAAAGCAAACATTATATTTTAAACATAGCTATTATAATTAGCAGAAGCTCACTGCTCAATTCCCCTTCTAGACAGGGATTTCCAAATGTCACAGTGTGCTTAGCACAGCTCATCTGCGCCGGCAGCTGCTCTAATCATGACTAACAAGAAGGTCCAGAGTAAAGGATCAAGTCCCATCACAGGAAGTGAGATGAAAAACCAAACAGGATAATTGTCCTCCTTCATCCTGTACCTTCATTTTGTTGTATTATCTGTGAGAAGACAAGTTTAGCAGAGAGACTCTCCAATGAAGAAGGTATATTCACACCTGAGGCCAAGCAGGAATTTCTCTTGGAATGTTATACCTGTTCTCTGGGTCAGCCCCCCGATGACTCTGTCTTGTCCTGGTTGTCCTGCCAGGGTACCATGGTATGAAAACAAAGAGCAGTAAGGGGACACACACACACACAAAAAAACCAAACTAGTACAGCTATTGGCTATTAAAACCCTTTTGCAGAGGCTAAGGCAAATGCAGAGGCCCAGTCTAAACCAGTATTTGCTTTCTAAATGTTTTGGAAAAGCAGAAACAACCTCAGTCCTTACAGGTGATCTGCAGCATTAAAAAAACCCCTGCAAAGTATCTTTTCCCAACACATCCCTACCCACAGCAAAGAGCTGCTACCCTTGAAGGAGAATGCCAGCACTTGCACTGCCAGGTATTGCATAAAGCAGTGGTTTCCAGCCTCCTTGCAGACAAGCAAACCCTGGCAATGCTCCACACCTCAGCGTGCCCCATGGAGCCAGCAAAAGTCCAGCTGAGTTTCTTAATGTAGGTCTCATGCAACATCTCACCTGTATGTACTTGTGTCTCACCCACACCTCCTGCCTTGCTGGTTGGGATATGCTCATATAAACTTCTCCGACCTCTCCAAAGCCCTATGAAGGACTGAAGATGATTAACACCGACCCTGCTCGACATAAGGAGAAACCAAAGCACAAAGATTGTGTGTTCCTTTGCAAGGCCACAGAGGCAGTCACCAGGTACAATTATAATCTTATACCTCATCAGTTTTGTACTACAGACACACGAGGATTTAGAGGCAGAATCTGCCTTAAGTTGTAGGGGAAAAAAAGGGAAGAAAGGAAAGGTGTTAACAGCCCCTCTATGCAAAGACATTCCTTACACTGAAAAAGTAAAGAATCCTCCAAGATAAAAGCAAACATCCCTGTGCAGCACGGTCAAGCTCCTGTAACTTCTTTTGTAAGAGCAGAATCTTCCACTTTTATTTGAGAATTTATTCAAAATAAACAAATCCCAGTGGGATTTAAGCACACTGCAGAGGCTCCAGCAAAACTCATCTAAAAGGAAGCAAACTAAAGAGATCCTCTCTTGGCACGCTCTTGAAAGGAGGATTCACCACATTTCTAATTGACTGCCACCATGGCTTAAGTGAATCATCTATAAATAGGCATCAAATGCAAAGCAAGCACTTGCAGGAAAGAGCAAGAGTTTTGTTTTCTCTTGTTACTGCTTAATGGTTTATTGGGAAGGAGGTGGCTAACAAGGTGGAAGAAATGTAAAGAAACAGAAAAGGATGGGGTGTGGGAAGGAGGGATAGAAAGACATGAAGACATTCAAATGTATGAAGTGCAGATACATTTTTGCCTTTAGTTTTCCAGAAGAGTGAAGGATGACGGATGGGGGAAGGTACGTCAGAGCATCAGTTAGTAACTGCACCACATGTGAGGTAAGCAGGGAGAGTAAAGAGGTAGCAGAGGCAGCACCATCACACACAGAACATGACACCCAGCCATGATGCCGACTTTGGTGCAGTTATTCAGAAACAGTGCTCAGGCCCTACATTATGAACTAAAGCTGCTATTTAAACCATGAGTACACAGGGAAAACATGCTTGTGACTTAAGATTGAGGATGCTCTGAAGATCTCCATATACTCACTACTTGAAGAAGGCTTTTATGTTATCGGTAGAGCCTTATCTGAAAACTCAAGCTCCTGTGGGCCATCTTGGACTCATTTCTAGTCTTTTCTACATATCAGATTCCACACTCTATTAAGTGCAATCATTAAGTAAAGTGCTGGCAGTGTTCATGCAGGCATCTCGTGGTAAGAGTCATCCAAAAAAGGAGTGGACTCAAAACTGTTACAGTTCAGCAGTCATCCACATCATAAAAAAAGTGAAAATACTCATGTCAATGAGCAACAGAGCTGGGAGAATCTGAGTCATTCCCAAAGAGGATTTAGTTTCTGGAAAGCGTTTGCAGGAAAATTTCTAATAAACTCCATCTGATAACACTGAATAACTGTTTCTCAAAATAACCGGAACTTATTTCACAGCTCCTGTTCTAACCTGCCTGCTCACCCTCCTCTTTCCCACAGCCAGTCTGACTGCTCACAGCATCCCAGCCTCCAGCCTCCAGCATCCCTGCATCCATCAAAAGCAGCCAGCTTTATCATCCGTTTTAATTACTTCTCTTAATCCTATGCTCCTTCACTCAAGACTGAAGGAGGCTCTCACAGAATCCAAGGAGCAGAATCATAGACTGGTTTGTGTTGGAAGGGACCTTAAAGCTCATCCAGTTCCAACCCCCTGCCATGGGCAGGGACACCTTCCGTTAGACCAGCTTGTTCCAAGCCCCTGTGTCCAACCTGGCCTTGGACACTGCCAGGGATGGGGCAGCCACAGCTTCTCTGGGCACCCTGTGCCAGCGCCTCAGCACCCTCACAGGGAAGAATTTCTTCCTGATGTCTAATATGAATCTCTCCTCCGTTAGTTTAAAGCCATTTCCCCTTGTCCTATCACTACAGGCCCTTGTAAAAAGTCCCTCTCCAGATTTCTTGTAGGCGCTACATTAGGTATTGGAAGATTTTTATAAGGTCTTCCCTGAGCCTTCTCTTCCCCAGGAGGAACAAGCCCAACTCTCTCATCTGTCTTCATAGGAGAGGTGCTCCAGCCCTCTGAGCATCTTCATGGCCTCCTCTGGACCAGAAAACCTTCTGGTTTCTCTTTCCAAGGAGTTTTACTAGCTTTAAGGTCCTTCACTAGTCCTGTAAAATCCCTCCTTGCAGCTCTGTGGCAGATCTTGTCCAGCACATGGAGTCTGCCAGTGAGCAGCCCAGGACCTCCTCAGAGCCTTCTCCTCTGCGGAGATGGAGGCTTATCCCATGCCAGCTCTGCAGAGATTTACAGCTTTCTCAAAGTTTAATTCTTTCCTCCTGCGGGGAGGCAGAGAAGGCTGTCAACATGGCCTGTAATCCAAACTTTTAACTCCATCAGTTATTATCTTCCCTGACTTAAAAAAAGGTTGGAAAGTGTATGCAAGGGGTAAAAAACAGCTGCAGTGACAGGAACAGAACAAGTAAACAAACCATCCTTGCATAGCACAGCCATGATATTATTCTCTGTTTGCCAACCATCAGTTTAATTTGCATTGTAAAACTTGCAGGAGATTTACCATGAGGGCAAAGTGTGGGATTAATCAATCTGGGGCCGAAGCCCTTTGTTTATCCATAAAATAGACAGAGCAGAAGGAACAGAAGTGCATATTTCCTTACATTGCCCCAGGAGTGCTTCTCAGTTTTGGGCTGAAAGGATTAACTCCAGAGGGAGCACTGCAATTTTATCTTAGACATGGTCCATTTGTTCCTTGGCCCTTCTGCTGAGACTGCCAACAAAGATGCCAGACAGGATGGTATTTTTGAGATGCAAGTGTTTATCTTCTCTGAGTGAACCAAACAGCATCTCATTTCAGGAAAGCAATCCAGCAACTCCCAATCGCTTCTCGCTCTAGCAGATGCAGACTGACAAGGCAAAAGGTGAAACAGCTTGATAGTCCCATTAGAAACCTTTGAGTTTCCCTGCACCTGAATGCCTGTCCAGCAAAGCCATGCTATAAAAACATAAAAGATCTCCATTTGGCAACGAAAGGAGAGAAATCAGAACATATGCTAAGATCATCTCAGTTATTAGCTCCTGCCACACAGGTACAAGATGCAGTGAATTGCTCCTCCATCGCACAGCACAGGATGCTCCGAGGCTGGGAGTGCTGTTTCAGAGGCATGTACAGGCTCGCTGGTGGATGGGCATTAGGAGGGATGTGGTGAATACACACACAGCTGACGCTGCAGGCAAAGTTAAATCAAGCAATAGAGCCAGGGTAAGGCAACATGGAGATGACAGACAGCTCCCTCTGCAAAGATTTGCAAGTAGGAATTGTGAACACAAAGGTTATTTTAACCTTTTCGTTCACTCTTAAATTTCCTTTCTTCTTAACCAAGCAGATAAACAGCTACAAAGGTTCACCTTTGCCTAAAGGTGGCTGGCCTCAGGGTGACACCAGCTTGCTTGTCCAGCCTAGGCTGACCCATGCCAAAAATGCCTTGCTCTTTGTGGAAGAGGCCTTACAAGAAGGGTGTGTAAAACGTGCATTTGCTGTTGGAGTGGCTGTATTTGTGCCATGCAGCAGTTCTCAGGTATTCACGGAGACTCCAGCGTGACCTTTCCCCCTCTCAATCCCTTTGCTGTTCAGAAACAAGAGCAAATGGAATCCGAAGAGCAAATGGAATGCAACAGAAACTAATATCCACAATAATTACAGCGATGTGTAAAGCGTTGATGGGCTGTAGAAATCAGATACAATGAATTTGGGTCTTGCCTGGCCTAAATAAAAAGGTGCTCATTATCTTGAGAGGAAATGCCACTTATGAACGATAAGGTCATGCTGCACTGTGAAGATAAATGTCATTTCTCTATATAGCAATGAGAGTCTCACCTACTGTCTTCAGAAATGTGCGTAAACAGCAAAGCAATAAAAAGCCTGTAGAATTAGCCCGGGACGCTGTTATTTTAAGAGCATAACGTCAGTCATCTGGAGTTCAGCTTTCCTGAACACATATGTATGTACTGGGAACACGTGTATGTACACACATGTACTGACATTGTCCTCTTAGGTTATGATAATCCATTAAAAAAAGTGAATTGACATTTTCAAACAAGCTTGGCTATGTTTGCTGCCACGTCTGCTGACAGAATTGAAGACTAATTACACATTTATACTGTTATAAACATTCCCAGGAATTACATACATCTGCATAGGTATTTCTGTGCTCATCACAAGCCCCCAGGCAGCCTCTGCCAAGCACAATGAGCAACTCTACTTTAAATAAATACCAGACATAATGCTAACAGCTTCTCTCTTCTTGACAGCTCTGCGTGCTGCCTTGCTGCAGCTGAGATACAATTAAGTACGCTCAGATGAGCTTTGAGTGAATGGCTCAGACAGAGCAATCTCCACCGAGTAAGAATGGTGGCCCAGATGCCTCAAGGTGAGGTTGTCTGAACAAGGAGGGTTTTCCTGCAGCACTCTGCAAGTGGCTGCTATTGCCCTTTCATACCCACATGTACAGAAGGCAAATATGCGAGGGTGGTTTAACCACTGCTAGAATGTTCCCACCTAGAGAACTGGGGGTTTGCCACCCCAGTGCAGACATCACTCATAGCTGCCCATAACACTTTTCTTCATCCAAAAGGTCACAGAATGCTTCAGAAACCAACAACCTCATGTTGCTAAGTGCAACAAGAAGCACAGAGGTCAAAGAAGCACACCTGAGTATCTGAGAAATCAGGTCAGGGAGCTGATCTACCCTAAGGCTGCATTTTCCACCAATGAAATGACCTCTCTTAAAAGGGAATAAACCAGGTGACTAGAAAGTGAAGAACACTGCATCTATGTGAACTGCTAATGAAGAGTAGTAAGAATGTAATTGCCAAAGGAAGGGCTGGTAATAACTAGCTTAGCAATAATGAAACCCCAAAGAGCATTGGTTTATGGTCTCTACCAGTTCCCAACTGCATTAAACAGCCTTGGCTTTAAGGAAAATGCAGAGTTTGTGCTCTCTCAAGAGATACTCCCATAAATTAACACTGATACAGATATTCATCTTTTCTTTGTGTACATAAATAATGTACGCTGGCTTCTTTACACAAAGAAGCCTCAAAAAGCTCTCCCATTACACAAGTTACTCTGTTCATGTTCATAGCTACTGAATATATCACTGGGGTTTTATACACCAATAGTAGTGTCACATATAACCTGTCAAGCTTGTTGACTTCCTTTAAAAATTAAAGACATTTAGGTTTAGCAACTCTTCCAAGAATCAGCTTTCCAAAGGAAAATGAGCTATTTCTACCATTTTCCAAACGGAAGTAAAGTTGGTGTTACAAGAACTGACATTTGCGAAGTCTGACATGTGGAATGCAGGCACGAGAGCACAGAATAGATAAAAATCAATGCTTTAAACCAGAAATCAGTTCTGCTTTTACAGTGGCCTTGGAGAGAATTGAAATCTGAGTGTATATCTGTCAAAGCTATAGCTATTAGAGCCGTTTAAACGAATTGAAAACATCAATCAGTTCAATATGTCAAATCAATGTGCCATGCATTTCATATCTGTGTTATTGTCACCAAAATTGGATTCATGGTACATGTATTGTACACTAGTACCAGTTGTTTTATTAAACAGCATAAATAAAATCCAGAAGAAAAATGTTACAACTTGCATTGCAGGAAGACTCTGGCTTTTTCTAAAACTTAGGACTTGCAGTTTGCTTTGCTGAAAAGCTTTTAGCACAATCAAAGCACATTTGACATTAACACTGATTAAAGCAAATAGATAAATTGCAAAGCCTCTGAGAAAACAGACTTGTTCCCTACAATTTACCTGGACCACCCCTGAACAGAGGAGATCTGTATCAACAGCTTATTTCTGATTCACAGCTTGGTGAAAGCTGCTATCAGCTGGCTTTGTCACTTACTCTCTTCCCAGCCTCTTCCAAATATTAGTAGGCTGGTCACACTGCAGTGAAAAAGAGAAAAATAAAGAGAGCATTCCAGCCACCTTCCTTTAAATTCTGTTTGTTGTGACTTGCAGTGGCGCTGTTCTCTAATTCATGACCTTAATATGAAACCAAACTGGGGAAATGGAGATGCTGCAGCCCATGGACAGACCAGTCCGTAGGGTGAACGTACGGGAGCAAATGCAACTAATAACTATGGAGAAGTATTAAGGGTGAATAATTATGTAGGTTCTGAATTAAAACAATTGCAATTGGCTCTTGCACTAAGGCACCATTCAACTAACTGTGCTCAAGCACCGACTGAACCAGGTTTTGTAGACTAATTAGTTCCCTGAAGAAACAGCTCTTCTACTACTGGTAATTAAGGCCAAAATAAAGAATCAATGGGCTTCAAAAAGCAAACCAAGAGAGCAACTACTGTTATTCTCAGTGCCACAATAACAGAAGTATTAAGTGTACTAAAGTGGATCCTACAATTCTGGTAAGCTGCAAAGAGCAGGAGTGTTAGGATCCATGAGAGCACGGGAATAAGCCTGTGTGGATGTTGTTTTCTCAAAGCACTTTTTCTGTTTATATATTGTAACTATTTGGCAGCAGGATTTCACAAAACTCTGTAGCTGGAGCCCACAGCACCACAGTGGGCAGGAATGTGAGTGACGTCCTCCATGAGAACTGACCCTTGGGTTCGTGCTCCTGTGTTGCTTCAAGACCAAGTATGCACTGGATGGAATATTAGTTGGCTCGTCCTTTCACTATGCGGAAGAGGGATGGAGCAGATAAATTATGTCTACATCATTTCTTCCTTTTTCTTGTTTTCCCTTACACAATGAATCCCAAGTAGCATAAATGCATACATACATACAATCTTTATCATTCTTTCCCTGCAGGAAATCTTTAGAATCTTTACTGTATGTTTTTAAATAGAAAGTAATAATTAAAAATATTAATCCCTCTTTCTTACAAGAGACCATCACCATGAATTAAAAGATGACACAAAAACACTTACAAATACATACTTGAAATCTTAAATTATGCAGAGATTGGGTAATTATTCTGAAATGAAGCACTACAAATCACAGAATTCAAATCCAATCATTATATAAATCAACAAATCTCAACAAGTTCAGAACACCTCTTAAGCTGCCAGACAAGCACTATTTAACGTCATTAATACAACACAGAGTTAGGGAATAGCTACAATTTCTGTAGCGTTTTCCATGTAAAACATTATCCCAATGTGCAGTCTTTCTTAGCTTTTACTTCTTTCACAAGATTCTTCCTTCCTTCCTCCCCGGGATCTGCTTGGTTTCCACAAGCTGCTAAAGCTTTCATCAGTTCAAGAATGTTCCTAAGTAGTAGTTGTAATAACTAGGAGATATTTAACATCAACCTTATGTCTGTGCTAGCACTGAAGCCTGAATCACCAACGCAGTTCAAAACATGTGAGATGCACAAGCCTGAGAACACTGGGAAGGATGGATGTGGCATTGTCTTCAATAGGATGCCACTACCCTGCTCCAGAAAGACACCACGTATCCTGGAAGCTGTCAGGAAGCTTTGATCATTCCCATCCAAGGATCACTCGAGTACCCCCAAAGACAAACCCTGCTACCAGACACGGGGCACAGCAATGACATGAGCTCAGTCCACACAGATGAGAGCAGTGCTACATAAAAGCATCATGCTTTCCAGCTTGGAAGAGATTCAAAGAGGTTAAATCTCTAAATTAAACGCACAATGAAGCTTGTCCTACTTGGTGAATGTTTTCCAACATTGCAAAAACCCAAACAATTCTGTAATTGTGGAAAACAACACTGGGAACTGGTGCAAGCATGGAGGAACCTGCCCAGCAACCTCCCTACTGACTCCCAGCCCTTCCCTCCACACTGCTGGGCTGCAACAGCAAGTGATGGAGACCAACATAAGATAAAAGAACATATTTCTACATTTTCAAAGCCTTCCCTTTCAAAAGCTGGAAGCTACCTGTTCCTAAGCCCATTCCCCAAGGATGCTTAATTGACCTTTTTCCTCCTGTCTTCCACCTGTGAGGGAAGAGACGTGTTATCACTGTGCTACTTGCATCCCAATTTCAGCCCCCTGCTCCCACAGCTTCGTGCTCACCACAGGAGGTGATATGCACCATACTGCACAAGAGCAGCTTTTTCATGTGACATCTTTGCTGCCATTCGCTGCAGATGGGGCCACTGCTTCCAGTCCATATGTATTTTTGCTTCCTCTTCCACCTAAAGACATCTAATTGCAGAGTCTGTATCTCTAGGCACAGGCATGCAGGCTTTCCACTGTAAAGAGTTTTAAAGCTCTCGATACTGTGCGAAATGCTCTCCTCTATTCTATTGGGGTAAATATGACTCATAACTGCACATCAGTTATCTTCCCTTTCCAAAACATCACTAAGAAAGAATCACATTTTAAATCTTCTGTAGGAATTCAGCCCCAGTTCATCTGTTTCTCTAGTCTCCTATTGCCAGGTACTGAAGCTAACCCACATTTCTTAGATCAAGCCTTGGTTGTGCTTGATTATTCATAACATCACCAGAAGAGGCTACAGGAGGATTTGTTCATACCAAGAGCATTTTAAGGGAGCATAGTTGGAGAGGAGGGAGAAATCTTTTTGTTGCTGCCATCTATCAATCTGCTTGGGCCTCAAGAGAGATCCTTCAGAGGCCAAGTACAGAAGCATTCCCACGTCCTCTAAGCATCACACCTAGACAGCAGGATGATGACATTAGCACAGTCATAGGTATGCTTCCTGCAGACTGAAACCCTTCAGACAGCAGGATTCCATCCTAAACTCCCTGCACTGCTAGCACAGGTGATAATTTACATTTATCATTACTAGAAATCTTTGTGTTTAGGGAGCCAAGACACGATCTAGTCAGTAAAGAACTAGGGGCAGAGTGTCAGGGACTGCATCTACACCAGGAGAGTGACTTTCAGCAAGAAGTGATGGCAGTTACAATGTCTCCCCTTGTTTGTACTGCACTCAAAGCACAAGAGAGCAGCAGAGCTGGAAAATGCTTTTCTGCCCCAGGCACTTCAACATAAGCCAAGAGTGGGAAAAGGGTCCTTAAGGCTGCTTGGTTCTGGGGGCTTGTATATAAAGCAGCTTATCATAGGTTAGAGATACAGATGTTGTCGTAGTTAATGATTTCATTTATTCTATGCAAGTTGGTGCCAGGACATTCTCACTTCTTGAGAATGATGGAGGCTTGCTTCCAGTTAGCTGTGGTCCCTAGGAACTGCAGAGCTGAAGCCATCCTTAAACTGCCAGAGCATCCACACACTAAAAATAGCTGTAAAAATCTACCTGCAGTGAAAACAATAATGGTTTGTGCAGGATATGTCCAGTGTAAGGCAGTGCCATGGACCACTTCCCTTGATCAGTTACTAACTTTCAGGACAGATTCAAAATGGGAATCTCCTCCAAAAAATTAATAGCAATGGAGTTTTAAAATCTAGTTTGACCTAACAAAAAGTCTCAGTTACACACACACAGGCTCTGCTGCAGCATCAACCTGTTCTGAGAGGCACTCTTCTTCCACAGAGCAGGGACTGTCACCTGTAACAAATCATTATGCCCCTTCATGACTTGACTTCCTCATTTATATTGCGGTTATTTGCAAGGTGCTCTCCCAAAACACAGCCACTGGCAGCTGTAAAAAGGAGGGAAGGAAACTAATGGCTCCCTGACTTGATAAGGTCACTTAGGTCTAAAGGAAGATGAAACGTGTGAGAGAAGAGAGAACCCAAGATAATCCATTTTCCAGGACTGCTGGAGGACACGGAGCCTGACCTGCTCTCCTTTAGAAAAGGAACACAAAGGACTGCAGTGCTTCCCAGGAAGACTCGAGTCTGACTAGAGATGCCAAAGCATTCGGGTTCAAAATGCTATTTCGACAAGGTGTTTGCTTTGTCAGAAGATGATGTCCAGCCCTGTGACTGCTTCAGCAATCAGTGGTAGCTGATGCATGGAGCACATTAGCATCATCTCCAGAGAGACCCTCTTTTCTCCCCCATGAGTCACAGATAAGATGCTACAATGACAGCAGAAGTCTGGGCAAGTGAAACATATGCCATTCTGGAGTGGCAGGAAAGCTCTAGTGACTTGGATTTGAACCTTATGGACATCCAGAGCGAGCAGAGTAATCTTAGCACTGCTTCTTACAGTTGTCACTGAGAAAAAACACTGCAAAAAGGTTGGATGGCAGCAGAGAGGTAGAGAAAGCAGGCAGAAAAAATGTGGAAATTAAAGCAAACTTCTCTGTACCTTGCACAGATGGAAGGAAATTTCTCTGCAAAGTTCCCATCATCACAGAAACCTCTTCTGCTGTGTAAAGAGGCAATTTACCTTTGAGGAGGAGAGGAAATAGAGCAGAGGAAGGATAAAGCAAGATAAACATAAAGTGTGGATCAAAGAGAGGAAAAAAGGAAGGAAAAAAAGAAGGTAAAAGAAGTGGAAAGGCACTGAAGCTGAGTGATGGGGGAAGCTGAGTGAGAGACAAGGAGGAACTGTTAACTCCTCAGATAAACACTTTATTGCATCTGCACATAAAATTTAAGCACTTTAAACACAGGGGTGACTGGTAAGTAACTCCCTCTGCAAAGAGCAGATTTGTGACTAACATCACAAGAATCAACAATGCCCAATTTTTACCGCCAGCAGATGTGCTGCAGTTATCAGGTGCAGTTAAAGTGACAATATTTGGTCAATGAGTTCTGAGGTCACCAGCAATGCCCACGGTGGAACAAAAACACAGAGCATATGGCATTTCATGTGCTGAAACTGTCAGACTCATAATTAACTGATTAGAGTACATATGGTGCTCACAGACAGTGTAAATCTCTCAATGTAACAAATGCTGGAGACCACTGAAGGTGTCAGCATGAGTCTTCCTTGCAAATCTCTCTTCATTAAAGTTTCATATGGAGGCAAGTGTGTTGTAATAAAATCACTATTAATGGAGTTATATTTATGATGATTGCTCTTTTGTGCAGCTGGATTTAACTTTTCAAACACTAAACTCCACATCAGAGCTTTTTCGCAGTAGCTGCTGCCTGCACAGAAGCTTCTTGCTTTGTCACGTTTACCTTGAAATCAGAAGTTCTGGGAGCTAAGGTAGTAAGAGTTAACCAAGATTGGCAAGAAAACTGTCAATATCACCAGCACCAAACAAAAAATTCCATGCCATGATGTAAATACAGCAAAAATTCTGTTTTGAGTATTTATAGGAGGCTGGCCAGGGACAAACTCATTCCCTCTTCAGTTCCAAAACACACTTTTAAGAAGATGGTGAGTGACACTTCATTAACCACGTGAAATAGGTTCACACAGCCAGCTTGCTCTTCCAGCCACCACGTCAGATGGCATTTTTCTTTGCATCTCCCCTGTTTTACATTCAACACTCCGTGAGGTGCTTTCCTGAACATCTCCAGCCAGATCAGCCTTGTGGAGCAGGGGGGTGGGCTGTGGGCAGGCAGCTCTGGGGAGGATAAAGCAATCATTTTGGGTCCCAGAACAGACTGTTTGTATGTCCATGTATTAGAAATCCAGCTTTTCTCATCAATAATCAGTGAAGGGGATTTTAAAAGTTCCCAATCAGCCTTTCTTTGCCTTCCAGTCCTCTGCCTTATCAGGCTCTGATAGGACTAGTTCTTATGCAGCACCACTGCACCTCCAAAGTGATCTGGGACGAAAGCATCCTTCTGTATTTCATTTTCTGGGAAGGCGTAATCCAGGCAGGGTCTGTGATGCAGACACAGCACGGCTCCCAGCAGCTCTCCTGCCCACTGAGGGCTGGGGAAGGAGGGAGTAAGGCACAGCTCAGTGTATCACCAAACTCCATCTTCCCAGCACACATTAATACTCACACGCAGCCCTCCAGGGTTTACACACTCCTCTCTCATTCCCTGTGTTCTTTTAAACAGCTTCCCACCTCCATTTATACATGAAGCAAAAGACTTATCAGAGACCTCATCTCCCTAATGAGTTAAAAGCTGTTGCCTCAGCCCAAAATCTTCCTAATCTCACATGGCTTCCTCTTCTCTCCTACTGTGTTATCACTATCACTCTGTCTTCACCAGAGCTTCGTGCCTCACACAGTGCTGCTGCTGCTGCTGGAATAGATGGGAAAATCTCCATTTTAAGAATAAGGAAAAATCCCTGTTAAGAACATCACTTGATTCCCCTCTATGGTTTGTTCAGAGGTGAGGCTGCTGGTAACAGATTAGGGCAGCCAGAAGAAACAAGAAAATAAAAGGTATCAAAGGGTTCCCTGCTAGGGAGCACAGAAAGAGATTTTGGTAAATTAAGTACTCTGTAGCAAAAAAAAAGGAGAAAAAGAGCTGTGATAAAACAAGTCAGGGAGGAGAGACAAGGTGCATGGTGTGAATTTTAAGGTTTATGAGCAAAGCGGGAAGGCAGAAGCTACAAAATATAACGCAATAAGATGCATTTGCCTTGGAGGTTTCAAGGGCTTTTTTAAACTCAAGATGCTCCTGGACCACAGCGATACCTGCAGTCTCCCCCGTGGAGATGCAGCGCACAGGAACTGTGCAAGTGCTGCTCCTGTACACAATGTCCCAGTGGTGGTAAGTCCAGCAGCACCCGTCTGTGGGCATAACCAGCTACCTGCAGTGGTATATCCCCTGGAAACTAGTGATTTTAACTGCTTTCCACACTTCAACCAACTCAGCCTAGCAAAAAGTGTCAGCCAGGCCTTCCCAACTCAGACCCATCAGTCTCTCTTTGCAGCCACCCCAGACCTCACCTAGATCTCATCTGAATAGCTGCGCACGTTGCTGCTTTGCTGCCACATGCAGATGCTCCCAGATGTGCTCCTCTCATTATTCCATGCTACTCTCCAAGCTGATTGTGTGCTGCCCTCCCAAACCCATCCACACCAGGGGCTCTCAGGACCCTTCTGCCACACTGACTTATGTTGAAGTTCCTTTTTCCTTTCCTCTCCACCACCCCTCCCACACCTCATAAACAACAGAGGCTCCAAGGTGCCTCATTCCTGCTGTCTCCTCTGCTTGTGAGTCATGCAGGTGTCAACACTTCTAAAGCCTGTACGGAGGCTCAGCAGAGCTGGGAGGGTGCAGAGCATTATGTTAGAAGTTATTAATAGCTGCTATCGACCAGTTCTTTGATCTATAAGCAGCTGATTACAGCTGCTGCTCCTGACGATGAGGCACCAAGAGTCCTGCCTGTCCCTCTGTTACCCTTTCCGGTTTTTGGATTTTCTACTAGAACAAGAAACTTTCTCCCAAGATTTCAAAATCGCTGGGATTCAGCAGTCAACACTGCAGGCAGAAAGGCAAACACAATCAAGTGAAGCATAAAATTTTACTTTGCAAGGAGAATATCAGATCTCTGAATTCTGCTTCTAGTGGACTCTGAAAAGCTTAAGGGTTGACATCACATACAAGAAACCTCCAGAGAACATAACTTCTTTCTGAAATTTTCCATGTAGCCCTTAATCAATATCCATGAAAAAAACACCCTTATAATTTGTACCCTATAAATAATTAAAGAGCTGTAGCAATTGGTTCCCACACCCTTCCATGCTCTCACCTGAAGAAGGAAAGGTAATTCACTACTGCCCAAAGACACTGTGCACATCTGACCTGTTCAGTGAAACAATTCAGGAAATCTCCCTCCAAAAATGCAGAGCCAATGTTGGAAACAACTAAGAAAACAGGTTAAAATAACCACCTTCACTTTATGTCAGCACCGTCTGATCCTGCTGTCTGCTAGTAAGCAGTGTGGTGATCAAAAGACAACAGAGAAACATCCTGAGACAGACAAATTCAGGCAAATTTCCATGTTATTTGACGTTACCAGCTAACTTCCCTATCAACTTGTCCAAAACCTTGCAGCATTCCTTTTCTGAGAAATGGGGATGAAGTGGGTCTACACCATGCTATTGATGTATACAATACCATACTGCTCTGCTTGCTAAGGCATTGAAGGTCATTGGAGCCAGTACTGCCTGACTTAAGTCCTCACCTACCAACACAAGAAAAGAGCATTTTTAAGGATGCCAGAAGCAAGAGAGTTTTGTGCACAATGGGACAAGTGCACTTTATGGCTTGAACATGAACCTGAACAGCATCAATTTCTACAAGTTTTACTCCATTTGAATGATGGCTTCTATAAATTTTTATGATGGTGGAACTAGACATGAAGGAAGGAAAACTCACATACTTAGGACTATTGCAAATCCTATGTAATCAAGCTGCCAAGCTTTAAGATTACAGACATATTCTAAATATTTCAACTCATGACCATAAAGCCCATTCCACTATGACAAAACACAACAGAGGAGAAGCATTTGGCAAATGCATGTTAGCATTTACTACAGTCACATTTCAGATTACGTATTTTCAACAAGAGAACTAAAAATAATGGAAGAATTCCTTCAAGCAAAACTTCTATCTTTGGAAAGAATGTTTTTGTCTTAAAGAAAACCTAGTTAAAAGCATTTAATAGTTCCTGGTATTCTGGGGGTTTCAGGCCCAACGCCAAGAAGTGAAGAATTAACAGCAGACACACACACTTTCCTTCTTCAACCTTTAAAGGTCTTTTACACAATCACTCACACTGTGTACAGAAGAACCTTGCTACACATGTGATGTAGTGAATTACATAGAGTAGACCACAGAGAAGACACCGCACCTGCTACACTGCATTACCCCTTTACTTCCCCTTACATACAACCCTTTAACTCGCAGGGACCAGTTGTCAGTCCAGCCATGCAGTGCAGCTATGCTTAACACAAAGCACACTCATCACACCAAAGATGGTTATTCTTGGCTTCTGCCAGCTTCAGGTGCAGAATAGTAACTTGTGGCTCTTGCTCATCCCAGAATTCTGAAACCTCAGTTTTGCACATCTGTCTTCTGTGAGAGCAGATCACATCACTAGGCAACTCAATCTTAAATGTCTCAACTACTTCACCCCTGGGTTTAGAGCATGATGCTCCTTTATTACCTCCAGCTCAGTGTTATGAGCATGCAGCTTCTGCATCATCTCCTCGGCCTCACGCATGCGCCGGTTCAGCTGGGGCGAGTGCTCGGAAGGGGTCAGCTCACTGTCATACGACTCCAGAATTGCTCGCATCCCATCACGCTCCTGTCAGGAAGAACAGCAAACACCTTTAGGGATACAGCTTCTGACCCACTCCAAAGAGAGGGTTCCCAAAACCATATTCGACATTTTCGCCCATTATTCTTTTACAGGACAAAACCCTGATGAAGAGACACTCATCATCTTCATATCAGCACCAAGACACAGATGAACACACAGTTCTAATAAAACAAATGTTGCTGCTCTGAACACTGAAGAATTAGACTGTCTGTGTATATAAAACCACATACCCCTTGCAGGAAAGCAACATGCACACATTCTAACAAGCAGATGGCAACTGAAAACAGAGCCTGCCTTCTTTTTGGAGACACTATTCTAATTCAATGTGGCTGAATGGGTTTCTTCAGCAAAATATTTAGTGTAGTGCTTGATATTTTTCCTGCCAAAGAGTTCCAGCAATGAACGAACAGAATTGTCACAACAGAAACGAAACAGATTTGACAACGAACAAAGTGGCTGAGAGCAAATATCCTCTAAATGGTATGTGCCTTATCAGTCATTAAACATTGCAACACTCAGTGTTTGTAATAAATACTTTTTCAGAGGTTAATATCTCGCAGACAATGTGTTTGGCTCACTTTGCTATCTGCTGGCAATTATAACCAAGCACTTGCAGAGAAAGACAAAGAGAAGGATCCCGCTTCCCTCTCAGGTATAAGGACTGGGCTGAAAGCGAAAGGTAAAACTTTTTGTGGGGGCTCCTGGTTGAAGTATTTCCTAACACATTCCCAACTTCAGACAGCACCTAACACCTACCTCCAAGGCATTGATGGAGAAGAAGAATTGGGACAAAAGGCTGAAATCTGCCACTAGTCAGGTGTGTTTTAAGATTACTCTTTACAGTGCAGTATGTATACAGGGATTAGCCAGCTGATGAGGTGTGTTAACTGCACGGAAGAACCTTAATGTTTGTGAGGCTACAGGAGTCAAAGGAGCTGCTGACATTCACTACCTCATCCTGTTGCAGGAATGCACAAATGCTCTGGACAAACCAGTTCTCTCATGTAAATTCTGCCATCGCAAACATCCACAATATTATTAGATCACCCAGCTTTATAGCTGTACAGTTCACATCTAGACCAGGCCACTGCATTGGGCCTGGAGCACTTCCTAAACCCATACTGGTTGCGCTGAAATGATTCCCTGGGATCCTCCTTTCTTGGGGATCTCAGAATTATCAGGTTAGACAAAAAGGTCCTTTTCCCCCACCCCCAAATGAAAAAGGCTGTATTGCAGACAGCAAAGGTGATGCCAACTGCTCAGCTGAGCAAACCTGTATACAAAGGTTATTTCCTCCTTCAAAATCTAAAGGTCAAAGACTGAACATGGATAGCAAGTGTACACGTGGGGAAGGGAAGGAACATGCAAATTCAAGGTGTGAAAAAATAAGACTGGGGGCACTGCCAGAGGTACAGCATGTGTTCAGAGAATGTCATGGATTGAAAGGTCAGCCAAGATGGTTGGTTAGCAGGCAAAAGGACCCCAAGACCAAAGGACAGCCTGAGGCTACAGGAACCAAGTTAATAAAACAATAAAACCAGGTTTTAACATAAATAGTACTGGAAGCTATTACTAGCTCCTTGCTCAGGTCTGACTGAAGAGAAACATTTTTCCAAGGAAAGAACAGTTTTGCGATAGTTTGGAAAGAATTACTCATCTGACAGACATATGAAGAGAAATACTTCCATGTTACTGCAGAAGAACACCCAAACCCAGCCACACCACACCTGCCTTGCAATGAAAGTCAGAAGAACAGGATTGCTCCGTCCTCCCTGCCCTTCACATCACCCCATCTGCCCAGTGCACTCTCCATAAGGCAAACTGCTTTTGCTAAAGAGAAGACTTTCACTCTCCCTTTATTGCAGAATCATTGTCTAGAGCACAGTTGACAATGTAATGACAGCCTTTAGTGAAGGTATTAATTTGATCACAGAATGGTTTGGGATGGAAGGGACCTTAAAGCTCATCTACTTCCAGGCCCCTGCCATGGGCAGGGACACCTCCCACTAGACCAGGTTGCTCAAAGCCCCATCCAACCTGGCCTTGCAATCCTTGAATGTTGTCGCAACTAGATCTGCAATTACAGCCTCCTCTCTTTCTCTGTACTCCAATCTGCTCCTCTGTCCTAATTTTCTACTCAGCATCTTTCATTGATGTGATCATTTAACACTGCAATGTTCTCTCCATTACAGCAGGGCAGTCCCAAAATCCTTAGCATGTTTTCAAAAGCAAACAGGACCCTGACAATTCCCATCACACTTGGCTTCCAATTAACTGGTGAACATTAGGTCATTCGAATCACTCCCAGCAAGATCCTAGCAGTTCCCTGAGCTGTTCAGCTGCAAGGAGGACAAACTTCTGCTTTCATGTTAGGATGGGAAAATTGCATGGGAGCAGGACATCCCTACAGGCTGGCTTTGCCCTAAAATCAGCTACAGATCTTGTCCTTCAAAGCCTTTCTCTTAAAGAAAGAGTAAACTTCTCAAGAGAAAGCACATGTGGTAAGCACAGCCCAAGCTGTATTGGAAAAAAGGTGCTGAAATAAAGGGTGATACAATTAAACAGTTGATCCTGGAGTTCAGTTCTCCTCTTTAATTATTTCTAAATATTAACACTGTAATGAAATCAATTCTCAGCTTCCAACAAGTGGTCCCCAGCTCCATTCTTTAAATGTCTCCCCATCAAGAGCACTTACTGAAAGCTTTTCTCTTCCTCCTAAAGATCTTGTCAGTTTGGCAGGAAACAGAAGTTCTTGCTGAGAAGTCCTCTGTCTAAAAAGATTCTCTAAAATGTAATCCTAATTTAGTAATTGCTGCAGTACCTCCTCATCCCACACGACATTCCCCAAGCTCCATCAAAAACTTTGCCAGGGACTTTCAAACACCCTTCCTAACCTTTTCGCAACACCTTTGCTTTCCTGCTTTCTAGGAGAGCAGTCATCAGAATTACTGAAAAGCAGTTTCTCTGGGAATTCCTAAAATTTAGCCAGCACTGGGCATCTCTGCTAACTCACCATAGACCTTACAGCGGCACACTTCCAGGTGCTCTTTACCTCAACCAGTTTCAAGTCAACACCAGACGAGAACGGCAGCTTATTCTAAACATGTCCTAAAAGCAGACTAATTGGGTTTGATGTTCGTTATAAACCTGGGAAATTAATGTCCTGCAGCAAACCCTGGTGCTGCAGCTCGCAGCTGTGTTTGAAGAGATGTAATTTCGGAAAAGAGGAAAGAGAGGGATTTTTTCAAAGGTTAAAGTTTCCCTTCCTTCTGCCAGCAACAGCCCATTCACCAAACAAATCTGCCTCCTACTACTGCAGAAGTAACTAAAAAGAAAACATGTTCTGAATTCTTAGAGCTAATCCCATGAAAATGTGCTACAGGAAGTACAGAATGGCACCTCTGCAAAATGCCAGCTCTACGATAAAGTTTCTCACTGGTCCTTCCCCCAGCTCCTCTATTCCCTCTGTGTAAAGCCAAAATTCAACCTGGTTGGCGAGCAGCTTGAAGCTAAGGGCAAGTGTCTTTCCCAGTGTCTTTCACACACCAAAGGGCTACAAGAATTCAGAAACAGCAGTAACATAAGTGGGCTCCTCCAGGACTTTGGACTTCATTTTATGGAGAGACCTGAGAATGGTTCACATCAGCACCAGCATCATCATCCTATCAACACCCCCCACGTCACTGAAGCAGTGCTACTGCTCACCTCCAAGGCCAGCTGCAGCTTCTAGTATTTGCACACTGAGGACTCCCAACCATGTGCTGGAAGCGTAAACTGAAGAGTAAAAACATAGCCAAAAGAATTTACAAAGCCATCTGACCTTCTATACATACATAGAAACACAGTCCCTATTCCTGTAGATGCTCCTTACCCCTCCTCAAACATCCATCCACACCATTCACCACAGACTTCCTAATTAGTTGAAGCAAAGAAAAATCAATAAGAAAGAAATTAAAGTTACAAATCTAACTGAAGCCAGTCACACACCCAGGGAAAATTTGTTCCTGGGGTAAAGTTTATCTAGTGTCATAATTTTATTGAAATCCTATATCTTCCTATTGACTTTTATGGTTTCAAGCTGGATGCCAGAGTTATCATTATTAGAGTCTCAGTGTTGCTTGCTGGCCCGAGGTTTGGGGTTTGTGGACTGTTTTTTTTTCCTTTATAAACAAGCTGTAATTGTCTGGTTTATTGATCAATACATCTTTCAACTGCCTCTCTTCACCCGCTTCTGTTGTGGTGAGTCTCCTGCACCTTCTCCGAAAGAAAATACAGGGTTGTTTTTTAAAGAACATATTGTTTTGTCATTAGCCATGAAAGAGCAGAAATTGTGTCGGTCGGTTCCGATAATGGCTTTTTAATGACACATTCTAGTCACAGAAAATCTGCTTTATTTCCACACGAGTGAACTTCAACTATTAATCCACAACCCAAACACACAGCTCACTTGCTCTCTCACTTCTGCTTGGGTTGGAGCCTGGCAGAGGAGACAGACTTTGTAAAGTGGAATCATAATGCTATTTCCTGCTCGGTGCTTCTTTTGATAGTACAGAAATATTCCTGCTCCTAGCATTAGGTGAGCTTTTTGTTTAATTAATGGTAATTTCTGGAGAACGTTAATAGACTGCTTCATTATAGGAAATCAGTGGCAAGATTTCCCCCTCCTCTTCCTCCCCAGACTCCTAAATCCAAATTAGTCATAATATGAGAAAATTTTGAGACTGAAGAAAGATATTGAGCTTCAGCATCAAAGAGATGCTATTTGCAATCAGGTACAATTTAGTTAACTATTCTTCATTAAAACACAAATAAAAGAGAAAGGTGACTGTGTAACAGAGTTCTGTGCTTTCTGACTTGAAGCTATACAAATACATACATAGAAAAAGGGAGATGGTAACTGGGACCTGACCAGATGTTTAACAGGAATAGAATTAGAAGTGTGAGGTATGGGAACATAAACCAAAATATGGTCAGAAATAAAAATTAACTATGTTAGACTCTGTCACGATCTATTGAGGAAATATATTCTTAGAATACTTGGAAAATTAGTCATGGTAATCTCTGGTCCAAGAGGAACTATCTTTGATGAACTCACAAAGGGCAGGACTGGCCCTGAAAAAAGGACAGAGGAATAGATCCAACCTTTTAAAAGAAGGATGGATGAGAAGATACAGACTCCGGAAGTTAAAAATCACTTCAACATTTTGATATCTCATCAAATACTTGAAAACAACCCCAACATTAACAATCAACTTGCAGGTGCTAGAGAAGAATTAGGGACAAGAAACAATCAACTGAGCCTTAATATGGATAATATCAAGCCAGTCTAATTTCCTTCTCTGACAGGTAACTTTTCTACTGAATAAAGGCAAACAATAAATGTGATAAATCTCAACTTCAGTGATGTGTTTATCAAAGAGGAGGATTACAATTCAACAACATCCCTAATTTAGAGAAATGAACTTGTATCAAGGTGATGAAATTCATGAAAGTGAAGCGCAGAGCCCTGCGTGTTGGGCAGCAACACAGACACCAGGTACCATTAATGGGCTGCAGCACCAGTTGGCATCTTCCTCTTTGCACCTTCCTTACAGGAAACACGTGCATCCCACTTGAAGCTCATTGGGATACAGGAGCTGCACTATATACCATGGGGAAGCATTAACTAGGGAATGTGCATGGGACTAGAGCCAGTTAACAGGTTCTGCCCCAATGTGATAGCTGGAGGAACCGATAGCCAATTGATACACTATTAAGCCCTACTTTGCAATTAGGCTTCTCTCTTCAAAGTCTACACTGACGTCCCATTGCCTGGTGGAAAATGGGCAGGAAAAGTAAACACAAAGTGACAGCAAGACCCACGAAGCAGAGGTCTGAAGGCAGAGCTGTGGCTAAAGGCACATTCAGTCAGACTTTGCTATTATGGAATGCATCTAAGGGAGCCGCATCCCCTCAGCTCCTGACCCTCTTGGAGCACTGCTACCAATTGCTGCTCAAGTCTTCCAGAACAGAAAACAAGGCAAGAGTTGTATGCCAAAAACCCCAGCAAAAATTAAATTACCAGAAACTTTTCACAACCTCCTTGTCTATAGCAGCATCTACTATCACCAGAGGGCAAATAGTTCCCCTTTCTCTTACCACCCTAACTTTTGTACTGATCATCTTTAAACCAAATTTTCTATTCCCAAACCTCCGAACAGCTTCCTTCTCAGCTACAGCAATTTCCCAACACTTCTCTCTGTGGCTGACCTATTTTCACATTACTTTGCAAATTAGAACTGACTGCAGACACATATGTATGTACACACCATTGCCTTCCTATTCAAGACCTCAATTAAAACAGCATTTATAAAAAAGCCTGTTAACTCCATAAAAACAAAAACATGCAGCAGATTTCACCACCCTTACACTGACAAAAACATAAGGAAATGGTTTTTCAAAATATCCTTACCTCTCAAAGGTGACTTTCTATATATCAAACCTCTGCTTTCATTTTCACCTCTCAAGCCAATATAAGGCTATTGCAGGAGTCTAAAGATGGATTTAACCTATAAAGAAGCCCTTCAGATGTACTGTGCCCTGCAATCAAGGTTTCTCCAACAAAAATAAGGTATTTATTCTCTATAAGTTGAAGTACCTCCATCCGTGTCTAACCTGAATAGGTGGGAGAGAGGTCAGACAGACTGATGTACTCTAACCACAAGCACGCAGCAAACCAGGAATTAAGCATCTCTATCTGTCCCACCATCTCTCTACAACTGATGATTTTCATCACTTCTGATACTCTCATAACAGAGCCATTTTCTTGCTAGGAAAGGTAGCATATCATTAAGGTTGAACATCAACTTTCCACCCACGGCTAGAAGTCTGGAGAAGGCAACCACTTGGCAAACTGCAGTGAGAAGAGGACACAACCAGGCAGAGAGCCTGAGAAAGACAATCAAAGGATAATTTTAGGTGCCAGAATAAGGCATTCAGAGACACTCTTAGGTTCCTAACCTTCATTTCTTACATTTTTGAGAGCTTCTGCAATCTGACTGCTCTTTTGACAAACATTCAGGAGGCAGCTTTCAATGCACACCTAAAAATACTTATGTATTTTACATGCTCTTATATTCCATAGGTTCTTCTCCAGATTTATAGTCCTTCCTTTCTAGGTCTTGTCCCTCACCTCCAGTGCTTCTCTGCAGAGGGCTCAGCTTGCCTTATATCCTGGCAATGGACCAGAGCAAATAAATGCACTGTAACTCTTTTAATCTGTCTCTGATAAATCCCCTGCTTACTATCTGCTGGAAAATTGTGCATGGTCTCTAAAAGCCTCATTTTGCTTATAGCACATACATATGCCAGCTGACAAGCAATCATACAACTGACACTGCAACAAATTAAATATTATCTGACTAAAACACCCCTGGGGTCCTCTTGCTTCACAGTGAGTTTAACATGTTTAGTTATGTTTCCTAACCTCCTGCTGCCGTGAAATAATTTTATGATTTTTCTTCATTTAACTCCTTTCTAGCAGAACGCTCACCGCTGCTAATCTCTAGCACAAGGTTGCTTTTCTAGCTCAGTGTATTTCTCATCTCTGAAGTCAAAAAACCCCTCTTTTTTCTACCATTTCTCTTAGCCCCGCTGCTCAAGCAGGGGCAATCTCGCACAAGTGTGAAGCTGCTTTATTCACCTGCCTTAGCACAGGGCCACTGTCTGCCACCAGGATCTGACACCATGTGCACAGCTCACAGTTGAAAAATGGTCATTTCTATTAAACCCAAATAAATTAATACCTTCTTCAAGCCAGCCTCCAGATCACCATCGCTGGCAGAAGGAAGGCATCACACAACTGACAAGGAAATGTGTTCATCCTTACTGGCAATAGAAAACTAGTATTTTATTCATCTGTTTTTAAAACAGGGAAAAAAAAAAAAGCTTTATTCAACCCAGAAAAGAAAGTTTCTTTGTGCAGAGTCTTCTATTCTGCCAGTGTACTACAGCACATAAAAATTCAGCCCTATGTTCATTCCTTATCCTCAAATTTCTTTTTCTTCCTCCCTACTAAATAACTCAGATATTGGCCTCTAAATCTCTTAACAGCCAGTTTCCTGCAGGTTTAACTGCTTAAATATCATTAACTTGGGAGAAAAGTAAACTGAACTGTGCTCTATGTGGTGCAGTTATCTGCAAAAGGAAAAGAGAAGGAATTGCACCACCGTCCGGGCTTTGTTCCAGGGGGGTTCAGGCTAAACCAGGACTGAAGCAGAAGGTCAAATCTCTCGCTTCGCATCCTGAGAGGACAGAAAAATCAAAGACCTGAGTTCATCCGATCAGCTTAACACAGCACATTCCACTGAACTTGAAAAGTAATTTCTTGATCCCTTTACAATGCCTCAACAACTCTAGATATTTCTAGAGAAATATCTACCTATGGTTTTTTGAAAAAGGCAAAGGAAAAGGGCTTTTAGCTAATGCTTCAGAATATACATCACCTGACTGCTTTATTAGAAAATATTAATAATTTCCCATATTTTACTTATTTCATAAAACATTCCCTCTACTACCTCCAGGCTGTAAAAGATCAGTGACTTCAATAAGTGTTTCACAAATTACACATCAAGTTATCTCCTAGGTCCCCTACGGCATATCTGTATTATCTTCAAAGGATTCTCATGGGCAGAAGGGACACAGGTCCTTGCCCTCATAGCCCAGCAATGCTTCCTTTGGATGGGGACACAGGAGGAAGGGCACAGAAGAGACAAAACTCTGCCTATCTGCTGCAATAGGACTTCTCAGTTGAGCGAGTGACCTAACAGGCACCTTAACACAGATGAAGCTTACAGGCACCCACAGCACCTACCCTGCAAATCATCATATCAGGTCTGGCCAAATTTGCAAGCCATAGAGTTGAATGCATCTATACTAAAGGCCTTTCTGCCCACTATACATTGGGGTTAAATGTTTTCACTTTTCTACAACAACTGTTGGAAACTTCCTTCATTTACTGTTCCAGAACTAGTAGGGAACTGCTCAGAAGCCCACAGCGTTCAGAGATCCACGGATGCAGAACACAGAGGGTAAAAAAAACCAAACAGCCCACACATACACCACCACATCCAGTGCCTACCCTGATGCTCAAGGTGTTGACCAAAAAGCATTTTATTAAGTACAGGAGGCACAATGTGCAGCTTCCACACTATGCAAGCCATCTACTAGGCAAAAGAATACATAAACATAGAACCATAGAATAGTTAGGGCTGGAAAGGACCTTAAGATCATCTAGTTCCAACCCCCCTGCCATGGGCAGGGACACCACACGTTAAACCATGTCACTCAAGACTCCATCCAACC
The DNA here is from genome assembly GCF_004027225.2 of Strigops habroptila. Taxonomy (NCBI): domain Eukaryota; kingdom Metazoa; phylum Chordata; class Aves; order Psittaciformes; family Psittacidae; genus Strigops; species Strigops habroptila. The sequence goes on from NC_046358.1 coordinate 81,113,606, forward strand.
TATGATAGAGCAGGTGTCCTTAATTTTTGAGTGACTTGACCTCACTCAATCATCAACAAGCTAGCTTGAAACTATTTTATCTTTACCCCTTTGACTTAAAGAGGATTTAAGAAACTGGGAGCAGCATATGGCCTATGAGACTCATAGGAGGTATGTGGAATTGTCCCAAACAAGCATATTTTATCACATGAAAGAGCAGCAAGCTGAAAGGCTTACCAACAGAAACATCTCTGTTAATTAAAATCCTGGGCGTATAAACCCAAACCAATGCACCGAGCAGTATCTCTTGTTAAGTCTGTGTACCTCTCATCAAAATCCTCAGCGTTCGGTCATGTTCTTCTTGAAATGATAATAACCATAAAGGGTCATTTCTCACCCAAGCCGAGCTCCCAACAGCAAACTGGGCTAGTTTAACGGACAGTTTATTTAATCACACTCAAGGATTTATAGGGCAAAGGAATAATAAGCCATTATTTACAACTAAAATGCTATGATTTACTTGGATGTGGTCAAAATACTGATTTCATATTAAACAACACATTATTTCACATTTCACAACCCACATGACGTGGGTTACATAGTTTAGCTTGTACCCTTTCAAAATATGAATGAACAATCACTTTAACACTTTGAGTACATAAGCTGCACCAAGCAACACTTCCTCGGCTTCTTTTACAACCAGTTTGTTCTCTCAAGCCAGAGCACAGTTCAGACAACACCCACAGAACATGTCTCATTAGCTTAATCAGAAGCCATCCTCAGGGTTTGCTCTCAGACAGCAAGTAAACACCATGAAGCTTGGCTACTCTTTAACCTTGCGAACTGCACTTCTGAAAGAGTTTTCTGCATTTAAAAAGAAAATGGGCCACCTCAGTGCTCTGACTGCAGCTTCTCAAGCTTAAGTTTATCATATGCTGGCACTTGAATCCTGTATAAACACCAGTGCAGGCTGGCAGAGACAACCATGAACCACCCCTCCATGCCTGGGATACCTTTCCTCCTGAGACTTGGATATGGGGAAGAACAAAACTGCATGCTTAAGAATTGGGTAGGTTATGGTGCTTCACCATCATTCCAGTTGCATCTTCACCACTGAATCACTTTGAGTAACCTGGTCTGTGGTTGGTGTCCCTGCCTGTGGTGGGGGGTTGGAACTAGATGAGCTTTAAAGTTCCTTCCAGCCCAGCAATTTGCAGTTTGGGAACATGACAGACAAAAACCTCCTCAAGCACACTTAGCAGAGAATAAAGAGGATGCATGTCTACATCCAAGAACCTCCAGTCCTTGGGTGAGAACAGCCCACATACACAGATTTCCTCAAATTATACACATTTCAGAAATAAAACTATTACCTTAAAATAGTCTACAAGTTGGTAAACCTAATATTAATCTATTAGCTGCCACCCAGTGAACACCTTCCTTTTACAGTGTCACCAGAGCACTGGTTAATTCACGCAGACAAAATGATGTTCCTGTCATTGTTCTCCCTCCAGTGCCTCTGCAATATTAAGTCAACAAAATCTTTCCTCAAAACTGCAGCGACATCAAGAACGTTATGCTCAAACCATTAGATAAAAACGTGAAGTGCTCAAGTCATGCTTCATTAAAAACAAGTGGAAAAATCAGTTCACCAAAAGAAAAACATTATTTAGGAGATATATTCATTATATACGTCTGAAAGGGAATGAGGATTAAATGTATAGGACCAAAACTTTCACTGGTCTTTCAATTATATTTATTACATTATTATATTTGACCACAAATTTTTTTCACCTGGGTTGGAAAAGACCTTTAAGATCATCAAGTGCAACCGTTACCCCAGCACTGCCAAGGCCACCACTAAACCATGTTACTGAGGGCCTCGTCTACATGGTTTTTGAGCACTTCCAGGACGGTGACTCCAGCACTGCCCTGGGCAGCCTGTTCCAATGCCTGAGCACCCTTCTCTGTGAAGAAATTGTTCCTAATATCCAAGCTAAACCTCCCCTCACACAGCTTGAGGCTGTTTCCTCTTGTCCTGTCACTCGTTACTCAGGAGAAGAGACCAACCCCCACCTCGCTACAACCTCCTGTCAGGCAGTTGTAGAGAGTGATAAGGACCCCCCTGAGCCTTCTCCAGGCTAAACCCCCCCATGTCCCTCAGCCGTTCCTCACCATATTTGTGCTCCAGACCCTTTGCCAGCTCCGTTGCCCTTCTCTGGACCCGCTCCAGCACCTCAGTGTCTCTCTTGTAGTGAGGGGCCCAGAACTGAACACGGGATTTGAGGTGCAGCCTCACCAGTGCCCAGCACAGGGGGATGATCACTGCCCTGGCCCTGCTGCCACACTATTGCTGCCACAGGCCAGGATGCTGGTGGCTTCCTGGCTGTCTGGGCACAAGCTGCTCATGTTCAGCTCCATCAATCAGGACCCCCAGGTCCTTTTCCATGAGCAGCTTTCCAGCCACTCTTCCCCAAGCCTGGAGCATTGCATGGGGTTGTTGTGGCCCAACCCACAGTGTAGCACTCAGCACTGAGCCTTGTTGAACCTCATACCACTGGCCATCAATCCAGCCTGCCAACGAGCATCCTAAACAGCCCAAAGTCAGCCCTCCGCAAGTCTAAGGTGGAGGTTTTCCTGACCTCCTTCCTGACATATCCAAGGAGAAGGCCCCTTCTCTCTGCCCCGGGGCCGAGTTTACCTCACGGTCCCCGGGCTCCTTCCCGCCCAAACTGCCTGAGGCGCCACGCGCCGTTCCCGCGCTCAGGGCCCCCTGTGCCCGCCCCCGTCAGTCACGGCTCGGTCACGGCGCTGCCGGCTCCGGGCGGGTCCTGACCGAGCCCTGGGGCTGCTCCGTGCCGCTGGTGCCTGAGGCACCAGACTCCTGAGGGCGGCCTCTCCGGAGCTGCTCCCCTCGGCAGACTGTGCACACTCCCGTTTATTTACATTTTGTTTTCAACCAAACCCCGTAGCAATAAAGAGCAGAATCACGGTATCAAAAAAACCTGCTTTGCTGCAAACTAAACCCCTTGGTTTGCTTTCACGCTAATGAAGTGCCACGTATTAGAGAACAAAAAGGACTATCAGCTTCTCTACTTCCCGGTGCTAGTTCATCAAAGTGAATAGAATATGGTATAATCACAGAAATGACTGTCAAAGGAAGAGGCGCAGTAGCAGAGGGAAGAAGTCTCTGCCTGTCACATAACACCATGGAAGAGCTGGTAAACAGCAGCCAGTGATGAACTCCTACTTCCATCCTGCAACACACCCACGGGGCAGAACTTTCTAGATAACTTGGAAGCACTCCAGTTGTAATTTAGCCTTTCTTATGTTCTTATGAGACAATCCAAAGGAGACTCATTCCACCCCAGGCAGATTACAGAGCTTTCAGTTTGCAGTCAAGTCCTCAAGAAGACAAAAAGGCGAGAACAGACCCATTTTGCACAGCAATATTTAAGCATACGACACTCATCACCAAATTTGTCCCATCTCCAGAAAAAAGAAAGCCCATTGTGATGTGTCAGGAAATACTATCAGAGCTATTTTTGTTACTCTAAATAAATAAAAAAGTTTAAAATGAAGTCACGTATGTGTTGCTGCGTTTGCTGCTTCTGCTTCCATTTGTGAAATACCATTACATTATTTAATAAAATTCCTTTCTTTCCCAGTGCCTTACAATAAACCTGGCCAGCACTCTCCTGACTCAGTACAATCTCTCTCAAATACGGCTTTATCTTGCCAATGAATACTATATGAGATGATGCCATTTTCAATATATTCTATTATCAGCAATAGACAGACTCAGACTTGCACAACAGTTGAGATTTGAAAGCTGCTCTGGAAATTGCCTACCCAACCTCCCCAGCTCTCCTGGATCCCCCTTCTCTCCAGGGGCGTATTCCATGGGATTCTCCTGAGCAGGTTCATGACCAGGTCACACTCCACTCTCCTAAAGTCCAGGGCTGTGATCCTCCTATTTGCCTTGTTCCCTTTTCTCAGGAGTCATTTTAAATTAATTTAACAGCATCCTTTCCATCCGCAATCAACAGACAACCATTTGATACCACAAGCACAAAAAATGTTGGTTTAGTGATGAAGGGAAGACCAAAGGTAACAAGAACAAATCATTCAGCTAGAATTTATGACCACTGCACAAGCCCTCTCCTCAGCTTATTCCAAAAAGCTGATCCTATTTTGCTTGCAAGTATTCTTCTACAGACACGTCCCTCTTATTTCAACTCCAATAACAACATACATGAGCTCTACCACATTAAAAGAAAGCATGAGTACCGTGTTGTCTTTATCACCACAGTCTCAAAGATGCTGCCCATGATTACCAATCCACTTGGACTCTTCAGCTTATTGAGGGTAAGAACGAAAGCACCCAAAAAGCAGCAAGTAATAAGTTTCTGCTTTTGTCTTCCTCTGCTTATCAAGGATGCTAAACACACACACAAACAAAATCAACAATCAAGGCGATGCCAAAGACTTCGTGTGCAAAACACCTGCCTCAATCCATGGAAGACGTAGTGCAAATTTTACAGCAATGTCAAATCTTTTCAGCATTTTCCCTGAATCAGTTTAGTTACTAATGAAACACTTGATGATTAATACTCACTTAAGAAGTAAATTGGGGGAAAAGCTATTAGTTGAACATGAGCAAATCAAATTGGCTCCAGATATGCATAATGAAATGTGTATATGTGAAGAAAATACTATTGCTGTATCTTCAGAAGTCTTCAATTTCTGACCACGCTCTGTATTAGATCATCACATAACATCCTCTAGTGCCATTTCTGAAACATGATGCAGAAGGTACAAGCAGTTGATGTACCTGCAAAATACAGAGGTACCTTCTAATGAGGTACCTTCTAATGATCTAAATAAGTCGAGTCTCACAAAGGTGTGTATCTGACCACACATACAGCTCCAACAGAGAACTCCATTCAGAAAAATACTGATCCCATCCACCTCGGATGCCAAGACCAGGCTGGCTCACAGGCTCTGTCATTTGGATTTCCTCATCAGTCCAAGGCAGCAGGACACACACATGGTCATGGAGGGAGGGCAAAGCACAGTCCAGCAGTCCTGTCTGTACTCTGAGCTGCTGGGGCAGCACCTTGGAAGAGTGAACAGAACATAAAATACCTGCTAGAAATGATCTCCTAAGCCTGTAAGCACAATACTAAGCAAAAATTTATTACCTTTTCCTCTAGAGCAGCCTTTTACATAGTTGAAGATATGTTTCTTCTCAGTATTCGCTAGTGTAATTCTTCACTATTTCTTACTTTTCACCATTTCACTAGTTAATGAATATCTTTTTGCCTTCAGAAACTGAGAGGAACCACTGCAGTATCTATCACACAGTTATCCAGACCTGGCTGGAAGGAGAGCTGGGAATGAATGAGATGGGGATTAAGGACAAGAAATCACTTTGTAATTGAAAACTCGGGGTCAGCCACCATGAAGTAAAATGCAGGAGACCTGCAAAGCCACACTAAAAAATCAAGCAGAGAAGAAATGTCTGTGGTCTAACACTGGCTCTAATACAAGTTACTCCATATACCTCATTTTAACACTGATCCCTAGAAGCTTTGAATTTAAGACACAAACATGATGCTAATTGAACACCCCTCCTCATCGAGCCTGTGGCACAGATTGTATAAAGGTTGTTCTCCAGGGGAAGAAAATGGAAGCTGTAATTGTATTTAGATTTTGGAAGTGTGGAAAAAGAAGAAAAAAATGCTGTCAGTTCAGCATGTTCAGCATGTATGGAGGAAGATATGAAAAGAATAAATAGATTGAAAACTAGGGAGCTCTGAAGGTTTCATCTCAAAAGCAAAAAAAACATAACTTTACACAAAATATAAAAGAAACTTCAGAGAAACACATGCAAATAAAGGAATTAATCTCCAGCTGATATGCGTGTGCACCTAAAAGAATGTACCTATTCAAACATCCTTTTCTTGATCAACAGTTTAATACTAAAAACAAAGAAACAGCAGCATAGCAAATGAACTTTTTAGAGAGCGCTTCTCCCTGCCTTCTCCTGGGGTACCAAAAGGCAAACAGCTGCTTCCTTTCTGCATCGCACCCCACGTTCTCACACCGGCACCCTAATGGCTTTCCTGACAAGGCAAACTCTAATATCAGGTACTGTTCTTATTAGCTCGGATCAGAGCGTGTGCTGTTAAGCCCCGCAGGTACCACACTCCGCACAGGTTGCTCTCTTTATTTCACAAATCATACGTAATTGCCTCTCTAATATCAGCCACTGAATTGAGCTGAACACAATCATTCTCTAAATTCAACATCCGTGCACTTCAAACGTATCTCTTTCATACTTCAAGAATACTTTTTACAATACTTCAAAAGCTTAGAATTGAAGTTATTGGACAATTTAACCCACTGATAACAAACAGCAAAGAGCAAAGCAAAGCCACTCCTCCGATGCTCCAAACAGCAATTTCTTTTTCACTAGCTACATGAAAAAACAGGGGGCTCTGAATGGGTTTAAATTCTCCTGTTTGAACAGTGTGTGATTGATACGACTGTTATTTCTAACACCACAGGAGAGTGTTATAAATAACTCAGTGTTATTTATAAGTGTCGTGTTGGTTTGTACGCCAGCACGGCCCGAGAGGCACGGCATCCCCCAGCAAACACCGGCTGCAAGGAAAGCTCTTCCGTCAGGTTTGCACAAACCCAGGCACATGGGTGAGCTTTATGAGCATTGCTGGAGCCCTGGGGAAGGGCACACGCCTGCACTGGCATTGCCACCAAGTGCAAATAGGTGAGAAATGGGAAGCAAATATGAGCTGGGCTTCCTTCTGCCTTCAACGTTAAGAGAATTCATGTGGTCTCCACTGTGCCTGTTACCAGCACGTTTTAAACAGCCGCGAGGCTGCAGACCAAGAAGTGACAGCCTGTCTGTGATGGGTGGTTAAAGCAATCATTAAGCACTTGCTCAGTGTGGACCTGGAGCTCGCTGGAAGGGGAGGACAGCTACTCGTCATTGTGCTTACTTTCCTGCCACTCTCCTGCTAAGCTTGCAAATGGTCTGGCATGCTAATGGATATTCAGGAATTTAATCTTTTCTTCCATTCTTCTCATCTACAGCCTTAGCCACTATGTTAGAACTGATCTCATTACTGCTAAATCATCTCCAACAACATCAAGAGGTGTGATTTCATCCCTTAGTTTCTCCTGCGTTTTCACTTATTGTGGGAATAGTTAAACTGAATTTCTCCAACTTGTTTTTTAAATGGAAAAGATGACTGTCAAGAGGTGCAAGGTTTGGTATTTCCCTGCCACTTACAGATGACATTAGTCTCTTCCTTGTTCATACCTCCTGAAACAATGCTGTCTCCTGGCACGTCAACTTTAAAAAGTAAATGCAATTGAAGTTTTCACCACGCAGCTCACAAAGAAAGATATCTGCATGTTATAATTGATTTCTCTTTCTGATCTCACCGGTTAACAAAAATAATTGAATTTGGTACCCTTTTGAACACATCCACATATTCCTTTACAGCTCTGGATGAACACACTCCCTGCTTTTGTCCTTGGTCTCATTTTTAAAAACTTTTTATCTTTAGTTCGCCAATCCAGCACAAGCAAGAGACTCTCCAGTCTGGGGAAAACTGGCGCAGAGACAATTAAGAGAGGAGAGAAGCAGGAGGAAAAATGCTGTATAATATATGCAAAAGCAGATGTCTTGTAAGGACGCTGTTATAAGTAACTTGTTCATGGAGCTCTTCCACTTAGCAGTGCAGAAGTGTGTATTTATGGGTTGTTATGCTGTCCTTTTTAGCAGTCGATCTTAAATGCAGCCTATTATGGAAGTTCAGCACCACCACCTCCATCTTAAAGAAGGGGAAACTCATGCCCCACAACTTTAGCAGCATAGAAGAACATGCTAAATCATAGACCTCCTTCCACAGACAGTGACTGTGGATCTTCCCAGTGATTAAGTCATCCTGATCCAAACCCAAAACCCAACTATGCACAAGCTCTGTTTAGGAAAAGAATACCACCATTGTGCAGCCTCTTCTGAGATGCTGCCTTTCCTGAAGTTACACCACAGAGAGGCAAAACCAGAAAGAAATAGTAAAAGCAAGCAGAGATGTTAACAAGTATAAACATTCCTAAAGTGTTCCTGTTGCATGTGCTCCAAATTCCTGACATGCTGAAGTCATGAAAGATGGAGGGAGGTCTAACTCCTTTCTACCTTTTTTTTGCAGAAGAAATGATCAGTACCTACCAAAATCAACCAAAATATGGCTCTGAATTCTAGGAATAAAAGAGGAACCATGAAGATGCTGTTTTGTGACACTGCAAGGAGATCATTCCTCTGGAGATGAAAATCAAGAGTTCTACCTGTAGTCAGTGATACTTTGTCCTGTCCCTCATATGAGCAAAGGAACTCATACAAAGAAACCATTCACCAGCAGAAATCTTCTCACTTTCTTCTAGAGTCAGCTTTCTGCTGCTTTAGCTTCAGAAATTTCATTTTCAAACCAGTTCTAAGCAAAGAAAATGATGGGAGCGTTTAGTTTGGGAAGAGGAGAAGGGAAGAGGGACCATCCCTTTCACAGTGACACGTTGGACAGGTTTAGCTGTGCTGCGAAACAGGCCAGTTGTCAAGCAGAAAAGGTCTCAAACCCAGAAAGGACGTCCAGCAGCACAAAGGCAAAGACTTCCCTGTAATCTGGACTTGACGCACACGTGAGGAAAGAAGCCCCTTCTGATCTCACAGCCATAATACAGCCATCCTTCAGCAGAACAGAACAGAGCTACATTTGCAGGCTAACTCAAGCTGCTGAATTTATATGCAGCAACAGACCCATGTAAGGATCAAATAAAATTAATTCTGTCTAATAACAAATTAATTGTCCATGCCAACCTCTAATGTCTTCATCATCAAATGAATTTCCCTGTTATTTACCCACCACAACTTCCCACGGGGAAGGAGAAAGACAGCTGCTTAGATTAAAGAACAAAACGGAAGAGCCTTCTAGACAAAAGGATCTTTTCATTTTCTAAATGATTGCTCTACTCCAAAACATCTTATGAGAAATAATGTTAGGGTTTTTTTATTCTTTTAACAAAACCAAGATGTGAACTGCCTGATTTGATGCTGCTATTTCATTGTCTCAGAACTGAATGCAACAACTTCTAGTGGTAAGGAGAGATAGGCTCATGTATAAATAATGTTCCCATTACAAGAAAAATAAATTGTCAACAGACCTAAGGAAGTGTATTTTTCTCATTTGATACTCTTTGAGGCATGGATCACTATAGCCCTCACCTTATTTATTGACAGCAGCAACATTTTTAAAAGGAGTATGAGACGACAACAACAAAATCCACTTTATGCTAAAACTAGGCTATAAATTCTTTCAAAAGGCCAGAAAAATGACACATGCTGCCAGATCCACACTGCTCTTATTTTACAACCTTATTTTAATGCCTCTGAAAGCATTCAAAATCATCCAGTTTGACCACACCAAAGAATACCTCTCAAAATCCTCACCTAATGGATGAGGTTTTCTGAGAAATAAAAGCAAGCTTTCTCTAACAGCAATGTCAATGCTCCATCCCACTTGAGCAATCAACTTCTATGCCTGAGGACTGCCCGAGCTTAGGGAACCAGCTTATAATAAAGAGCTGATCCATTTAATCCTGGAGAAGTCCTGAGAAGATAAAGGCAAAAGGGGAGAAGAGAGTCCTCACAGAACATTTGGAGAAACTCAGGTCTTTGACCTGATCAGTCCTACAATTCACTATTTTCTCACTAAGCAAGCAGGAGTAAGAGATATCTTACTGAGACAGGAGTCAGAGTGCTTTGTCACACAATGTACAATGTTAACTTGAATGGGGGTTTAAAAGGTTATTACTTGCAGAGCTGCCATGGGATAACCATCCAATAATGTCTTTCAATTGTATTGGGATATCTTCTCTACAGAGCCATCAGCAGGCCTGTATACTGTGTTTGACCTTGTCAAGCTTACAGTGGTCAAGAGTTCTCCAGATTATGGAGTGGTCCTACCAAATTCTGACCTGACTGTCCCTGCAGCCACAAAGGAGAGCAAAAACTTGTGCACAACAGAACTACAGGGCATGACTTGGAAGAAATCGTACCAAAATGAGCACGATCCATCAATCAGGGATTCAATTTATCCTAGCTGCAATGTTTTTCTACATAGAGAAGATTAGAAGCAACAGATTCACTCTTCTGAAGCAGAAACAAAACAACTTTTAGTTAAGAAATAAAGCGGATGGCTCATGATGATTAAAGAGTAGGTACACCATGATGCTCCAGCAGGCTGCTGCACACAAATCCCACAGTAATTACAGCAGCAGCACTACTTCACTAATGATGCTACGGCTCTGAACTGGGACAAATTAACATAAAGACACACATGCTGGTGACTTGCAGCCCAAGGGAAGGTGAATATGCTGGAGACACAGACATTTAAGGGAATCACAACAGATTAAATGCTGCAAGGTACAGGCAAGCAATACACAGCCCAAACAAAAAAGGAAGATGGGAGAGGATGTTCCTCATCTGTCCTAGATTTGTATGAAAATTGCTGTTCTCCCTAGAGACTGTACAATGGATCTTTCTCATCCCACTTTGATTTCAGCATCTTTACTGTCAGTCCACTTTTGTCTAACATCAGTAGAGGCTGGAGACCAGAATCACTGTCACTGGGATATGTCTTCAGTCAGGCTAAAGCAGCATTACCTGGCCCGTGGGCTACTTTGGTCCAAGTGTGAACTTCCATAAAGCAAAACCAGATCAAACTATATAATCTGCATTGACATTTCACTTCCAAACATCATCAACTACCAGAGCAGCTAACCTGAGGCCTTGAGTCTAATGAACACTACACAATTTTCCCCACTGAAGAGAAGAGCAGTGCTGTGATGTACAGGAGGACCCCAGGGGTGGCCAGCACATTACCACCACATCCTGCTCTGCACAAGCATCCATATAAAGCAAAAGCACAGCCTGGCCTCTGCTTGACACCCTTCAGCAATGCCAGTGTGCTCCAGTTCAAAGTATTTCTACATTCAAGCAGGGAGTGGGACTGTGAGCCCAATTTAGGGTAAGACCAAGAGAAAGCCACTTGAGACAAATGAGACCAAGGCCAGGTTGGACGGGGCTTGGAGCAACCTGGTCTAGTGGAAGGTGTCCCTGCCCATGGCAGGGGGGTGGAACTGGATGAGCTTAAGGTCCCTTCCAACCCAAACCATTCTATGAATCTACGATTGTATGACAAATATCCCATGCCGACGACTTCAAGCTGTTCAGCCTCTTGGTAGCAGCTCATTGTCTCAGACCTCTGGGGCTAGAAGTGCAGTTTAATGTGGGTTATTGGATGTTACAGATGCTGACTATTTCTGGGCTTCAAGATTTGGCCAGCGGTTAAGAGTCTTCCTGATCTGGACCAGTGGAGAGCAATTCCATATTATTTTGTACTTTGGATGATTTCAAGCTAATGAAGGTCCTATTCTTTTTTATGACTACCCATGCAAATGTTAATTTTTAATAAACTTTGCCCAAGTAGGATTTAAAGCTTATCTCACAAGACATATTTAGAGCAATGCCATGGTGAAGTAATTCTGGGGGAAAAAATATGTACAGCTGAAAATAGGATCTTTCTGCATGCTCGCTTCAAAGTCTACCAAGAGTTTCCTGCACAGACTGACTTGTCAGACTAGTCGTTGCACAGGACTGGAATTACTAATTAACAGTCAAAACCTGTGCCTCTTGGGCATGGAGCAGATGAATTTCATTGTCACCACATGTTCTGCACTTTTCATCGGTGACATGGGAAGACTGGAGGTAGTGGAAAGGGTGGGAAGAGCACACAAAATGTGTTTAAACTTGACAGGGCTGGAAAGGTTAATCTGAGGCTAACAGGCAGCACGTTGACCGAGCAAGAGGCTTTAGCATCATCAGTCTCTGATGATGGGGACGGGAGGTGCTCTGATGAAAACACGCAGAGGCTGCAACATCTTGTAGGCTGGCATGGACCATGCTGCCAAGTAAGCAGGAAAGGAACGACTGAAGAGGGCTTTAAAAAGGTGCCGTTGCTGAGGGATAGCATAAGGCTTGTTATCTGTGCTCAAGACCTTCTAATTAATTCAAGATGATTAAGCTTAATTACATGAATGGCAGAAAGTGTTCGACGTATCACTTTCAAAACCTGTTGAACAGTCTCCTCGAATCTATAACCCCCGTGGCCTCGTGTTTTATTGCATCAGAAGTTAATTATGGGAGAGAGACTTTCAAAATGTATTAAGAACTGCCACATATCTAGGGGTCATTTGTCTTGAAGACAGGAAAACACATTAATGGGAAAGGTGCTGTGAGCATCTGAGCTTTCTTTAAGCGTTCACGGCTGCAAGGACAGAACTTCTGACCTCTCTGTTCTGTCTGCAGAGGCATTCAGAAAGCTAACACAAAACACTGTCTTACTGAACCAGACCTCTTTAGTGCTTTCATTTGCTAACATTTTATTTTTATTTCTATATATCACTTGTGCAAGAGAGATGGATGAGCTTCAAAAAGTAAAATACTAATTAATTTTTTAAAGCATTGGTTTCCACTTGTCAGAGCTCCTGAAAGCAGCGTTGTGTTGGCACTGCCCAGGATGGGCAGTTACCAGCTCCCCATGTGGGTCCTTTCCTTTGAAGTACCACACATACATCTCACATCTTCTATAAGTTCTGAGAGCACAGCGCCTTTCTCTGCTGGCAATCACATTCCCCCAACCACACTCAGCAATAGGATTTAGTCAGCAGAGATACTGAAACAATATTGGTTTCATCTGGTCTGAGGAACCAAGTACAACATGTTACCCTCTGAATTATTCAAACTGCTGGGTAACAAGCCTTTAGCAACATCTAGACACCAGGGACAGTGTTTTTCCCTGGTGTAGCTCAGATGATGTCAGGGAGAAACTCAGCCTTAGGCTTATTGTACAGCAGCATTTCATCCTGGTCGGCCCCAGCAGGCTCGCCAAGGAGAGGGTTTGCAATATCAAGTCAAGAAAAAGCCTCAAACACCAAAATCCCAGGGCATGTCCCCCCTGACATCACAGCTCCTGTTTAGAAAGCTGTGCTACCAAGCTGTAAGCATGGAAGCGTGCAGGGAGTCACTCGTGACTTCTCAGTGTGGATGACCTTCTCCCCCTGCCTGCCCTAACTAAGTCTCCTAAAGGTATTTCCCTTTCCCTCGCCTTTAACTCTTTCACAAAATATCACATTGATTTTCCAGGCCAAAGAACAGCCATCTGACATCAGAGTAAGACCGTTGTGTTTTCCATTAGGAAAACCACAAAAGACTAGACTGAAGAAAAAGACTAATGCCAGACCACAAAGGTCACGTGAAACACAGGGACTATGGCCTCGATGGCAGCCCATGGTAAGAGCATGTCTTGTTCTGCTAAGCTAGTCACTTCCTCACCTGCATGTTGGGGAACAATAAGCTGCAGGAAACAAATCTGCCTTTGACTGCCCTTGATCCTTAGAAGTTTAATTACTTTCAGTACCTTCAAACTATCTGGATTGCCTTCAGCAGCTGAGAAAACTCTTTACCTATGCTTAGCAACACAGATGGGTTTGATAGTTCTGTTTAAAAACACAGACAGCAAGGCTTCTCATTTTCCCAAAGCATTAAACTCCCTCTTGAAACATAACCGGAGATCAATTTTATTTCATCTGTTATGCAGCGGTTTTAATAAAGTGTTAAAATGGAAGATATAGAAAAACTACATGAGAGAATAATCCCCTGAAATAATGTGAAAATGGAATGGGCAAATAGTAATGCAACTGGAGCAGAAAACTATTATATCCACTCTCAGTTTGCTTACATGCTGCACACCTACTCTGCTTCAACTTTCCAAGGCAACTGTAGATGCGGGTCCCCGCAACAATCTCTGCTCCCAGGTTTGTACTGCTAGTAAAGCTGCTCACTGCTTCTGCAGAAAAGAAGTTTCCACTTTAGAAGAAGGCAGACAAACCCCCCCCCCGATATCTATTTATAAAACTTCTTATGTAAAGATAGTGTAGTGAATGAAGTATTAAATTATGCAGCGTGAGCTGCATTAGAATGAATTATATTCAGTAAGATCACACACTAACTGAAAATATGCAAAAAGCAATGCTGCTGACTTTCAGTTGTCAAGCTACACACACTTATATATTGCTCATCTCATTATTTTCTAATGTTTCCATGTGTGATAACATGCCCAGTGCTGACACTTGTCCTATTCTCCCTGGAAGACCCTACATTAGCATGTAAATAGCTGGCAGATACAAGGAAATGAAAGCAAGAAAGAGCTCTTTAATTAACTTTAATCCTCTGAAAATCCATACAGCAATCTGTTCTGACAGTTTTCTACACGGGATCTTCTTAGGAGGTCCCTAAGTGCTGCCTGCGGATCACTGCCAGGCTAGAACAAGGAGAAAGAATGAACAAACCAATTCTGGAGACAATGTTTAGACATTTTTCTGCTATTAAGTGATGACTGGTGACTGCCATCTGGCATTATCAGAACTGTCATTAGTCCCACACTGGAATGGAAACAAAGAGATGCCATAAGCAAGATGATAGCTCACTTCCCACCCGTCTGACAGCCAGGCCTGGGGCAAGCGTGCCGGAGCTCACAGACACTCACACACACGTACACGCAGCCAGCAGCCTCCTCGAGCTTCCAGGACTATACCCACTGCATGCCTGTGCTCTGCAGCCCACATTTCCTCAGCCTGTAGTAAACAAAATCCTCAAGGTTGAAGAGCAAAGCAATTTCATTGTTAGAAAACTTGATGAAACAGCTCTACACAGTCCTTCAAATCTTGAATGGCAAAAAGGCTGGCAGACTATAAAGGAGTAAGCTGAAATCATTAATGACTTGCATTTGCCAAATGTGATAAGTGTTATTCATAAGCCACTACTGAGGAAATCTCTCAAACAAATTTTGGTGAGGATAAATGGAAGGAGATGTAGTACCACAATCTTTGGCAACATGAGATTGTCAAATAACTCTTACCTAGCAGGTTAGATTTAGCTCTGGAAGTGGTATCCTGCTGGTTGATAGGAGCTGGTACAAAGCCACAGAAAGGTCACTGGTTCCAGCTGTGTTTGGAGTCACTCATGGCTCAGACAGCTGATCTGTAAGACTCCTAAAGAGCTGAACTAAAATTGAATTTCCTGCAGGGTGACTGGGAGCAGCTTAAGGGCACACACCAGCCAGAAGCGCAAGGAGTCAGCTCTCAGTCCTCTGGGCTTCTTTGAAGCTGAAGGAGAGAGCAGCAGAACTCCTGAGTGTCCAACAGGAGAATCAGGGAAAACCCTGGCTATCAGACGAAGCATACGGGGGTTCCCCCCATCCTTCTCAGCCTGGATTTCCACAGTATTTACAGAGCATAACATTAGGAAGAAGCTCTTCCCTGTGAGAGTGCTGAGGTGCTGGCACAGGGTGCTGTGCTGAGAAGCTGTGGCTGCCCCATCCCTGGCAGTGTTCAAGGCCAGGTTGGACACCGGGGCTTGGAGCAACCTGCTCTAGTGGAAGGTGTCCCTGCCCTGTCCCTTTCAACCCAAACCATTCTATGCTGTAGGTATAAAGACTATATGTCATCATAATACCCCCCTCCTAAATTTATAAATGCTGTAATATCAAGAGCAGACATCTTACTTTATTCATCACACCAGATTACAGTGCTAGAAGATACAGAAAATATCCAGCGTGGCAACATCAAAACCTTGGTCACTGGTAATGCTCAGAAGAATGCGGGCTTTTATGAATATGTAAGCATGAATTTCAATAAAATGACCTTTAACACAGCAGATTCCAGCTGAAATAAGAAGGAAATCTCCACTGACACATAAATTACTAAAGATGAAGGTGTTCTTTCTAAGATTTACCTTACAGAGAACAGTCCTTATACATACTCATCACTAATCCTCTTTAAACTATGCCCCAGTTCGCACAGCTTTGAGAAGTCATGTTCTAATCTGATCTAAATGTTCCAGTAGATAGAAACACCATTAAAAGTGCACTTAACAGCTGTGAAGAAAAGGAAGAGATTAAATTGGAATAAGTTCATAAAAACATCATAACCACGTCCACAATTATTTGAAGATTGTATTTTGGCAACCTGGTAACAATACCTGGTACTGCTAATACCTGAATTATGGCCTCTTAGCTTATCTCTGCCATCTGATTGCTTCAGTTTAAGTAAGTACATAACCACACAGTTTATAAAATCAAAACACATCAATAAAGGGAAGAAAGGGAAAAAATCCATGAAGTAATCCCCCAAAGTAAATACCACAAAGCGAATAAGTTATAACAGATTTGAAATCTCAACCTGGTCATAGAGAAGAAGACTCCCCAGCTCCATACACTGCCCACAGCTGCACATTTCAGCAGACTGATGCATCTTCAAGATCAACAGGAGTGTCAGCAACTCTGATCCAGTTATACTTTCCTCGTCTGGGAATACAGTGATTTGTTTACTCATTGCAACAGTGTTAAATCTCATGGGACATTCAGACAATGAACATTTTGGAAATTGCTGGTTGCAACACATGAACTTGCAAGAGCATTTCAAATCTTTATCAACATTTAAAAGAAAATAGATAGTTGTTTGGGGTTTTTTTACATTACCAGTATTATAAAGATGAAAATAAAGACAAACATCAAACCAGGATGTTGTGGTGCTTGCATAAAGTGAGGAAAGGTCATGGAAATGTAAAACATAATGGAGAATATCAAGTCAGTAAAAGCCACAGCAATAATAATCACTTATATTTCAAAGGTAGACAGTTTCAACACCATGAAAGCTTAAAACCCCAAACCAAACTGGGATGGACAGCTGGGTATACAGGCAATTCTTTGAGTCTATCAGAAGTCAGAAGCAGGAGTGACTGGAGCTGCACTCTGACTGACCCAGCAAAGAGCCAGGCTCTGACCAGAATTAGCACAGATCCTCTGCTGTATTTTAATCAGAGAACACTGATAGAGGCAACTACACGCTTCAAGAAATTAAACTGCACTAAGGAGAAGATGTAATAATAATAATCCCAAAGCCAGATACTCACCCAGGACCAAAATAACAAAGGTGGTAGGAGACAAAAGAATAAAATTATTTATCATTTAAAATGGCTGTTGTATTGGAGATACTAGACAGCAGACATGCTCCTATCTGTTTTGAAAGAGGAGATAAGGTTGTTCTGGGAAATCAGAGTCATTGGCAAGGAAGTTTCACCTGAACATTAGGAAAATTAGTTGAGAAGGTTCAGAATTACAAAGCATCTTTTTTAGTTGACTGTAACAAGATCAAACAGAGATAGATAAGCCCACGCTTTTGTTAAAGTAATTTAACAATTCTTTGAGAGAACTCACAGGAGAGCGAACCAGTGAATGCAGGGTTTGAAAATCTACAGAAATGACTGAGTATCCCTCAGTTTTAATCATTATGTGAGAGTCAAACACTGGTTGGTAAGAAGCAGCTAACGGAGGAGCCGACCATTCCTCTTGCCATGGAAAGCAATTAGCAGCAGGCTGCCCCAGGGATTACAGCCAGAGGTTTCATTCGGGATACTGATTAGTGTAGAAAACCAGGGGCAAATAGCAAGATGTGTGCTGACATCAAATATTCATGTTAGCAGAGTCTAGAGGCAAGGGTGAGGCATTCTGGAGCACCTAAAAAGTTAATAATGAGGGAAGAGCGAAGGCTGATAAGCAGAGTGAGCACACACAAATGCAAGTTAATGCAAAGTGGAAGGAAAAAACCACTACACTTCAAGCAGCTTTTAAAGCATGATCTCCTAGATACTCGGTCTGGACACCCTTTGGAGCTGTGACATCCCTATGGACATGCTGGGTAGACATGGCCTGCAGAGAGGAGTGAAGGGACTCCAGCCCATGTCTACAAACCAGGCCACAACCTCCACAAACAAAACCAGTTCAGCAACACAGCCCTAGGAGAAAATCACATCCTTGTGCTAATACAGGTCCACTGAAATTTTCCTGGATGCTTCCAGGGTACAACAAGAATTGGGAGATGTAGGAAATCAGTGAAATGCTGATGCTAATGCAGCAGGGCAGGCAGTGTTGGGGAACACATACACACATGCTACAGCAAAGGACTTGCTACCTGAATGAAGGTCATTGTCACACAGGTAAGGCACAGAAAACTGCAGTCTGCATTGTGGGACTCCATATAAACCAAAGATTCTCAGTAGGAAATGCAATAAAGATTTAACAGCTCTTCCACAGAACTTCTGTTTGACTTGGGCTCAGGTCTTCAGCCTTTTCATCCGAGCTTCTTGGTTTCCCATCCTCTTTTATAACTGAGATAACGGCGCTTCTCTATCTCACAGTAATGACAGGAGGAAAAATGCACCTCTGAACATTGAGTACTGCTAAAATATGAGTGACGATGTCATTCAGGTTCCCAAAATAGACAGTATTTAACCTTCATTAGTTGTGAACAGCTCTCGTAAGTCTATCAAGCATCAACACTAAGATATTTATAACACATTTAACTCCAGACCAAGTCCCAGGACAAAAAAAGAGAGAAAGGACAGCCAACATAACAAGAAGATTCCTCCCCTTAGAGCTTCATATCACTACTTCTTGGGGAAAACTTGCAAGGAAAAACAACTCCTTGGTCTGGATGCATAAACCTTGTAAGTCCCAAGGCTCTCCGGGGAGGGGGGAGAGCAGCAATCTTGCTTGTTACATCTTGACAATGCAGCAAAACTTACCATTTTTCTGAAGTTGTGTTTGTATGAAGAGTGTGAACTCTGTAAGTTGCATTTGACTTTATTAGCCTTCCCTTTAGCATATTAAAAGTTAATCACAAATCCAAGCTTTTCATGCAGATTGTTGGGCATCCATTCATTCACATGGAGGCATACCTATGATCCATGTGCAGAACCACAGCAGAGGAGAAGCAGCTTGCATGTTCTGAGCATCCCAAATTCTCCACAAAGCAAACAATGACCCCATACCTACCAGGCCAGGGTCAGCAAGAAGTCCTTTATCCACTGTTATTGCTAATTCAACTGGAAATACATACTTTGATAGTTTGGCTGCAGTTAAGAGATCCAGTTCCTTCACTGGCGCAGTTTGATGTTAAACCTAAGGCTGATGAGGGGCAACACTTGCACAACCCTGTTCCCTCTCCTTGAAGGAAAGCTAATCAGACAAAAACTAATTCTGCAGAGGGAGAAGTAATGAGTGCATAAACACTGACAAAGAAGAGCCCAAACTCACCCTAGTGAGGTGAAATGTAAAAAAAAGACCTCCTCAGAAAGCCGGGGTATTTTTGGTAGGAGACAGATTCAGGAGTCATCTTCAGCTGGTCCATTCGAGGGATCAAACCATTCCTAATGTTAAAGAGAGAACTCGAATGGAAATCACGACTCACAGAGGATGCACCGACAGCTGCAGCAGAAGGATCTTAGAACCTCAGGACTCACTAACCCATGCCCAGGCAGGGAGGAAAGCTATGCACATTTAATTACTTCCCTATTTCCATTTGTGTTATCTGAAGGAAAACATCAGGTTTAGAACATATGTTTCACATCCTGCAGCTTGCACAGCCTCTAGAGAGTTAAACCATAAACCTGGCTATTATTTACAGCTGTTCAGCATCCTAGTTAGGGTATTTTCAAGGGATTTGGCAGTTTTCTTTTTTCTTCTCTTTTATGCAAGGAAAAAGCCAATAGTGCAATGCAAGGGATGCAAACACAGCCTCGGGTCAACACCACACATGACAAATTCATGCGCGTAGATATTACATAAGGAACACATTGGCTAGATAAAAGGAGGAGGGGGTTAAATGGCTTTCTTGGGGGGGTTAATAATTTCTTTGGTAGAAAAGATTTCTTCTAAACCTTTAAAGCATGCTGAACACACTCCCTTACAAGCAACTCACTGAGCTGCCTGTGAATGGTAGCCACAGTTACACCACAGGGAGAAAGCACAGGGATGAGCAGAATCAAGTGCTCTGCATCTCTTGTAGCAGCTCACACGTTCAAAGAAGAAATGGCCACTACACCAAGTGGTACTCTTGTGCTCAGGAGTAGAGAGGGTTATTTAGAGGCCTGTGAAAGCAGGCAGCTCTCTTGCAGGAGGCAACCATCAAGACTGATCAGCAAGCCTGTGGCTGGATGGGCCCACTGAGGCAGAGCAGGAGGAATGTGGAGGTGCTGCTGTTCCCCGTAATAGCTTTGTGGCTTTACACTGAGAAGGAAAGGGGAAAAACAAAGAGATGAGTTGCTTGGTGTTTTGCTAGAAGCAAACAGAAGAGCTGAGATCTACTTAAAGGACTGGCAGAGTGAATGGAGGCAGGAAAGAAACAGCTTCCAGGGAGAACCTCACAGCACCACGGTGGCAGAGGTTACCCCAGCCCTGTGCATGGGCCTTGGTCTATACAGGCTGAGCCCGCGCGGCGTCTGGTGTAGAATGGGGGAGAGGGGAGAAGGATGATGTTCAGGGTTACAGCGGGTAAAAATGAGGAGTGGAAGAGATATCACTGGAGTATTGCCACTTGGTCCTGTGCACTTCATGTAAAAGGTCAAAAATTCTCTTGCATGGTGGTTTCTATTTAAAAACACAGCCTAGAGTGCTTCACAAGCATTTCCCCCCAGCACCAAACTCTTACATTTGCTATCTTAATAAACATCTTCACATTGGAGAGGGATAAAAGGCATTTTGTTTTGATTTCATTATATTTCCTGAAATTGCTTTTTTCTTGCTGCAGTTTTTTTTCTTGCCATTTAGTTGTGGTGGCCCTCACAGAGGGATAATGCAATAACACTGCTGACACGATCAGCTTCCCAATAACTTGCAAATGGCATTTCCCAGTGACAAAACAAGCACAGCTTTTCTTCTTTTGTAATTAATATAATGGAAATGTCAACCTGCAAAGTTGGTCTCCAAAGGTAACATGTTATCAACACAAAACTCTCTTTTTAAAGCCAGGAAGTGTTTCCTTATCTATAGACCTGAAAATACATACAGAACTACTGTTGTAAGGACAAACAACAAAATTCCTGCAGCTTATGTACATGTCTGAAAAACCAGCAAGTGGGGAGAAGAGTGAAATTGCCTCAACTGCAAATTCAGACATTAGATCATTTTGAGAGCTGTCCATTCATTGTCCAAATTCATTTTGCATATGGCCTGTAAAAGAATGTGGCTCTGTGCTGTGTGAACGTGTTGAAAGAAACATTACTTCACATCCATACTGATCTTCAATGTTACCACGTGTTTAATGCACAGAATTAGCGTTTCCAGCTACTCTCCCATCCATGTAAGCAATAACAACCAGTTGTTGGTCCTGGACCTACCTGTAACCCATGTGTCTCCCATTGAGGTAGAGAAGAAAGGGTGCAGGAGCTGGGACTCTTCCAACTGCTGCTCCCAGTGGAAGGAAGACCCTGCTGCTCAGAGGGAGGAAGGCAGTAAGAGCATCTCCTCTCCCTGAGACAGGAACGAGTTCTTGGCACTGTCCCATGGAGGGTGAGCGCATGGGGCTTTGGGCACACCCCATCTACCTCAATGCAAACCTATATGCTATACAGGCAGGTAGGTCAAAGCTCTACCTAGGACCTGCTGGTTGTTGTAAAGTGAATCTCTCCTTCAAATGCACACAAGGACAGCGAGCCCCCGAGTCCTGTCATCCAATTCTTTCTATGTTTAGTTTCTACAGCTCCCTACAGGCACCCAGGACAAGTGAATGTGAGCTTCAGAGTGCTTCTGCAGGGTGGAGAAGACTGAAGAGGAAGCTGCACTTACACCTTGGGTAGAGCAAAGGGGTTGGGGAGAAGAGTATTCAACTGCAGCAAAAGAACAGCTCTTGCAGTTACAGCATGGGCTGGCACAGAAAACTAGCAGAATTAAACTTTATCTGTGATAAATACTTGCCATCAATGTCAAAAGCAGCCCTCAGGGTGTTTGCAGCTCCTGGGCACGAGATCTGCACAAACCTTCTCAAACCCTGAAGAAAAGTGATCAGTTTAAAAACACTCCCCCCTTCAATCGCTTTCACTTCAACCACTTTGTCTCAATTCCTTACACACAGTCTTGTGGCACCCAAAATAGTATTGACTAGAAGACCAAGTAGGGTTTAGTCTCTGCTCCCCACAGTGTTGCACAGTGGCACCAAAGGGATGCATTTGCTGGAATCCTTTGACGATTCTTTTTCTTCGCTACCCAAGAGAAGTAAGGAGATGTAGACACAACTGTAAGAGAGATATTTAAACATTGCTTTGCCTGTGCTTCCCTACACTTCAAAAACAACTTGGATGCTGCATAGGGTTGTAGGAACTTCCTACATACAACCTCTACAAATTGTAAGCCTCTTATAAAAACAGTTCTCCTCCTCCTCTGGACAGGAAGGAAGGTAACTATCATTTTCATGTAAAAGGCTTATCTTCTTTTTCCCATCTCATGCTCACACTTTCTTTACTTACTAATCCCTTTCCAAATTATTGACTAAAAAAGAAAAGGTAGTGATATTTCTGGGGAAATCCTGTGGCTCTGGATTCATATGAACAGCAAATGAAGTCTCCGTTCCCCCACTGTCCAAATTGCTTCCACATGCTATAGTTTCTATTAAATAATGTTGTTGTCTCCATCTGAAATACTACCTAAGCAAACGTGTTCATAAAACAGGGAACAGTTCATTTCTCCTCAATGCAACAAATCATGGGTCAGAGACCATTTCTACAGTGCTCTGAGAAAACTCATTTGACTTCTAATATATTCACCAATTGAAGCAAAGCTTGACCCGAGATGCTGTGAACATGCACTGAATAAAACAGTCGGTGCTGCGTGACACTGTGCCAGGAGCATCCTGAACTCCTGAATCCTCCCGACAGTCCTTCAGTTTTATAAAGCTTTTGGGTCTTCATATGAAAGGATGCTCTGAGTGACTGGTGTCTGAGTAGTGCAGCTGCTCTTACCAGAGGCTCCCATCTCATGTTGAAATAAGCTACTGTGCAATTACTTAATTATCTCTCTCTCCTATCCCTTAAAAAATCCACTGCGATTCAACTTGAAGCAAACCCAGTTAATCCAGCTTTATGGCTGAGAATTAAAACAGAGAGAAATCAGAGATTCAAAGCTGCAGTTCTTGTGGCAATACCACTGCTCTAAGAGGCACAGATATTAATGCCTTCAAACTGTAAGTATCCGAGGAACAAAGAAATGCGAAAAGCCCTTTGTGCAGCTTATCCTAGCTAGTATTTTATAGAGCCTGCTGTTCAGAAATCCTAAATCCCTTCCCCTGTCCTTGGATGCTGCCCAAGCCCGTGCCTAACTTCCTCACCCAGCCACCTCTTGCTGTTCGCCCTTCTCCTGCTTGTGAAGTATGGAAGTGAGGTTTGTGCTGCCCGACTTCCCTTGACAATAACTCCCTCATCCCACCCATCCATCTTCCCCCTCGTCTCTCTGCCTTATCTGCTCAACCATTCTTCATCATTCAGGGCTGAGGAGCTCAGAGGAACCAATGTTACAGCACAGGCATCAAGGGAACTATAACTTTGAATTACCTGACCCAGGTGAGTTTAAATTCCAAGCCATAACATTGGATTAACCTAATTTATTTTTATTGAATATTTTACCTTTGTAAGTCCTACAGCCCTTTCTCTGAGAGAAAAATGAGAACTGGAGGTCAAATAAATTCTTTTATGGGTATGTTTCTAATTGTCATAATCTAACCTCTCAGCATTGAGCATTAATACCTAGTGGTGGTAGAACAAAGCAGAATCTACTCAGTATTCTGGGAAATGTGACATTTCTTATAGTCCTTCAAAAATGCCTCATAAAATAACACATAACTTTTAACTTTGCTGTATATTCTGAATTGTTATAAAATTCTTTAAAACCCTCTAAACACTTTGCTTAAAGAGAAACTGTTAGGTATAACATTAGTAAGAATAGAGAGGCTGTCCTTGTGCCTCCACCTCAAAAGCATCAGATGTAAAGATAGTAATGAACTCTGTATTTTTATCATTACAAACTTTACCAGATACATAAAAAGGCAAGAGAAAGAATTGATTTCCCAAAAATGGCTAAGATAATTTTTATGAGCTCTTTCATGCTTCTAAAAGGGAAAGGGAAGCAAGGCCCACGAGTCAATTCATGTTCTGCCTCCAGGCTGGACATTTGAAGCTAACTTTCACCATTTCCATGTCAAAAGGCCTCAGGTGACTCAGCTCTACTCTAACAAAGCCCATCACCTTCATGCCTCTGTGGGACAGCTGCCTTTAGGTACCCATACAGGTACACAAAGAAGTAGAGTATCCAAAGTCAGGGAAAAGGCAAATTCATCCACTAGCTGTGAAGAATTAGGGCAACATCAGACCAAGAGCAAACGATCTCACTAGAGAGGATCCCATGGGAAGCAGGAGGGTGAGGGCAGACCAAGCTCCCAAACATCTGCAGTGCCCACAGCCATAGAACAAGCTCAGTCTCATCTCAGAGCCAGAGATGCCCTCAACAGATACAGACAAGTCAGAAACTGAGGGAACTCTTAGGCTTTGCAAAGTCATTTTGGAGCAGGATGAGGAGGTGAGAACTTAACAACTCTGCCACTTTCTTCATGGAGTAAAACGAGTAGTAAACCTATGACCCAATCAGGCAAAGGAAGGAAGCTAATGTCTAATAAAGAAAAGCATTCCCATGTCCTGGGAGGCCATGCCAGAGAACACACACTTCTCCTGTCTTTCCGAAACCTGCAAATCTCTTGAGAAACAGTAACATTTTCTGGTTTCAAGATATTTCCTCTTTCCAAATGCTCTTTGTGCACTGCTTTGAAACTACTACAGACAGCCTCCTCTCCAAACACATCGATTTCAGCTCTCCTTATTCATTCTTTATAGAGAGGCTCTGCATTTGTATCAGCAAATGACATTAGCAGGCCTTCTGGAACAGCCTGTTTCATAGGAAAATGGCTTGTACTCATTTTATTCTGGAACACAATTGTCATTTGCTTAATATAGTCATGATATTTTACTGAGGTAATTATACTCTTAGCTATCAGTAACAATTAAACCCTTAGACTGAGGTTGCTTAATAAAGGTCTCAAAATAAATAACACATTCCAAACACAATGTTTTAAAATGTCAAGCATGCAAATAAGATCTTGTAATGAATATAACGAGGCATTAAGGATAAATCAGCACAAAGTTAGTTTGTCATTGTAGGAATGTCTGCTAGAATTGCCGTTGGAGTATTGTGGGGTTCTGATTGCTACAGAAAGGGCAGCAGAAGCACTGCAGACACAACCATTTCATTGCATGTTATGGCTGGTTCAGGAGAAGGGCAGGGTGAAGCCACCAACACTGCTGTGCTTCTGTAGCTGCAGAGCTGAGACTTGTGTAACTCAGCTTATGGTGAGATCAATAACATTTGTATTTGTTCTTTTGTTTCTGTAGCAACTTCCATGAAAGCGAGAGTCAGACCATTCCATTGCAAGCTAAATAAAAGCCAGAAACAGCCAAATTAGGGGGTACAGACAAAGGAGGAAAATCACTTTTAAACTCTGAGATCTAGAGATATTTGAAATCAAGGTCAACAGATAGAATCATAGAATCAACTAGGTTGGAAAAGATCATCAAGTCCAACCTTTACCCCAGCACTGCCAAGTCCACCACTAAAGCACGTCACTGAAGGCCTCATCTACATGGTTTGTGAGTACTTCCAGGGACGGTCCTGGAAAGTTGTTCCATATGGAAGGTTAGAGCATGGTTTAAAAGTCCTTACAATGCAGGCAGCAAGGTGATTCGTAAAGGTTAAGTAGAGCAGTGACAGACATTTAAAAAGACCAAAAAACAGACAGGAAAAGTGTTGTCAGAATAAATACTTGCAAAATCTTCTTGTCGAGCAGTCACTGCAAAGCATGGTACAGCAGATTACCTCCAACGCTGCTCCATTTGGGAGGCTGCTGCCAAGCTCCAGAAGGTGGTTAGGTGGATCAGGACTAAAACATGGCACAATAAGTAACTGGAAGAAGTTACTCAAAAAAATTATTAAGAAATCTGGGTTATACAGGGGGTGGGGGGAAAGAAACACCCCAGTGTTAAAAAAATCCTCCCAGATCTCTTTCCCTGAAGTCCCTCAAGAAACAAGGCTGTCAGAGACCAACAAAAGCAAACACAAAAGAGGGCCTACAAGGATGCTGCAGAGGGACTCTTCATCAGGGACTGTAGCGATAGGACAAGCGGTGATGGGTTCAAAACTTAAACAGGGGAAGTTCAGGTTGGATACAAGGAAGAAGTTCTTTACTGTGAGGGTGCTGAGGCACTGGCACAGGTTGCCCAAAGAAGTGGTAAATGCTCCATCCCTGGCAGTGTTCAAGGCCAGGCTGGACAGAGCCTTGGGCGACATGGTCTAGTGTGAGGCATCCCTGCCCATGGCAGAGGGGTTGGAACTAGATGATCTTAAGGTCCTTTCCAACCCAAACTATTCTGTTATTCTATAATATTTCCTAAACCCCAACAGAAAATGCCTACAGCAGCAGTCATCAAAACCTCCAAATCCTGCTTTCTCCTCACAAAACTTAGGATGCTTTACCCAGGAACCCAGACACTCCTGAGTAAACCATGAGCACGAAGCCCAATAACCACCTGGCATCAGCACAGCACTAGCTAACAGGGAAGAGATCTCTCATAAAAGCAACTACCTTATCGCTGACCTGTTAGGGGGCCTTTAAAAAAGGCTCCCTAAAATATGGGGCCTGATGATGTTTCTAGATACTAAAAATCACAGTCAGCAGAGATCTATTCAAACCCTCTGTACTCCACAGGCAGCAATTCCCTTCTCTCCTCTGTCCCACATCAGTTAATGATCTTTTCTCTTCCCTTGCTATCATCCCCATCCACCCATAACTACAAATCACCTTTTTGCTGGAATTATTAAGTGATTAATATAATCAAGTTGAAATTAAGGGGAACTGTGCTCAATCTGAAAGGTTGTTGAGTCTCTTTCAAACACAGAGTGCCTTGTCTCCTCTTTTCTCAAGCATGCAGGATGACCTAGTAAGTACTACCTCGCCTGGCAAAGCTTGCCTTGCTGAATCACAGAACGGGGAGCACTGGAATTGCTTTAAAATGCATTTATTTGCAGGCATAAAAAGGAACATAACTTCCATAGGTTTATAGAACCCTGCGAAGGGGAGACATGGGGAGCAGAGGGAAAGGATTGGCAAGGGTCAGGCTGACAGCACTTAACAGTTGCAGCACATGGAGTGGCAGCACAGCTGGTGATGCACGAGTAATGGTGCTGCTTAAATAATACACAGTCATGAAGTGGATTGAAGGAAGGAAGAAGCAGCACATCATAACAGCCAGGGAAGAGCATTTGGTACTACTCCTAACACAGAGTTCTGCCCCAGAGCTGCCTGTGCTACCTGGACGCAGAGCACAGGGTACAATACCCAAAAGGCGGCCTGTTGCAAGGCATCTCTTTGCCAGAGTGCCTGGTTTTATTGCTATTGAGTGTAACAGAGTGCAGTATTCAAGATTTTTTACATATCCGAGGGAAAGGGTTAATTCACCTTGTTCACTGAACCTCAAGATCCTTCCTTGTGCTTTAAAATCATCCACCTCCTAAGAAAAGACCATAATGCAGGACCCAATATGACAGAGAAACCATCAGCATTATTTTAAATCTTTGCTGATTACAAAACAAAGCAGATGGCAAATCAAGTCATGAACTCTACATCTGCCATGCTTAATGAACAGTTTAATTACCTAGTCCCATTTCTGATGCATCTCTGCCATTCTCAGCTCTGGGAGTCACTTACACACTTCGCACTGACTCTTGCGGAGATATCTCCAGGAACACATGGTATGAACAGTCAGCTGGAGTTGGTTAATCAATACTTGTTTCATCTCCACCTTTTATGGTGATGGCCTAAATTATGTCTCAATGGAAACAGATTTCCTATCGGATCACGTGAGCTGGTTGAAAGCTCAGGAAACAAAATGGAATTTTTCAGCCTCTTCTCCAGGCAGTGGAGTACCCAAAGGCAGACACATGCACAGACGGGAAATAAAACCAGCAAAACAACAACATCCAGCACAACCAGACTAATTCATTTGCTGCCTTATGCCTTGTATGAGAGCAAGAGATGCAATTAGGACAGCGTACGTTGACTAAGTCTACAATTTGAGAAGCAAATTGGGCTCATTTGGAATAAGGAAGAAGTAACTGAAATTGGGCTTCACGTTCTGAGTTTTGGTGTGCGCAGATAGGCAAGAGCTTCCTACAAAGGGTCACACACTAGCTGCAGAAAAGCTGGAAATGTTATGTCTGGTCAAATCTGTGTAATGGGCTGTTCCTACTCTGCAGCTTCATGTACTTACGTCCAGCAGCACAGGAGAAATAACTGTTTTAAGAAGTCACTGCAGGAGCAGAGGCTGGCAGGTCTGAGCCCTAACAGCCACTAAGTGAGGAATACATCTAAGGGCTGCAAAAGACCCGTGCAAACCAACTTTAGGCACCTTACATCAGAAAGCTTTGTGAACCCTTCAGTAGGCCCTTATTGCTTTCCTCCAACCTCGCTTCTGCTGCACAAGGTCCATTCATGCCCCTGAAAGCTGCCCTCCTAAAACAAATAGAGCTTTGTTTCCATTAAATACTGACTCAATCAGGTGCTTGCATTCAGATAAGGATTTTCACTAAGGGGTTTTCATTTTGGGAGACCTACATGTCATAGAGAATTTCCTAAGAGACTCAAGTTTTAGTCATTCAGCAGCAGAACTGCATGTTTTTAACAAGTCTACTTCATAAAGAAAGAGCAGTTATTGTGTGCAAAGCTCTCAGATAAAAGAGAAACGCTCACAAGCTTGAGGACAACACAGAAGTCAAATACAAAAACATGTAGGTACACATGGCATTCAAAGCCAATACAACAGTAAATCAAAGAGGAAAAAGGGGCAGAGGTAAACTAGGTCTTTCCCCAGCATTTCAGATATCTCCTACTACTGCTGTATCGGAACTACCTCAGGTAATAAAGCAGAGATTAAGGATTTCCCTAAAACTCTGAGCACAGTAAAAAGACAGCCCGAGAGACAGTGAACCCAGCCAAGGGGATTTCTCAAAGAGGGAATGAATACATCCCTAGAAACATCAATTTCCTTTTCATCACCTTAAGTGAATAGAGTGACACTCCAGGAGATACCTTCAAGCCATCAATGTCTGAAAACCTTTACGGTGTCCAATCTAGTCTTATGTTTCACTGAAAACACATAGACCAGAAAACTGAAGTATTACCCTGATTTACAAAGACATGTGAGAGAAAGTAGTCAACTAACATGTTTAAACAGCAGTTTGTCAACAGGAACAACTAGGATGCAGCTCCTACCCCTACCCACTGACAGAGGTGGAACTGATTGGGCTGGACGACTGCACTAGGACGTCAAAGACTGGAGAATACTGCTCAGGTCTGCCAGGGAGGAGAGCTTTGTAGTGAGTCACCCAAGTATCCTAGATTGACAATTGTGCCCATTCCAAACAGTAAACCAACTGGAAAGGCCCAAGTAAGGTCAAGAAAGCCCAAAAGCAGCAAATGAGGCGAGGAAGCAAGCAATGGATGGAGAAGTGCACTGAAATGGAAATGTGAGAGCAACCAAGACAGAGACTGTGGCAAGTAGAAAATGAACAAGACATGGCAGGGGACTGGAACTAGATGAACTTTGAGGTCCCCTCCAACCCAAACCGTTCTATGATTCTATGAAGTGAGACAAGTCATCTGTAAAAGCCAAGAAGTGTTGCTTGAATCTTGAGGAAAAAGAAATAATAGCCATAAAAGTAAGCTTGAGGAGGAATCAGGTTGGCAAAGCAAGTACCTCCTGAAGACAGTGTGTTCGCTACTCAAATATCGGGTACTGCTCTTATCAAATGATGAACGGTTTATCATTTTCTATGGATCTTTTAAAACATATTCAAGGCCTGAGACTTCCACGTAACAATTTGAGCCCAAAAGGATAGCTGTTACTGCATTAAACTTACACTGTTAAACATATCTCATGCCTTTCAATGCTCACTTGCTCAGCATATAGGAACAGATTCACTGCCCTAGCAGAGGGTCAAATATACACAAATGCAAAAATCACACTATCAAAAGCAATATCAATTCAATCATATATATAATAGTCTCCCCCAAATTAGATTTTCACAGTCCTATTTAACAAGACAAAGATTCAATAGAGAGAGCTCATCTCTTCCATTCTCAAATTACATAGGAGCACACAGTACCACTGATGCCACTAATGAGATGATTAAATACCATTCTAGGTGATATGCTTTCAATGTAAAATAATTATTTTTGACAGGCAATATATTTGCTCAAGCTCATTTTAAATCACAATATCAGGCTTTTTTTAATTAAATGAAATTCCTTCTTCTGATTTCGCATGAGAAGAGCAACCAGTGGGAGAAACAGTGCCAGGGAGAGATTGCCCAAGTGCCATAATGCATGTACTTCTTCACAAAGGACCCCTCGCATTCCCTGCATGGAATGTAAATGTTCAGAGAACAGCAAAGTCTTTCTTCTTTTAAAACAGGTCAGTTGAGGAATCATTGAGCACAGTGAAAAGTTCCGCTGTCAAAACACAAGTTCATTTGCCATGGTCTGATGAAGGACATTTCCAACTCTTCAGGGGGAGGATAGCAAACAAAGCAAAGGCTCTGTCTTTCAATAAATGAGGGTACAATCCATTACCTGACAGAGTACTGCTGTCTTTTTGTCCAGTACTTAAAGGAAAGCAATGATATTTTGTATTCTATGACAAAACATTCTGCTGAGGGTTAGAAATAAGTTAACAAAGGGAATATTTTAGAAACCATCTGAGAAACTTCCTTCAGGGCTGAGCAGCCCAGCACAATGCCAGACAGTTGAGAAGGTTGTAAAGAAAGGATTTTTACTGGCTTCTGTACCTACCTTTGTCATATCCAGCCATGGCAGTACCAAACTAGAACACCATTGGAGAGCTGTCTGCTGCTGGGGGTATTACAGAGACTGTGGAGAAGAGATGCCTTCTCTGTTTTCATGGAGAGAGTTTGGTCCATCCAACCCTGACTGCGGTGCCTACCTCAGTGTGAAGCAGGAGGAACTGCTGTCATTTTTCTCTCCTCACTTATGTGACTCTCCATGGCATCAAATCCTGCACCCAGAAGATCTGATAGAATATCCTCTGGCAAAGTGGTTGTTTCGTGCTTCAAGAAGCCCTGCTTACCACACCATATAGCACAGCTTCTTTGGCTCAGCAATGACATGGAATTACACAGAATTAGGTACAGCACAATCAAAATGGATCAAAATGCTTTAGTTAACACTGAAAATTTAAAGACTGAAGTACAAGCAACAGAACAGCTCCTTGCTCTCTTGCTTAGATATGCCCTCTCACATGCTTTAGCTACTTGAGTCTGACCTTATGCACA
Source organism: Strigops habroptila (assembly GCF_004027225.2). Taxonomy (NCBI): domain Eukaryota; kingdom Metazoa; phylum Chordata; class Aves; order Psittaciformes; family Psittacidae; genus Strigops; species Strigops habroptila. The sequence goes on from NC_046358.1 coordinate 81,145,069, forward strand.
TGCATAAGCTCACTGAGATGAGCAGCTTTACAACATCAGGGAGATTGCTCAGGTGAGTGAAGTTCTGGAAGGAGTATTCTTGGGAAGTGAAGTAACCATCATTCTGACTAGAGAGAATTATTATTCCCTTTGGAGAAAGAGCAGTCTTAGAATTTAATATAAAATTCTTAATGCTCTACAGACTTCAAAATTATTGCATAGGATTTCATCACGACAGCACAGCAGATACAGGATAATGCAGACTTCTTTGATATATCCTATAAAAAGAACCTTAAAATGCATTTTCAATTTACTGGTCTAGTGCCTACCATTACATTCCAACAGACTTTCAGCATAAGAGGAAGGTGAATCTCTTACTCTCCGTAAATTGTTTTTCCACAGGAAGAGTTGACAAGGTGTCGTTGTTTTGTTCTCTTTAGGAAAGGAGGTGATGCAGCCAAAGCCATTATAAATTCCCTTCAGTGGCTCAAAACACTCTAGTGACAACATAAGTCAATTCTCTGCCCTCACACAAACGCCAGGCCTGAGACAAAGTCCCGTATCACCAACACAGCATGAGCCCAGATAGGGGGAACACTAGCAGAACCTTCGGATGTACTAGCACTCTCATTCTAATGCAGTCCTAAACACAAGTTTCATGTCTCTTATAGCACTCACTATGCAAAGACCCCGTAGCAACTTTGTAATACCAGTCAGAGAGGTGAGCAAAGAAGAAATAGAGAGGACTGCACCTAGGGGAAAGAAATAAGAAAAGGCTTTCCAAGCATTAGCCAGGAACTCACCTTGGTGAGCAGCAGTACACGCTTCTGCAGCCGCCTGACCAGCGCTTCGTGCTGCTCACGTTTCTTCTTCTCCTCCAAGAGCTGGCTCTGAATCCGTATTATTTCCTCCTGTAGCTGCACCCGGGCCTTCTCTAGTATTCGGGCACTAAGAAAGATAATACAGACATGTGAGATGTTCAGCACTGCCTCTTAGTCAGACAAATGAGGGAAAACCTGAGAGGAGGAGAAGCATCACCATGATACCAGGACACTGGGGCTGGTGCCATTTCATCTCACGGCTGCACCACTGGAAACCGAGTAGCTGCAGTCTCATTATCAGCTGTTCTCAGGAAAAGACAGGAGAGAAGAACCATCCCAGTGACAGCCTTCTTGTTCAGCACAAGACAATTACTGGAACCTCACGTATACAAAGCATTTAAGTAATTCCGTATCTACTTCAAAATCAACCCGTTTGCCTTTGAGAAGATACCTCGTTTTCAACAAACGAGGCACAGTCTTGGCTTCTACTGTATCTTTTAATCTTTTTCTAACAAAGTAGAAGTAAAACTGAGGTTTAATATGATCTGCTTAGACAGATAATACTCAGCAAGTAATTATAGCCACCACCTGCGCACCGCACTTGCCAGCAACCTATATTGGAAGAGAAATGTCTTCTGAGGCCCAGTGATTAGCACTTCTTTTGCAATGTGGACATGACTCAACTAAGCCAGGAGAGTTTGGTCCCTCCTCTTCCCAGCTCCCTGTGCAGCATGATGTGGTGATGCACAATTATCCATGCATTCCTGGAGATGTTCTTCACGCGTGCCCTTCAGACACTCAGTCTGCTGCCGGGATGCTAATGGAGCTGTTCCAAGGCACACACCAAGCAGCTCCTCACAGATCAAGTATGCTGGCAAAGTACTTTATCAACACCAAAATAAGAGTGAAATCATTCTAGAGATTAAGAGTTGGTTCATAAGTTAAGTATGACAAGTTTAACCAAGCCTGCACTAACTAAGTGTTTAAAGAGGGAGCAGGACATGAAGAAAAGCATTGCACGCAAGTCAAAAACCCTCAAGCAAGCAAGAAAGATCAAAAGCAACATCTCTACCTTACTCAGTAACAGAAGATCTTTGTTGCTCTGATGCTAAAAAATAGACTGGAAAATTGCTGAGTGCTTCAGAGGGGTATTCTTTATCATTACAATTACAAGAAAATTAATAAAAATGCTTTTAAATAAACTAGCACTATTGTAAGATACTGTGGAGGTAGATCTAAAAGGAAACTCTGCTTTAAAAAATACTCTCAGCATAAATCAAGCACATCCTGCACTGCCACGTCACCAAATCGTACTTCTTGGGAAATTTATGTAGGAATTCATACCTCAAAATCCTCCCCCCTTGAAGAAAAATATGCATTTTAAAACACTGGATGAATTATGAGCCTGTTTAAAGCTCCAGTTCAATTTGGAACCATTCACAGACCAATTTAATAATCAAGGACTATGAAATGGTCTCTTCGTTGTTGCATTCAGGTGGGAAAGTTCATCAAGAGGGCTTCAAATCTGCATTTGAAAATGGATAATTTCATTACCAGGGCACCATTACTTCCTTGGTTCTGTTTTAATTAATCAGTTAAAAAGGGAACCTGCGCTCAAGAGTAGTATCTATGGTGATAGAACATGAAGTGGCACCAGGCTTGCACTGGACGTTCTCTTCCCCATCCTCAGCAAACATCTCAAATTCAGTCTCATGGATACTTACTAGAAACACTAGCCTTTTTCTTACTGAACAATGCAAGAATTCCACAGGATAAAGCAGAGAATCAACTCTTGTTGGATTGCACTAAATAAATCCATATTAAAAACTTTCCTAGAAGCCAACACCCAAGAAATGACCAAGAGCTCGCTGAGCCCTGGCATCTGTGAAATACGGGACAAAATTCAGTGGTATAACTGAGATGTCAAATGTCACAAGCACATACGTGTCACTCAAGGAGTGATTACTTGCAGTGTACAAACCACACATCGTTCACAAGTTGCAGTTGCTGAATTATAAAGCTGCCCAGCGCTGCTCTCCAGCACATCCTTCTGCACAGCAAACTCTAACGCATGCTAACAGCTCAGTCCTTCAGTTCACAACACAGCATCCTAACCTTAAACACTCCTCCAGGGCCAATTTAGGGTGACAGTAACCTATAGTTGATGGACACAACTTGGGCAACACCTTAAAACGTAACAGGAAGATTCATCACATTGTGCCTCTCAAAATCCTAGGCTTAAAACACTTGTCTCCCTTTCCATGGGACTTGTATTAAGCCAGACTTTGCTAAGCTTGTACTAAGACAGTGCTCATGGCCAAGTGCCAGCCTATCAAGTTTGCAACAGGTCAGCCTCCAACACAGGGCAGAATGGGTGGGTGAGAGCAGGTAACCTCAGCTACTATCTTAACATTCATTAGGCTTTGCTCAACCTTTTCTATCCACAGGGTAAATACAAGTACAAAAACCTCATCAACTGTGTTATAACAAATTAAATCCCACTACAGAAACCCTACTGCAAACATTATTTGCTCTATCAAATAAACTTAGTCCTGATTAAAGTCAGAACAGAAGAAGAAGAAATGCAAACATAAGATTAAGTACTACAAAACAGGCAGACTCTCGCATTTGATTATTGCAAAACATTTTGATAGGACAATAGAGAAATCTCTTTTCCTTCAATCTCCCAGTATTGTGCCCTATTTCTATAAATGCTGAATAGACTGATGGATTATGATCGAGTTGACATTCATAAAGAAAAATGAGATAGGTGCTAGGTTTCGTCTTGAAATACTGAAAAATATTCGGATACACACCTCTCAAACCGGGTTGGGAAATGACTATTTTAAAATGTGAGAAAAAAGTACAGACAGACAAATGGGTAATTTCCTCGGCCATTGCATGGTGTTTGGAAAGAACACCACCATCTGTTTATATTTCAGCCTCAGATCAAATGTGATGTTAATGTACATAAAACTTAAATGCCAGAGATGTCTATGAAAGCAGAGACGATACTCAAACCCTCTGAACTGACTCTGTTTCCATAGGTTCCCTTGCTACAGAAAGCGTGAAATTCAACTTCCTTACAACTCTCCACACCATGCCAAAGCACATTATTGAGATCCTTTCCTTCTCTCTTAGGAGAGATTGGTAATTCTTCCAGAAACTGCAGCAAATACCACATACACTGTCTCTGTAAGAAAAAACCCAAATAGAAAGTTATATTCCTTATTAACACAAAACAGAATGTGAAAGCTGGTGCCCAGAAGGAAATGCCATTCGGGTTAGACGTGGGCACTGCTCCTCCCCACTGATGACACTTATGGCTTTTCCAAAGTACGTGCTCACTCCAAACAAGTATTAAATAAAAATGAAATCGGCCCAAAGTTCTCCATCCAACATAAGCTCAGAGAAGTGGCACTTTTTTAAATCTTTGCAAGTTCAAAGTAAACCTTTTAAACCTTAAAGAGAAAAAGTCATTTCTGTTTATCAGCCCATTAATGTTCCTCGTTCCCCATCCCTGTGAATGAGATGCCAACATCTTTCTGTTCTGAGCCGCTGAGACTCTTCATATTTTGCTTTTCCTTTCTGTAATCCACTTTAATGTAATCTTAATGATAAAACTTCATTTTCCAGAATGTTCTTTGAAAGACTGAGAACAATGACTGCAGAGAGAGAATACTGAAGCCATGAGATACATTTTAATAATCTCCTTCAGAAATTACACAAGCAGCTGATAGGGTTTGGGGTTTTTTTCCCCCCAATGATCCATAAAACATCATTTTAATCATTCCATCCTTTCGACAGTTAAGTTACCACCTCAGAGAGACTAAAAAATAATAGGGGAAGCAAACAGGATGCCAGAATCAGTCTGTATATCAACCTGAGAGGAAAACAAGAGGTCCACAGCAGCACAGAGACAATTAGAAGAACAAGACTGTCTGGGTCATGCTGTAATTCAGGAAAAGATGAGACACTTGCACATACCAGGGGCAACTGTCAGAAACAAGGATCACATCAAAGAGAGCACTGAAATCCAGAGAGCATGGATAGGAAGAACACTGGAGTCATAGAGAGGGAAAACACAATGACAGTGTTATTACACAGACATAACAGGAAAGAGAAGCGCGCTGGAGCTATCAACATCTTCATGACACAGTCCAAAATAAAAAGGTTAGCACACAAGCTAATGAGGCAAAAAGGAGCAAGGGAAATTGTTTTGTAGCAAGACATTTGGATGAAGGAAAGCAAAGCCATTCCTGAGGCTTGACAACTTGCAGCCTTCTCAACATATCTACACAGTTATAGACAGTACACACACATAGACACAAACCACAATGGAGAACAAACGTGTTATTTTTCATTATGGTTCTTCACCCCCAGGATTAATAAGCCAACATGAAGGTGTAAGTAGCAATAGGGTAACTCCAGCACATCTTCATATTGTCCAGTGGACAGCAGCAGAATATCCCTGTCTCTGTCCTCTCTCAAGGCTCCTTCCAACCTCCAGTTCCTGGCAGAGACTTCTTCTATCTCAGCCTCTGCATAACCGGCCTCGATAGGAACCACCGTCTGGGATGGGAATCAAAAAGGAAAAGCAGAAGGGAGAAGATGATGATGACAAAAATGATCTGATTTAAAAAGGGACAAGACACAGGAAAGAAAAGGTGGAGCTTGGCAAAACAGAAAAAATTCCATCTTTTCTTAAAAAGGACCAAAAAAATGGATCCATTATAAAATGCTGCTGAAAAGACTGATAGGAGCTCCGAGAACTGCTGCAGAACGGAGCTGCCTGAAGTCACACATTTAAGGCAGGTAAACTAGAAATACAAACATCAGGAAGATTATTTTAGTGCTACAAGTATTCCAGCTCAAAAGTCAAAGGTCTGGGTGCTAACTTTCATTAAAATAAGATTGTTTGGCACTTTACTCTGCTTCCCTTCTTCTTCTTCACATACAGAAGAGAAGGATCCAGGGAGACCTTAGAGCAGCCATCCAATACCTAAAGGGGGCCTACAAGAAATCTGGAGAGGGGCTTTTGACAAGGACCTATTGGGACAGGTCAAGGGGAATGGCTTTAACCTGCCAGAGAGGAGATGTAGATGAGATCTCAGGCAGAAGCTCTTCCCTGTGAGGGTGCTGAGGCGCTGGCACAGGGTGCCCAGAGAAGCTGTGGCTGCCCCATCCCTGGCAGTGTTCAAGGCCAGGTTGGACACAGGGGCTTGGAGCAACCTGCTCTAGTGGAAGGTGTCCCTGCCCGTGGCAGGGGGTTGGAGCTGGGTGAGCTTTAAGGTCCCTTCCAACCCAAACCAACCTGTGATTCTATTCTATGAAATGTGAATACACTGAAGCAGCAGCATCCTTCCCTGCTCTCCAGCACTGTGCTGCTACTGCGATGTGCACAAGTGGGAACTGCAGAGGCCGACTTTGCCATGTTATCTGCTATTTGCCTACTACATTCAGAAGCAACAATACAAAATATCAACATATTTAGTGGAAGTTATCACATGGGATATCTTTTATTTAAAGCTTTAACTGTGCCCCATAGAGAGCCATATAAAATACTGCTACAGAAAATACCACGCGCAACAGTCTACAGGGAGTTGGTAGGAAAACAAGCTTTCTCCTTGCTATTTATTTCTCCCAAGTCTTTAGCAAACATCTGCAAACTTTCTCTTAGTTCACAGTTTGTATTTTCTCAAAGACCTTTCATATAATTCACCATCATTAGGCTTCCACACATCACAAATCATTCAAAAGCAAGCAGTTCATACATCACGCTGCTGCTCTGCATACAGGGAAGACTCGAATCATAGCAAATTTATAAGGATGGCACAACATAAAGAGAACTATTTTGCTAGTGTGGACAGATGAAATGGGTAAGCAGCAGACAGATGTTTGGAGCTTTACTGGTACGCTGACAATATGTTTTATCATTGAGACAGTATTTAATTTTACTCCCTAACCAGCAGCATAAATATGAAGCTGAGAAACACAGTTCCTTCGAAGCAAACAGTTACAGAAGAGAAATAACACAAATGTGAAGTCCCAGCCCTGGTACAATAGCCATAACTGACTGGCAGGATTTGGGATATACTAAAAGAAATCCACATCAGGCACCCTTTGCTTCTGTTCATTACAGGGTCAGCTCGGTTGCTGCAACACACGCAGCTTTGCTGACCACAACACCCCACAGGAACCAAACCCAGGAACACTGCCAAAAAGCAAGGGCCAGTGGGGCTCTAACTGAACAGAGACTTAATCGACCACTCAATGCAAGATTTACTGTCATGCTAATAAACATGCTTTCCACATCCACCATCCAGATGAGAATGAAAGCAACATCTACTAAATGGAATCTTCTGTGGTTTTGGTTTTAATGTGAAACATGATGTTTGTCAAATACATCCGTCACTGAATGCTGGAATGCAAAATATTTTGAGAGAGAGAGAACCACAGGCATAACAACAGCAGGTCGAGGGAGGGGATTCTCCCCCTCTAGTCTGCTCTCATTAGACACCCCCCCTCTGCAGTCCTGAATCCAGCTATGGGGCAGCAACACAAGAGGGATGTGGAGCTGTTGGAGTGAGTCCAGAGGAGGGTCACGAAGATGCTCTGAGGGCTGGAGCAGCTCTGCTCCAGAGACAGGCTGAGAGAGCTGGGCTTGTTCAGCCTGAAGAAGACTCAGGGGAGACCTTAGAGCAGCTCCAGTGCCTAAAGGGGCCAACAAGAAATCTGGAGAGGGGCTTTGGACAAGGGCCTGTAGGGACAGGACAAGGGGAATGGCTTTAACCTGACAGAGGGGAGATTGAGATTAGACATTAGGAAGCAATTCTTCCCTGTGAGGGTGCTGAGGTGCTGGCACAGGGTGCCCAGAGAAGCTGTGGCTGCCCCATCCCTGGCAGTGTTCAAGGCCAGCTTGGACACAGGGGCTTGGAGCAACCTGCTCTAGTGGAAGGTGTCCCTGCCCGTGGCAGGGGGTTGGAACTGGAGGAGCTTTAAGGTCCCTTCCAACACAAACCAGCCTGTGATTCTATAAATGTCCTTTTTTAAGCCTCCAAACCTAAACTGTTCATAAGCCCAAAGCTTCTATTAAAGGCATTTATTTGGTGGATAATACTTTTACTGGTATTTAAAAACCACTAAAAGCCACATTGCTGGTTGTATGCTTACCAATTTGACAATGCTGCTCTCTTCAGTAAACCTGGGTACAGGAGAAATCAAGCTGATAGTCGGATACACAAAGTGATTTATAATAGCTTATGTAGACAAATCTATTAAGGGCTTTCGGTATGTCCAAATGCTCACGGTTCTTGTTCTGAATCAACAACAAGGCAGACACACTTGCATCCTGAGCAAACTGATTCCCTTTGCAGCGCTCGGTAGTGAAACAAATACTAAATGTTGTTAACGAATGCAAGTAATTAAAAGCATGAGTTAAAACCAACAGTCCTCTATCACCACAGCATAGAGCCTGCACAGCATGTATCATCTATCTCTGTATCATAATTCTGTATGTGGCATTTGGCAATTATGGAGGGCTGCCTATTTTTAAAGAGCACTCACTGATAAGGATTTTCCACACCCACTCTGAGATAAGAATAATCCCCTTGTACAAGTTAAAAGTGTCTCTCCAGCACTGCAGAGAACAGGATGCACCCTACAGCAATGCCTCCTGACCAGAGACGGGTACACACCAAACTGAGCCAAGATGTTGACTAATGCTCAAAATGATTACAAGGAGTTAGAAGAGAGTATCTCCATTCCAATTATATCCTGAAGACCGGCTCCTTTGTCTCCCTAGTTTGTAATGTCCTCACACCACGGGCTGGTGAGGAAAGTCACATCAGTAAGGAAACACATGGAGCTTCAGCACCAAGAGGCTGCAAACGGCTGCTCCCTTCCCCATCACCCCCCTCACCAGCTTTGAACATTCGGTGCAATGCAAGAGAGCAAAATACTGGGGAAAGGGAACTGTCACAGGGAGAGGAAAACAAAACCAACAAAAAAGCCCCCAAAACACAACCCCAAGGAAGAATTCTGAAAGGAAACCTTTATTTTCTCCAGCCAGGATCCAAGCACCTCCCTGCAGCTGGCTTTATTTACAGCATCTAATTCAAATTCTAAATGCTTCAAAGTGTTATTACACTTTTTTTTTTCTTTGAAAACAAAAATGACAACAACTGAAACAAAACTGGGAATGAGAAAACCCAAAGATTGAAATAATTACTAATCAAAGCAGAGGCCTGTACATGGGATGGTGAAGTCACTGGCCAGCTCTACCCAGTAATTTCTCTTCATGTTGGCTCTGATGAGTTTTATATTTCTAACATTTCATCAATTTGAATCACTAAATTCAATTTGCATTCACAGATAAACAGAGAGGGAATAATAAATACTCTCATCTGACCTTGAAGTGTGAGACAGAAAATTGCCCTCGATGATTTCATTTCAATCTGAACCATAATGAATAATGCAGTTGGCCCCATCAGTTACCAATCTATAATCACACTTGCGGGCTGGATGAACACACGGACGTGCCTAAATATGAGGAAGAAAGTCAAAACTTCTCACTCTTCTTGTACTGGTCTTTTTCTGCTTCTCCTTCACTCTAGAGATTAAGCCTTTACCTCCATCCTTCCCCACTCACCCCCAACTCCACGTCAAGGGTTTCAATTTGTTGCACAGTCAGAAGTGGGAAGTGAGGTGAAGGCATTGCTTAGTTTTCTTAATCCAAACCATTATTATATGCATTGTACAGAATCTCCTGTAAATGCTCTAAATTTGGTAGGTATTCTCCCTCCCAGAAGCTATCAGGTCGCAGGCCAACTCTCCAGCAGTGAAGCACAGCAACGCAGCACAGGCAACTGGTGACACGAACATCACAAGTAAGTAAGAATAGTAAGAAAGAATATTTCCAATTTCTGTTATACATTCAAACCAACACTTCTGATGAGAGAGAAGTCATCTGGGAATATGCAGCATGAGAACTGAGGAGCTGTAAAGGATAAAGGGCTGATAAAGAGGAGTGAAAAAGGGAAAATCTGCTTGAGGTGGGGAAAGAAATGAGTAGGAGAATGGTTGTGCTGAACCAACTTGTCAGCAAACAGATCCGCTGAAATTCCAGGCTTTTGACAGTTAGATAATAGCTTATCTTAATAAAATAAAGAGGGTCAAAGATAAGGAAAACAAAACATTAAACCCTCCAGTGCAATATAGCAAGTGAGCCCTCACAGACTCGTGACTCGTGACAGCTTCGGGAAGGTTCTACGGATCTGCTTCAAATTACCTTTTCCAACGAGAGCTCATTTCCAGTGTGCATTACTGTACTCCACAGTGAAATGAGTACTGAGATGAGTGTTGTATATTACTGTTCAGTCACATTCCTTTTTTTAATACCTGAATCTAAGACTACCTGAATGAATTTCCAGAAACACAATTGTCTAAAATATTTCTTGCAGAACAATTCAGTGATGGACCCCTCCATAATGGTCACTAACATTCACAGCTATGGCTCAAGCATTTCAGCAGCAGGCTTTTGTGTGTGAAAACCCCTCCAGGTTATGTGATAAAAACCTGGCTAGGTTTACACTGGAGACTCAGAGGAGAATTTGTAATGGATAAGTGTTGACAAGAAATAAACCCAAACAATTAAGTTCTACCTCCCAGCACTGACCCATGGGACATGGGCACAGATAAAAGTAAAGGAATAGCTGAAAAGTCATGTAGCTCTTGCCTTTTCTTTCACAAAACCACCAATTTCACTTCATCTCATATCTGCCTCTCACCTGCTTTGACTCGACTTACACCAAAGCTGTCAACCATGATCCAAGCCATATTAAGCACAGCATTGTAACAGACCTGCTAATCGTCACATCCAAAATATGGATGCATATTAAGTCTTGAAAATCCCATGACCAAGTAACATGACCTGTAACCATGAGTTTTCCAAGTGCCACCGTGCCTTTATGCATGAACAATACAACATGGCAATGCGTTATCTTTTGTCCCATGCTCTAACAACAAATCAGGATTCGCTGTTTTCTGCAGGATCTCTGCCTCATTTGCTGCAGAATCTGGAAGAGCAATGAAGCACAGAAACTGCTTAAAGAGAAGGGTCTCACATTAAGGCAACAGAAAGTCTCCCAAATAAAACCTGGTTCCAATTCTTGCCTGTGCCAGAGTTCCTAGCTGATAGCATGAGCTTTTCAAAGGCAGTCCTTGGTGCTCAGTCATTTGGCAGTCCTTCCTCTGAGCTCAGGTCCTGGGCACTGACACTAGTGCTAAGTAGTGAAATCAACAGCAGCTGCTCAGAACATATGAAGCTTTGGGTAATGCAAAGTGGTTTTGAAAGAACAAGTTCTAAATATTCCAGAATGGCATCCCCAACACAAGGCTACACTTTTTGCTTGGTTTGTATCTGGTACAATGGGGCCAGCATAAGAAATAACTAATGAATTACCATTTTTTCTGTAGAAAAACAGGAATAGCTGCTCGTTAAGTCAAGATATTCCACCATCTCAGCCAAGTGAAGCGGGAATCCTGCATGGTGTAGGAAACCAGACTAAGGAGGCATCAGGTGACTTCAATTCTGGCATTTCCTGCCCTCTCAGAACTTGACTTTGCAACCCTGATGTAGCCTTCCAGGTATCTATTTTCTATATGCGGCAAATATTACTTTAAAAACCCATAAAAGCAAGAACATACATCTAAGAACAAGAATGAGGAAAAACTGCCCCCAAACATCCTGCGTGGGGTAAGCTTCATCCCAGTTAAATTACTTTTCATTCTCATATACATCCATACAGACAAGAGCTGATATCCAGCCACCCAGTGTCAGATAATGAGACTTGGATCTTTCCAAGCTATACCATCACACCATGAATATCTGCCATTCCTTTTGCAGTGGCTCCACAGCCCCATTCTCCATAAGCCCAAGAGATACTGTACGTTCTCACTCTGCTCAGCAGATATATTTGGGCAGCTGAGCAGAGGCAAATTGCTTCCTCAGACTGTTTCCAAGCAGTGATTTGCCCCCCAGGAAAAGGATATGCCCAGATCAGACTTACCAATGCAATCCTGCTAACCTTATTCCTAAAACATACTGCACATGTTTTTCTTCCCTGTTATCTTCCTGAAATCCACTGGACTGTTGACACTATTAGGACTTACCTGCAGGGCACAGAGACCTACTTTGCTCCAATTTCTGTCCGCAAATCAGCTCAAAGAATCCTTAAACCAATATAAGGCAAGAGGAATAAAGCTGTCACTATGGAAGGAGAACCGCCAGAACAACTACATTTATAGCCCTGTTACATCAATTTTCCTGCATCAATATTTTTAAATGTTTAATAAAACAATACTACATGCTATGCAATCATTTTGTAATGAATACTTTATACAGAAACCAGTCAGACATGTCAACAGCCTTTTTGCAGCACTTTCAGGTTTCAGAATGACTAGATGAGCAGAGGGGTCAGCTGCTTTATTTTGGGGTGAAGATGTGATAGGGAAATGAATTTAAAGACAAGGCAACCAAGTCATCTTGTCTCTGTACCACTCATAAAAGAACAGCTTTGTTCAATGTAATTTGGTTTCAGCCAGTTGGTATCACAAATCACACATCAACCAGCTCCATCTGCCAATACTGAAATGCTGGAGGCAAGGGACAGTAGTCCAGCCTGGATTCAACAGGTACAGTGTGAAGAGCTTCTGCAGCACCATAAGTCACTGCTGTCACAGTTAAACCCCAGCCAGCAATTAAGTCCCACACAGCCACTGGCTCACACTCCCCCCGTGCGATGGGGAGAGAATTGGAAGGGTAAAAGTGAGAAAACTTGTGGGTTGAGATAAAAACACTATAATAAATAATAATAATATGATAGTAATAATTAGTAACCGTAATAATGCACTGAAAATGAAAATAACAAAAAGAGAGAGAAATAAAACCCAAGAAAAATAAGTGATGCAAATGACAACCAATTGCTCACCAACAACTGACCGATGCCCAGTCTGTTCCCGAGCAGTGGCACCACCAGCTTTATCCCTAGTTTATATACTGAGTATGAAGCCCTATGGTCTGGAATGTCCCTTTGGCCAGTTGGGGTCAGCTGTCCTGGCTGTGTCCCCTTCCAGCAGGGCAGCATGAGAAGCTGAAGTTCAGCCTGGAGAAGAGAAGGCTGAGTGGAGACCTCAGAGCAGCCTTCCAGTATCTGAACGGGGTCTATAAGGATGCTGGGGAAGGACTCTTCCTTAGGGACTGTAGTGGTAGGACAAGGGGTAATGGGTTCAAACTTTAACAGGGGAAGTTTAGGTTAGATATAAGGAAGAAGTTCTTTACAGTGAGGGTGGTGAAGCACTGGAATAGGTTGCCCAGGGAAGTTGTGAATGCTCCATCCCTGGCGGTGTTCAAGGCCAGGTTGGACAGAGCCTTGGACCACATGGTTTAGGGCAAGGTGTCCCTGCCCATGGCAGGGGGGTTGGAACTAGATGATCTTAAGGTCCTTTCTAACCCTTACTATTCTATGATTCTATGATTCTATGACTCCTTAACTTAGTGTAAGCACTGCTCCACAACTATTCCTTTGGAATTGCTATGAGACCTTTCTGGACACAGTGGTTGATTCAACTCTTTACCTCTCTCTTTCTTGGGATGTGGAAGCAGCACAGCCAAAATTCACCTTCATGGGAGTCTCTCCATAGCAAAATAAACAATTACAGAACTACTTTGTGTGCTACCAGTGCTGTTTGCGAACAGTGCTTCCAGCAATGCAAAGCAATACCAAGTGTTGTGTCATGCCCAGGAAGGGATGGCATTTGTCAGACCCTCCAGGAACACTGGGATTGGTTCTGCTTCATCTGCTGGCTTCCCAGCTCCCAGCCCATGGTGATTTAGGCATGCATTTCTAACCCAGCAATCATTCTCCCTCTCATTCTGCCTTTTAGTAGTCACTTGACCATTCTGGCCTCATTTCTCCGCTCTCCATTTCATGGGGAATAATGAAGACCAGCCCTGATAAATCTTTACCACCCAAACTTTCGTGCCCCTGTCAGATACTGCTCTGGCCAATGCTCAGTAACTAGCAATAACTGATCTGATGCAGAAAATCACATGTTTAGCTGTAATATGTTCTGCTACAGGAGTCTGAGAGGAGCAAAACCAGTCGTGAGTCTGCAAAATCACGAGTGGCAGGAGGTGAAGAAGGAGCAATTGTTCCCTGCCTCTTCCAATAGAGGAGCTAAGCAAATTAATGGAGGAAAATTAATCATGGGCTATTAAATACAGAAAGCTATCACCTTCAGCTCAAGAAATCCTTAAGCTTCAAACTGAGGAAAGCGTGAGAAGTATCACTGCATATTTGCTCCTTTATTAGACTTTCCCAAAGCTTCTGGCATTGATACATTGGTTTAGGTCGATTTTTCAGCTGATGGCAAATGTGCGGAAAAGAGTTATAGAAGAGTCTTTGCTTATTTTTAACACACACCAACAGATCTCATCTAGCTTCAGTTTTACTCGTGCACATTTTTGTTGTATTTTCTTAGGTGACTGTGTTGTCATTTCACCTCTTCCACCCATGAGTCCTATTCAATTCCCAAACTATAAATTAGTAGCTGGGAAAGGAAAATTCTATTCTCCCAGGTGCAGTTTGCCAGCTCCTGGCTAAGGCAGGAAGGGTCCAGCTGATCAGTCTCTGCTACCATAAGCTTCCTATGAAAATAAAAGGATTCAAAAACTGCCAAAAGTCTCCTAATATGTAAGGATTTAGGCCATATCTATCTATTGTATTTGAACATACCTGAGTTGAGGTTTTCTTGGTGTTCGGAAGAGACAGGGCATTTCTGTAGAGAACTGCTTCATCCCCTGAGCACTACGCTGCCTGCCAAGGGCCACCACACAACACAGCCCCAATTAGATCTTGACTTTGCTATCCAAAAGGTGCAGCCTTTGAAGAGGACAATGAAAAAGGATCATGCCCCAAAGAGGAGATAAAAAGTGGCTGCAGATCACAGGCGGCCCACAAATGCATGTAAAGGGAAGGGTGAGATGCACAATCTGTGCTGTTTGATGGGTATAAAAAGAGGTGACTGGAGCAGCAGATGTTTCAGACCAGAGCAATTGGGCTGATCCTCACCTCAGCAGCCAGGACTCCTCACAGCACCTCTCTTCATGTATTGCTGATAGAATGTGAATAGGAATTAAAAGGACTGTGCATCAACCTCTCATGCAAGAATAGATCTGCTTATGATCTTCTCTCTGGTTAGCAGACACACAATATTCATTTTCAGTATCCCAGGGGACAATAACAACGGCTACCAAAGACAATTTTCAAAGACCCAAATTTTCCAAAGAGCTCTTCTTTTAAATATATATCTAGAAAAACCAAACATGAACTGCATAAAAACCCAAAGGGCATAAAAAAATAACACCATGTGTGATTTCACATCAAGTGGCCACCTGCGTATAGACAGAAACAGAAATTTATTCCTATTCTGAAGCCACTTGGAAATGCAGCCCTTAATACACTATCACCACCATTTCCCACAGTATGATGGGCAGGCAGAGCATTTCTACATTAAGAATTCATAACTGTACCAGCAAAACAAGAAGGTTAAGAACATGCAACTGGAAAATGCAGAGATACTTGGCAAGGCTGATTTATCACTAAAAAATAGTTTGTGCTGTGGCAAAAAGCAAAGCCAGAAAGATAATGCTGCTGCTGTGATTATTTTTACAAACTCCTTTATGAAGGCAAGAAGAAAGTTTCAGGCTGAGGGCTTTCAGTGAGAGCTTTTATGGGCCAGCAAAACAAATACACAAAGCAAAAAGTTGCCAAAAACCCAACCCAGGGGGATGCAGAGCTCGCTCTCTGTGGAGCCACCCAACAGCACAATTAGCAGAGCTGGTCCCTCCAGAGCCTACATCTCCCACATTCAATACAGGCACTTTGGCAGCCAATAGATGCTCTATGCTCAGCATGCCCTTCGATTGCCACCTCTCTTCCATTATCATCTCCCCTGCTGCCTCCATTGTACCTGATTAATAAAGCCCATTCTTGCTGTTTATTTCCTTATCGATCCACTGTCTCCTGCATGGGAAAAGGCGTCAATGCAGTTAAGGGCAAGCACCTGCTTGGAGACTTCACCCTTCAGCTGCTTTCTGAAAGTGCATTTTATTCTCACTGGATAATAAGATTCTGTGGTTAAGGGAGCTTTTAAGTATTGGCATTGTCATAAAATGTTCCTTGTGTCCTACTTCACCAGAGCTGACAAACTCTCTGCTTGCTGTCAGTGGACTAATGAGAAAAGAAACACTTCTAAAGAGCTTGGGATACTTTTGCATTGCAAAGTGAAAAGGAGAAAGTGAGATATTTCAATGATGTTCCATTTCATTCCAAAGCTCCATAAAGAGGAAAGAAAAAAGGGAACGTTTCTGCACAATCACTGTATCAACCGAGCAGCTCACTTATTAATCTCTCCTTCCTCCGCATTCACTAGCTTGGGGGCTCAGAAAGTTGACACTTGACTTGAAAAATGCCAACTCTAAGCAGTTTATTTCCTCTTGAACTTTAAGAGCTGACTGAGACAGAAATGACCTTTAAAAAGGCAGGGTTAGTTCTTGTATGAATTGATAGAAGGATTCTTTGCTTACACAGCACCGCAAGGTACTGAGCAAATCTTCTATGCAAACACCCCTTTCTCACCAGAGGCAAGAAGAACACCGTGTTCCATCAGCCACAAGATTCACCAGACTGGAGAACCTGGGACCTGGTGGCCTAGCTTGTCTACATCAAGAAGGGAAGACTGTGTTAAAGCCGTAAACCAATGACCTTAAATATACACAAGACAGAGACTACGCCAGTGTTCATAACCTCAAGACACCCGATCTTCCATCACAAAGAAGCAGTAAAGGCACAGCCAAAATCAAGTACCCTCACTAACTTGTACTTAAATCACACCACCAGCCCAGACTATAGAACAGGCAAGCAGACCTGGACTCCTATTCTGGAACATCTCACTGGTTGTTGTGACTTTGCTTCCATCAATCTCTGCTGAAGCTGCTGAAAAAGAAACTAATCACTACCTGGCTCATTAATGGTCTTTGATGAAAGGCAGTTTGAAAATGCAAATCAATACACAACAATAACTACTAATAATACTTGCTGCCATACTAGTAGCCAGAAATGTAACTGGGCAGAATATTCTTGTCTGAGGTCCACCACACAATTAATACCACCAGATGGCCAAAGAAAAGCAATTGAAGGATTTTGTGGCAGCAGAGGATAACTGAGGAGTTTTGATAAAGGAAATTCACAAAGTGAGTATCTGGGATGCTAATGGAGATATGAGACTACACTGGAGATAAACAAATTTAGTTTGCCTGTGTGCTAATAATGACATTTAGCTGAACATCATTTGAAGATACAAAGTGCCCTGGTGGCAGGAAAGCCTGTGCCTAAACCTGCACATTAAAGCAAGATACCCAAACTAGACTTCATTTATCCCAAATAGTGCAAAAGTATTCACCTGTTTCTCACTCTGTAAGGAAGGCAGATGTAGCCCTGTATGATAAAAGCAAAATGTTAATGCAGAAGATGAGCAAGCCTTCCACTGCCGGGCAGAGAATCCTGAAAGGGAGGATGGAAATTCTGCCTTTTATTTTCATTTCATTTCATTTCATTTCTAGTTTTGATCTTCATCTACCAAGCCATACTGACTCCTAGCAGTAAAGGCCTGATAGAGTTCAGATATCTCCAGTGAAGTATGAAGTATCACTTTGCCATCAGCAGCAACGAAATGTTTCCAATCTACCATCAGCCCACTTAAGCAGAAGCAGACATTTTATAAAGAGAACCCCACGGCTATTTTGTGCAGAATTTCCTTTCTGTTTTTCTCTGGAAGCAAAGTACACATCAAGCTCACCAAGGCAGACAGAAGCAGTCAAGCCCTATATAACCAAGGTTAACTTATTAATAAAGGAGCATTTTTGTCATTATTCCTAAAGTTTAGTATCAGGCAGTGTGCCCCAAGAAACATCAGGGAGGGAGAGAAGAGACAGGGAGCAGTATTTTGCTCTTCAGTGCAACTGTTGGCATGGCAAAGAACCAAAGCGGCAGTGGGATACTGAGTGGAAACTCTCAAATAAGAGCTTGGCACCTCACTGCTAGTGGAGACTTAAAAAATCCTAAACCTGCAATATGTGTATATTTATGGGCTGTTGGAGTGAGTCCAGAGAAGGCAATGAAGGTGCTCGGAGAGACCTCTGCTATGGAAACAGGCTGAAAGAACTGGATTTGTTCAACCTGGAGAAGAGAAGGCTCCGGGGAGACCTTAGAGCAGCTCCAGTGCCTAAAGCGGCCAACAAGTAATCTGGAGAGGGGCTTTGGACAAGGGCAGGTAGTGACAGGACAAGGGGGAATGGCTTTAACCTGAAAGGGGGTAGATCTAGATTAGATATAAGGAAGAAGTTCTTCCCTGTGAGGGTGCTGAGGCGCTGGCACAGGGTGCCCAGAGAAGCTGTGGCTGCCCCATCCCTGGCAGTGTTCAAGGCCAGGTTGGACACAGGGGCTTGGAGCAACCTGCTCTGGTGGAAGGTGTCTCTGCCCGTGGCAGGGGATTGGAGCTGGATGAGCTTTAAGGTCCCTTCAACCCAAACCATTCTGTGATCTGCGTGTGTACGTATAGAGAGACACAAACACACAGTATTTATGGATATTAGAACACCTGTACTGTTTTATCCTGCAGAGTTGGAAAAGTAACAAGTATTAATTTTTTGCATATTTTTAAATACTGACTGATCTCTGATGGGGCTTTTCCGACACTTCTAATCCCCAGAGGTCTCAGAGAAACCTGTTCACACCTGCAGTGCACGGGAGAGCCTCCCGCTTTCTCAGTTCCTGTACAATCGTTTCTTTTTAACAGTCAATTTAACAGTGTTTAGCCTCCAACTGTTGCTTTCATGCACAGAAAACCACATTTGGGAATCTGACTCTTGCGCATAAACAGGCTTCTTAACATCTGCGTGGCAATAGGAAAGTACAAAAATACAGATTTATATGGTAGGTGTATAACTACTGCAAAACACATTTGCTCTACTCTAATATACATCAAACAACATTAAAAAGCAGTAAGAAACCACCATGTTATTTACATGAGATGTACTTTGAGACTTCTAACTTTTGCCTGAAGGTTTTAATTAAAGCAATTCATGTCCCAAGGCATTTTTCTTGTAGTAAGTTGTCTTCCTCATTCAATTGCTTCGAGAACTCTGCTCTGGCACAATCTAATCACTCCTGTGGGAGCAAATGATAACACTAACATAGATCAGAAAATATCTTTGAAGAAAGAAATCTAAAGAAAGATGAAGAACTAAATGGAAAAGAAGAAACAATTTTGCACCCTTTATTCAAGAGTCTATTAGATCTTTGGAATGACAACAAAGGAGGGGGGAAAGGCGCTGGTCTGAATAAAATTGGAGACTCGTAAGTTCAGTCACTGCTTGTTGAAGCACTCCTACCACATATGTTCCCAGATTTAACTTTCAGCACTGAGCATCTTAAGTCAGAATGGGAATTTTTCTATTCTATTTCTTCTTTTGGAAAGAACATGGAAAGAGAAGAAGAAAGACGTGACCAAGAATCCACATTTGACAGCTCTTTGTCACTTAATTCAGTCAGGGGCAGGAGAATTTACAAGTTGCATCCCCTTTGGTTACTCTAGGTATTTTAGCAGAAATGAACCCTGTGACTCAGAATAAAGGGCAGGATTTCCCCCCAGATTTCACCCAACAATACAGAAAACAAAGTTTACTGAAGGATAAAGAAATGCCAACAGTCCTAGGCAAGGCACAGTAAATAACCTTACTAGTATGTTGTGTAAGCTCACTTAAAGCAGCATAACACAAAGCTAAGAGAGGCTTCTGCTGAAAATAGGGAATCCATCTTTACCATAAGGACTTGAATACTGCAACAACACTGTTGGATCTGGGAGAGGGGGAAAAAGGAAGAAAAACAACACAACAACAACAAACTCAATAAATTGGACAAAGTAGGAAGGTTAATAAGGGCAAAGCTTCTGTTAAGGCAATGCTGCTTTGCGATGTGCCATTAAAGTACTGACAGCTGCACCATTGCCAAAGGTTGGAGGCACCAGACTCTCTGATGATGCTTGCTAACAAAGTGTGCCATGTGCACATCCCTCCACTAACGTCTGTGCAGTATTAGTCTGGGTGGACTTGTTCATAGGAAGTAATGCAAAACTAAATTGTCATGATTGAAATTGTTGTGAATTTTGCACAGAAACCTTCAGCAAACCCTCTTCCCAAATTCAGCATCAGAGTGAGGAAAAACATTAAGAACTGGTCTGTTTCTAAGGGAATTTAAGCAGAAATCTGGTCATTTTATTGCAAATATACCTTTGCAAATTCACAAGAAGCTTGTAAGAATACAAAGATCTAATTCCAAGAACACCAATAAACAATGTCACCCTTGACTGCCAGTACAGTTACTTGTGGATTGACTACTGCTTGGTGATGCTTTGAAGAGAGCAGATGTACCAGCTGTAAGTGATGTTCCAAACCAAAGAATGTTTGGAAGTACTCCATTATGTGCAAGTGTCAGGTAGGAACAGCCAGGAAGTGCTTCAGAGCCTTCCTAAATTGCTCCATAAAGATGAGGTTATATATGAAATGTAACTTGCAGAGCAACTGTATATGGCCATCGTTCTTGTTAGAAGACTAAAAAAAAGGAAATAATTAAAAGCAACCAAGCAAGAAAACAAAACACAAATAACAAGACACAATACTAAAGGCACACATAAGATACCAGCACTTTAAGGAGGTTATTTTGTGCATGGACACTGCCTGAGCTGACACACTGCTAACCTGGGAGAGACTTCTCTTTCATGTTATGGCTGTTCAGTTATTCTCAAACTGAATAAAAGCAGTAAATAGCAAAACCCCAGCTCTATAAGTTTCAAAATCTACTATACTGTACAGTATCATGCTATAATGGCATATATGCCTAAAAGAGTAAATATTTTCTGGTCTCTAGCTAATTTTATGACATTTTAAATATCGCAAAATGAATTTATATTGAGAAGTCTACCTGCAAGCACTCACATCAGTCTAGCAGTCACCCAATTTCAGTTGAATTCTTCCATCTATTTAGAGACTATTGATTCCATAGCTCCAACTCTTAGTCACTGATAGCATCTATATATATACATATTTAAAAACCTGAGAATTATTTAAAAATCCATAAGCCTGTAATTACTTGTTACAAAATTCATACAGGAGTATTTAAAAAGCCCAATCTAGCTGATTTCATTAGTGATTTTCTGATATTTCTCTCCATCTAGACAATGATAATCGATTCATTCCAAGGCAGTCTGTGTTCTCATTTTCAGGATCTTGCTGTTCCAATATTAGAGTTTCTCTAAAGGCAGAACAGTCTAATGAAACAACTGTTTTTGTGGCTTTATAAAAATGTATGGAAACATTTCTATCGATTCTAAGTCATTAAAGGATCCTTTCTGAAACCCGTGTAGATTTACTAGTTGTAGTTTACCAATAGTGTTTACAGAAGAAAACCACAGCTTCACAAGCACATCCATTATTTTTAAATTGGATTTGTGAAATAGTCCATTTCACCCATTTGTGGTGCAGTACAAGGGATGAAAGCATTGCATTGGGATTAAAGAGAATTAAGGTACAATCCAACATTTACATTGCACTGAACATTCAAACCACCATTAACTACAGCACAGAGAATTGTTGCAAAGCTTATGTGGGCACATGGATATTTCTAAACCAGATGAGAAACTTGCATCTGGTTTTCTTTCTGCCTGTCATGTGGTTAACCTGGGAAAGAATATTGGGAAAGACCTGCTTGAGCAAGTCCAGAGGAGGCCAAGAAGATGCTCCAAGGGCTGGAGAACCTCTGCTATGGAGACAGGCTGAAAGAGCTGGGCTGGGTCAGCCTGGAGAAGAGAAGGCTCCAGGGACACCTCAGAGCAGCTCCAGTGCCTAAAGGGGCCAAAAAGAAATCTGGAGAGGGGCTTTTGAAAAGAACCTATAGGGACAGGACAAGGGGAATGGTTTTAACCTGCCAGAGGGGAGATTGAGATTAGACATTAGGAAGCAATTCTTCCCTGTGAGGGTGCTGAGGCGCTGGCACAGGTTGCCCAGAGAAGCTGTGGCTGCCCCATCCCTGGCAGTGTTCAAGGCCAGGTTGGACACAGGGGCTTGGAGCAACCTGCTCTAGTGGAAGGTGCCCCTGCCCATGGAATTAGATGATCTTATGGTCCTTTCCAACCTGATTCTGTAATTTTATTTTTGCTTTTGGTGAGGGTCTTTTTGAAAATACTTTTTTTATCTCCTAAGAAAAGGACTCAATTTTGGTTTGAACAAACATACAGAAGCTTCCTATGAGGTTTTAAAACAAGTTGTTAGGAAGAAAATAATGCTTTCAGCACTTTGCACATTTCTGCTCTGCTAAGTGGTGGTGCCGAGCAGGGAAGCAACACGAGCAAGCGCGCTGATGTTTGCTCCATGAAAATCACCAAAAAGCAGAGCACCAGTATTGAATATTCAAACTACTTCTAGTATTTATCCCACTTCTTATGCAAGCTTCTAGAAAAACATCATAAGCAATCGTGTTAAATAACATCAGATCTATCTACATAGAGCTAATTGCAATGCCTGTTTTCACTGACATCCCATGACAAGCCTTTCACCAGGAGCGAGCCCTGGAGAGAGACATAAACTAATCCATACAGCCACCTGAACAGTCTTCACTTGCCTTCATGAGACTCCCCAGTGAATCCTGAAAACCAAGATCAATTTGACAGCAACTAATTGTAGTTATTCTCACCATCTTTCTGAACACGAGCGAGACAGGAATCCTAATGGCACAAGTCACCAACACCACGTGCAGCAGAGTTCTGAGCTCAGGAGGTAAAATGTGGGTTGCTGAGATGAGCCAAGGTGCCAGACTTACAGTTTCATTAGGAGAAATTAGTGGTGGTTTGTACAAGATTCAGTGGGCATCGATTTAAAATAAAATAGGAAATATTGAGTGTAATCAACTACAAGGCTGTGCCTGGGAGCTGTGTATCTTTAAAAATCAATCTGGAAATCCAATGCCTTCAAAACATACGGTAGAAACACCTAATAATTACATTGAATAGCGTGGTAGTAGGTCTAAATGTAAACGCAAGGAAAGAGAGACTACAAATATAAGACTGTAATAGCTGGAAATGTCTTGCCTTTAGGAACACCTTATTTATTTTTAAAGGTAGGTTCTAAGTCTCCTGTTTACTCTCCTCTGGGCCACACAAACTGTGACTGTGTTAATATAAAGCTTAGTCTGCTCTTAAAGAACAGCTGAGCAGTTTAGTTTCTATTCTAATCTTCAAGTAAAGGTCGTACCTCAAGTATGCTTTTTCCACTCTTTCGTGTGTTGTATACAGGAGATGTGCTGGGGTGGGTTTCTTCCAAACAGTTCACATGAAGGTTCATCCCAAGCTGTTTGGCAGGAGATGCTGACAATTCTTATCCAGCCACATCTCAAAGGATTTCAAATCCATTCAATTCAGAGCTCATACGCTTGGGAGGGTCCCCTGACAACCACATGCTCCCTGCTGGTTTACACAGCCTGCAGATACAGTTCAGAAACAAGAGTGAAAATTTCCTATTCATTCCATGTGTTTGCTGTGGATAGTGGTGATAATTAACCAGAGAGATGTAAATTAATTTCATAATGGATAATTTCAGTGGAAACATCCAGCTGTCCTGAAACTGGTTTGTGCTTGGAATTGAGACTAGAACCGGGCATCTTCCACCCTCTATTCTGAATATTCCTCAAATGTCTTAATTCTATAACCCCTGTGCAGTGAGGAAATAACTGCTTGAGAAAAGCTACTACAAACATTGCGGCAGCTGACCTGTCCAACTAGGGCTGCTGGCTGACCCAGTGGCTTACGTTAAGCATTTACTCTTAACTCACCAGCACTTATGCACTTTATCCTCTAATCCAAAGTGTGTGTGTATGTACCTATGCACATATAGTCATATTTCAAAGTATTACATTTATGGCTAACACCACAGCTTAAACAAGAAGAAACTTAAGTTTTACATCATCTGTAAGCCTCTAGTAGCACTTAAGCTTTACCACTCTGCGTACAAAGCGCCACTGACAGCATTCATCCTTTGACATTTGTGTGCAAACACCAAGAAAATAACATAAACATCTCTGCTTTGCTTCCATTCAAGATACATTTAGCCTGAAAAGCAAAGAACAGCATCACAGTATGCTAACTAGGGAAGATGCTTCCAAAACTGCCTCTGAACCACAGCAATTAAAAGAATTAGATGGTGACCCTTTGAGTCTGACCAGTTCTTTGGATATGGAAAAAATTAGCATGAAAGGGGAAAATGTACTTTGTCTTATATATACAGCCCCCCATGTTTTTCTGGTCTGGCTAGTGGTTAGCCAGACCAAATACCATCACATTCAGAGTATCTTCAGAGTATCAGAATAGTGACATGGTTTAGTGGTGGACTTGGCAGTCCTGGGGTAACGGTTGGACTTGATGATCTTAAAGGTCTTTTCCAACCTAGTTGGTTCTCTGATCCTATGATCTTGGCTGTGTTTCACCTCCATGCTTGGTAGTTTCTCCCTGAAAACAGACACTGCCTTTCCTGAAGAGACAAGCCAGCAGACTTTGGATCAGATGATTCAAGGCGCATTTCTTAGCAATGACACATTTCAAAGCTCTGCAGTTCATGACTAAGGGCTTTATCAGAGCTGGCAAGAACAGTGCTAATCCCCTGGATCTCTGTACCAATCCAGGGAGCTAAAGAGAGAGTTTGTGGGGGAGAAAAAGGTGCTGTGTAAACTGCTGCTCTCCCATGAGCAACCTGCTTTCAGCTCTGACAGCCATGCAGTCATCACACCAGTTGCAGGGTAAATACTACTGCTGTAGGACACAAGTGCCAGGACCGAAAGACCAAGATCCATGACCCCCAAATAGTTCTGTCCTACTGCTGTATTCACAGAACTTGGTACATTTATTCCCTTTTTCCTTAACTTGTTCCCTCAAATTGGGGTTTTTTTCTGTACAGGAAAAAATATTAAGAGATTAATACTGAAAGCAAAAAGCCTCCAAAGTTTTGGTCAGTCCCTACCATGCCATATTTAACCTGTGAGAAACAGTCCAAACCCAATATTGTTACTTGCCAAATGAACATAGAACCAGGTTTGAAATAAAACCTTACCATATACAGCTTCCAGAATTCTCTTTATATATTTCTCATGGTCAAAGTGAGCAGGCACTGCAGCCCCACTAAAATGAGGCAAAAAGCCATTCCATGCTGAAAGCCTAACAGCCCTTCATAGCCACAAATTCCTCATCTCATTTTTCAAGGAGAATCTCTCATAGAAACATTACAAAACCATTTTCTTCCACTTTCATCTTTGTGAAACAGCACATTATTTCCATGCAGGGAGCCAAGGTGCAAGGGCATTAAAATCCAGAGTCATTCTAATGACTGGCCAGCTAGCAGTTATTGCTAACAAAACTCAGCTGCAAATCTCTTGCTCCAGACCGTGGCACTTCTGAAGCTCCCCAGGCTGAACAAAGGCTGAGGAATTTCATCCTCTCCCCAAACATAAGTAATAAAGTACATAATCCCAATGTAATTTCCTTAAATGGGTCCAAATTGCCTGACTAGTGATACAGAGAGAACTGAAATGCTGGACCAAGTTAAATTACTTCTATAGTTTTTATATTATATATGACAGCTGCAAGTAACATTCATATGGGAAAAGGATCTTTGATATTGTATTTCTAGTGATTTATTTTTGACAGAGAGGAAATAGTTATAAGAAGTTGTTGAGGCATAGGAACAATTAAGAATTTTAAGCCTTCAGCATCACCCTACTCCATAATATCATTCCAAACATTGAAAACTTGGTACCAAAATTCCCAATACTAGAAAATATGGTGAATACTTCTACAGTGTTTTGAAGGCAGACAAACAGGCATTTCACTGCACTTTGAGCTAACTAAAAAGTTATGTAGAGGCTGCTACAGGCTAAATCCAGGAGATCCTGTCCTGCTGAGAAGCAAAGTATGTTAAGGAATCTCCCTACAGCACTAAGATGGGTTCTGGTCATCCTGAAGCACAGGCAAAAGCTTGTGGGTATCTGCCTAAAAAAAGACCACAAATGTATCCACCATTTCTTATCCAAATGTCCCAAATTCCATACAAGTGACTTGTTTTAAGAAACATCATTCTCAAAATGCAGTGCTAGATATCCTCTATTATGATCTCCAGCCATCATTTCAGTGTTCTTGGCTATAGAATGGGATAACACTATGGAACTCGCCTGCAATGCAATTTCATTTCCACAGAGGAAACATTTCCCAGAAGAGAAAGTAAAACTTGTTACATTTTCAATACAGGTCTGGGAAGGGGACAAGCTTTCAGACTCCTCAGCCCATTTACAGTGTCTGAGAGCTTGCCTGGTTTTACCAAGACTATGGAATGCTCTAGTAAGAAACACTGACACCACACACAAACCTCTCCCACATACTCAGGCCAACAACATTACAGTAATTTCATTCTTGTAAGAGCAATATGTTGTTATCCTCCTTGATGTGATTTCATTCTATAAAGGCTTCTCTGGCACTGAATGGACTGCAAACAGGTCCCAGAGCTCTTGCTACTCTTCCTCCTTCATGAGGCTGAAAGTCAAGGAGCTTAAAGGGGGCATGCAGGGGAGTGCAGCATGGGACAGCTCTGTGAGCATCAGAGCTGGGCAAATCTGGCTTTACCACAAACTTGTGTTTAATATTTGACCAAATTTGCTGTACAGACGACGTGAGCTCTAGCAGAAACTCCATTAATGACTAGGACTAGGCACTAATGACTATTTCCACACTATAAAGGCTCCTACAGCACATTCACAGGAGTTGTACAAGGTTTGCACTCTCGCTGCACTTCTTCCCCTCTGACGAAAGATTCCCCAAGTCCTCTCTCCTCTATCCAGATGCTAGTTTTCACAAGACTAGTGAGAACTTCGTGTAATAGAATCATGGAATGGTTTGGGTTGAAGGGACCTTAAAGCTCACCCAGTTCCAACCCCCTGCCACGGGCAGGGACACCTTCCACTAGAGCAGGTTGCTCCAAGCCCCTGTGTCCAACCTGGCCTTGAACACTGCCAGGGACGGGGCAGCCACAGCTTCTCTGGGCAAAAGAGAAGAAAACAATGTGTGACCTCACCGTGAATCTTTGAAAACACCATGACAAAGAATTAAAAATGTTGTTGGAGAGCACATTTATATGCATTTCTTGTGGGGTTTTTTCCCCGTGAGAAGACACTTAACAGCTACGCACTGAGCTATAGGCTTCTCAAGTCAAGACGTAACCAACTACCTGTTGCACTAGGCTTCGGGAGATAAGCAATTAGCACCAAAGTTACACTTTGGAAGCAAAGAAATCTATTCTCTAAAAAATAATTTAAAAAAGACAACGAAACAAAATGACATGCAGGAGAAAATCTCTTTGGAAAACCGAAGCGCTAAACAACAGCATTAGCAGTTACTCAGTGGATACAACAGGATTTCGCAACAGGCAACATAGAAGAGAGGTCTCTGCAAAGTAGTTACCTTCCACAGAGTATATAAGATCTCCCAGGTAACTGCATGTACACAGTTACAAACAGGGATTACCTTCAGCCTGAAGACAGACTTTAGACTTAAAAGCAATTTATTTTCCACTTGCCGTAATACGTTGAAAATATTTATTAGTGGCCGTCCAGTTTTTAAAAGTAAATTCCATCTAAAATTGATAAAAGAACTCTTTTGTGTTTAGCCACTGAAATATTTTGCATTTGATGATATGGTTTGCTGTGGTTTAAGCCCAGCCAGTAACTCAGAACCCAGCAGCCATTCGCTCACCCTTCCAGGTAACTCCCCCCAGTTTCTATACTGGGCATGACGTGCTGTGGTATGGAATACCCCTTTGGCTAGTTTGGGGCAGGTGTCCTGGCTCTGCTTCCTCCCGGCTTCTTGTGCCCCTCCTCAATGGCAGAGCATGAGATTGAAAAGTCCTTGGTTGGGGTAAGCATTACTTAGCAACAACTAAACCATCAGCGTTGTTCTCAGACTGAAGCAGAAACACAGCACTGCGCCAGCTATTAGGAAGGAGAAAAATAACTGTTACAGCTGAACCCAGGACACGGTTATAAATTAATTGCAGCAGCAACAGGTCTAAGAAGGAAAATTAACAGGGTAGGGCTCCTATCTGAGATTCAGCGGATCCAAGTTCAAAGCCTCACTGAGCCTCAGGCTTTCAGCTTAACTTCAGGCAACTCATTTAACCTCCCCTGTACCTCTGTTACTCATCTGTACAACACTGTATTTAATAAGAATGTCACAATGCTTCTTATCTACAGTGTTTGTATGATAAATATGCAACAAATTCTGGCACTGGGATCTATGTGGGTATCTATAGCCACACAGAAGACTCAAACCCCAAATGTTTCTCAATAGAACCTTCAGGGCACAAATACTTGTTCTCTAAAAGAGAGTAAAAATTCCATATCTCCTAAAAGCCCAGATATTGTCATAAAAACTGTCAGAAAGAAGACACAGCAAAGTTTTCTCTCTGTATCAGAAGCCCCAGTGCAAGAATACAAGAAATAAGAGAGAAAGGTCTGACATGTGCACAGCCAGCTCAGAGGGAAAATCACCTTCATTTCAAGTAACAAGAGAAATGGAGGAGACAAATCCAGTTGGTTCTGCTCCAGTGTTATGGATGGGAAATCAGCCATTCCCTGCCATTGCAGAAGGAGCCATGCTACAGGCAAGACGCAATGCCTGTGGTTTCCAAAGGGAAAGCTGAAGTGGCAAGCAGGAGGTGCCAGTCAGCAGTCAGCATAGCAGCATCTCCAGGACAAGCATTTGTGTTTTCCACCTGTCTTGATGCATTGAGTTCTCTGCAAAGGGAAATATGGACACGGTCCTGACAAAGGAGTTCAGGACACACAGGAGGATGAGGTGAATTTTGAACCACGGTGACAAAGCCAAAAATAAAAGTCAGCAGCTTTCCAATAACGTTAGCACTTTCCGTAACCTATGGTCAAAGACAGCGGGTAATAACACACAGTGTTATTTAATAAGATAAAACAGATTTACCTTATGAGGTTGAGCCATATATTAGATTTCCCAATATCTGGCTGTGATTTAGCAACCTGCTAGGGATGAGGAGGGAATGCAAAGCAAAGAACTGCACTTCTGCTACCTTACAGACCTTCCACGAAGCAACTTCTGTCCAGAGGTACGGAGGAAAGGTGGCAAAGAACTGATCAAATGAACCAACAGAAGATGTTCAGGCATATCGCTGGAAATAAACCACTTCACTTCACTGAGATGTGCTTCTTTAAAGAGAGAAACGTGAACAAATACGAATGCATTTCAAAAGATACTCATAACAGACTCTCCATGGGCAGCAGCAGAAGCAAGTTGGCTGATAAAGCAGATTCAGCTTCTAAAGCAAATGGAATTCACATTCGCGTTTTAGTTAGTGGAAATCTACCAGATAGCCAAGGGTGACGAGCATTAAAGAGTGTGAAATTGTATTGCAGTTTTCTGCTCCCCTCCTGGGATTTTTATGGCAAGAAGCATTTTTTTGCATATAAACAGTGTGAGTTCCAAAAGCTACATTTTAATCGAAGATGTTCCATGAAAACTTAACATGTGCAAAGGCGCGGGAGTCCAAAGGTTTCTGCAGGAAGAATGCTGTATTTAAACAGTTAGTGAATTAAACCCACATTCCTGGTGTGCATGGTAAAGGTGACTTAGAGATTCAAAGCCAGCAGGTTCTGAAGTACAGTGAATTCGCTCCGTTGATAATTTACAATTGATATGAATATTCCTGGTGTACGGAAACCTGTTTAACTGTCTTGTCATGCAGAAGATGGATTTCCAGAACACCCACCTATATCATTATTAACATCTATATTCTGCCAGGCTCTGCACTGAGCACAGACATATTCCCCCAAAACCCTACTCTCAGCAGTCACACTGGGTCAGATCAAATTTAATCGAGCCCAGCACTGCCTTCAAAAGCAGCCTCTGGAAAAACACAAGAGCAGGACAAAGGACTCGGACTGGTTCTGGACCAAATGTGGTATGCTTGTAACAATAAACCCAAATGGATTTTTCTTCCTTTAATGTTTTCACTCCCTTTGTGAACTTCTATAGCACCCTACAGCAGGTACACCAAAGATAATCACTACTCGTAGAATCATAGAATAGTTAGGGTTGGAAAGGACCTGAAGATCATCTAGTTCCAACCCCCTGCCATGGGCAGGGACACTTCACACTAGACCATGTCACCTGTCCTGGGGCTTAAACCACAACATCACCAAAGGCTCTGTCCAACCTGGCCTTGAACACTGCCAGGGGTGGAGCATTTACCACTTCTTTGGGCAACCTGTGCCAGGGCCTCAGCACCCTCACAGTAAAGAACTTCCTTGTATCTAACCTGAACTCATCGTGATTGTGTTGCTTTAAGCCTGCAGATTTTACTTGCTGGTCTCTAATTCCTGCAGAGCAGACAAATACTCAGCATTAAAGGCAATTGAGAGTTACTCTGAAAGCAAAAAGACAGTAACAAGAAAGCATGCAAAGGAAGTTGAGCTGACAAAGATGCACATCCACATTGTGAAGAGACAGACAATTCTTCGCTTAGCAGACGTTCTACCTGGCTGCAGGAACTACTGCAGAGAAATGAGCAAAAATTCCCTACAAATTAAATTGTTTCAACACATTTTTTATTGTAGCACACAGATCACACATCTCTAAAGAAAATCCCAAACCAGATTACAACTAGTTTTTTATAGCCCCAAGTATCAGAGAAGTTTTATGAGACAGAGGAGAGCCAGCAGCTGCAGAGAACACCTTTGATTTAAAAGACAGGATAATAAATGAATATAAACACAAAGGAAGAACAAGGAAAATAAATACTGTCTTGTTGTCTTTAATCATGGTTACAGTTTAAAAGGCGGGTTGGGGGTTACAGCTATCACGCATCCAAAAACTAACCAGTGTTTGGATTTTAGGCAAGAAAGACCAGTGACAAGTGGAAGGGATTAAAAGAATAAAGTGTTTGTGCGTAAAAGGATCAGAAAAGCAGAAGGGAAGAAGAATCTCGGCCATACAAGCAGCTCAAAGTCTTCAGGGCAAATGAAAAGGTGATAATAGAAATGCAGCCACCAGTGAAATGTATGTAAAACAATAAATCACCAGTTGCTGTTGGAATGTGAGTGCCACTCAAGAAGCAGTGCTGCAGCAAAGAAGTTATTGAAGTCCTTCTGGATAACACAAAGTCACTCAGAACTCATGAGGTTTAGAGGAACATGCTCTCAGGGTGACCAGAAAGGGAGGACAAAGCATACCTGGTGCTTCCTGCTGCATAGAAAACATTGCCACAAAGCAACAGCGTACTGAAGGAAGGGGTGCAGAGTTTCATAGAGTCCCAGACTGGTTTGGGTTGGAAGGAACCTTAAAGCTCATCCAGTTCCAACCCCCTGCCACAGGCAGGGACACCTTCCACTAGAGCAGGTTGCTCCAAGCCCCTGTGTCCAACCTGGCCTTGAACACTGCCAGGGATGGGGCAGCCACAGCTTCTCTGGGCACCCTGTGCCAGCGCCTCAGCACCCTCACAGGGAAAAACTTCTGCCTAAGAGCTCATCTACATCTCTCCTCTGGCAAGTTAAAGCCATTCCCCC
Source organism: Strigops habroptila (assembly GCF_004027225.2). NCBI lineage: Eukaryota > Metazoa > Chordata > Aves > Psittaciformes > Psittacidae > Strigops > Strigops habroptila. The sequence goes on from NC_046358.1 coordinate 81,176,666, forward strand.
TTGTCCTGTCACTACAGGCCCTTATCAAAAGCCCCTCTCCAGGTTTCTTGCTGTCCCCTTTAGGCACCAGGAGCTGCTTTAAGGTCTCCCCTGAGCCTGGTCCAGGCTGGAAAAGCCCAGCTCTCTCAGCCTGTTTCTTCTGCAACATTATGAAAGGAGACACAGGATCATACAATGGGAAGTGATCTTGCAACGACAGCACATGCCAACACCTTATACTGAATCCCAGCACAAAACTTAGCACACCATGAATCCACAGGACATTCCAGAAGAAGCAGCTTAAGAAACCTTCCCCCCAACCAGAATGCACTCATTTACTTAATAAGAACCCAAATAAAAGATAGAAAGGAAGATTTCATTTCCACTTAATTCCTTTATTCAAAAGGAAGTGTCTTCTACTGCCTTCCATCTCTGAATTCACAAAGGAAAGCACACAGACCCCGTCTACCCTAAGGAAGCTCAGAGCAAAATGACTGGAAGCCCCGTACGAGCAGATGAAACCAGAAAGTTTCTGCACCAAAAGAGTTTTCTCTACCTCAAGATCTCCTCCACTGCCTTTTTATTTATATTTTTTTGAACATTTTAGCTCCATCTATTGATTTTCCTCCTCCTCCTCCAGGGAATATTCACAGATGTGCAAAGCCACCTCTAACAGCAACATTAGCTGAAGCAAAAAATGAAATTTACACTTGACTGCCTTCTTCAACAATGTGCAATCACCATTTAATAGGAAAATGGAGCAGAGTGCAAACAGGAAAAGGAAAGGCCTGATTAAAACCCACCAGTCCTAGAGCTGACGATACCCCACTACAGAAACAAAGCACCCGCCGAGTTTGGAGCAGCAGGAGCTCCACAGCGACCCTCAGGCCCTCGCCAGCATTGACAGACATATACCAAAGCAGAAGCACCAAGGGGGAGTATTTTCCATGGAGAAGTGGGGTGCTGGCTGTCATGGTACATCAGTTTGCTTTCCTTCTTAAGGAAAACAAAGCAAATGCTTAAGATACATAGTCGTGAATCCTTTTCACTAGCTGACAAAAGCCAAATCCATTGGGAAAAGACAAGGGTTTCAGCTCCGAGCATTCCCAAGTCTAGCAGTGACATTGCCCATCCTCTTCTACCCAAAGGCAGTAGAATCCAGCTCCACTATCTGGAAAAAGAGTGAGGCATCCTACCCAGGAGAAGCTGGCTATCTCAGTGGCATCTCTCACATCCTGCTGGTGCCTGGAGCACCCTTCCTAGCCAGGGGCAGGTTCCAGATGCCCCCATCCCACCCTGTGGTTGCTGCCAGCAATAATCCCACCATGGCAAGACTTCTTTCTATAACAAAGCAAGGAAGTGAAGAGCCAATCCCTTGGTCTCCCTTCACTTCAAAACCACACACACACATCCACTAGTATTCTGGGGTGCATCGGGAGGAGTGTGGCAGCAGGTCAAGGGAGGTGATGTCTACTCGACCGTGGTGAGGCCACATCTGGAGCACTGTGTCCAGTTCTGGGCTCCTCAGTACAAGAAAGACAAAGAGCTACTGGAGAGGGCCCAGCAGAGGGCCACAAGGATGATCAGGGGTCTGGAGCATCTCTCTTACGAGGGACTGCAGGAGCTGCAGATCAGTATCTCAAAGGCGGGTGCCAGGAGGACAGTGCCAGACTCTTCAGTGGTGCCCAGTGACAGGATGAGGAGCAATGGCCATAAACTAAAACACAGGAAGTTTCACCTCAATGCAAAGAAGAACTTCTTCATGTTGAGGATGGCAGAGCACTGGCTGCCCAGGGCGGTTGTGGCGTCTCCCCTCTCTGGAGACACTCAAAACCTGCCTGGACACATTCCTGTGTAACCTGCTCTGGGTGGCCCTTCTTTGGCAGCAGGACTGGACTGGATGATCTCCAGAGGTCCCTTCCAACCCTAATGGTTCTGTGGTCCCAGTCAGAAACTGTTAGCTAGATCCGAAGGGCTGCACTAAAGGATTGGCTTCTCACTGCCATCTACATCTTGGTGAACTGTAGGGTGGCTTCTGGAAAGACGGCGCTGACACGGCCCCACCGCTCAAGCTGGGTTGTCTAGGAGTATTCAACTTACAACCCTGCCCAAAGATTCACCTTCGCACTCAGCCCATACCTGACAGGTTGATGTTGCTGGTGGTGTTTTCATTTTTATCATTTCTGTTGCAGGTCTGTTATTAATGGACTCTCATTTACACATGTCAGAAGATGAGAGAAAACACCCGATTACTTGTTTTCCCCATCAGTGAAGGAACAGGGGGCTACCCATTTGCTTTCCACTCCTTTCTCTTCTTTCTTTTTATATGTGTGAGATTTACCATTCCCTGTCAGCTGTGAGCTGGGAGAATCATTTTCTAATTATCGAGATTTCTCACACACCAACTCTGTATCTTCGGGCTTTTTGTTCCTCTTAAATTAGGAAAATATTCCTTTGAAACAAAGTTTCATTTTCAATTGGCTCTGAGGAAAGGCTGAATTTCCACTTGGTTTTTATTGATATTCAGGATACATTATTAATGGCAAAACCAAAAGAACATGGTTAGAGCAAACAAGTCAACAGCCCCATTTCTATAACTTACTGGCAATCAATGGAATTATTAGAGAAAGCCTTTACTATTTTTCAAGCTAGGTAGAAACTTTACCTTTTTATGTTGCCAACTGTAGTTTTATTTGTAATACGAGGGAATGCTAAAAACTGCATTGCTTTGTTGGCTGACTATCTCAGAGTCTTAAATTACACATTTACAACCATGGTGCTGTGATGCTACACATCCAGAAGACAGCAAGATCAATACCACAGTGTCTCCCACAAGCATCTACTGCTCCAACCACACTCTTGTAGAAATCACAATCAAATATTCCAGTTACCAGTCCAGAGGAGCAGTTGCCCCATTGCAGTTACTAAGTACTTCCAGAGCATTTGATTCTTATAAACCTGCATATTCATGTGGCTTCACACCTCACCTCCTCCTCGAGTTACTCTGCCGAGTTGAAGGCAGCTAACTTATCCTCTGAACGGAACAAATGGGAGACATTACACGGGTAAAACCAGCTGCAATTACACATTCTAGTAGAGTTAATACATACAAAAGGCTCCTTAAGCAGCTGTTGGGATGGCAAATTATTAGCAAAAGGGGCTGCTAGGCAGTGCCTCTGAGAGTGAGAAACTCCACCGTGCCCAAGCGGGAAAGATGGTAAGATGCAAGGGGCACGGCTAATTTCAGTCTCACTCCTGTTGGTCCCTGCAAACTGAAAACACTCACAACATCTCAGTCATACACACTGTAAAGCTGCAGTAGTAGCTGCAGCATTATCCAGCTAAACTCATATTGCACATGTCTTTTAGATCCCTCGACTGATACTATGCAAGACTAAGGAACCACTACAGACAATCTTCAGAGCAAAAGCTTCCAAGAGAAGGATCACAGAGGAAGGAGCATGCTGCTAACATCTAGAAAACTGAAAGATAAAGATAGGAATTTATCTAACCAGCTGCCTGGGGCAAAACATCTCTGCTCAGATAAGTAATGATCAGAGTTTCACTGCCCAGATGGATGATAGGCAGTGTCTGTTATTACAGTAACTGAAGTCTGATTACAAGGAAGCTGTATTGAACAACTGTGGATCACCCCTCAATTTAAGTGAACGTGGGAAGAACAGCAGAAAGGATAACAGTGTGGGAGCACTCAACAGCGCAGGGATCTAATCCAGCTCCTCCGCGGCAGATCCGAGCTCCATATGTAAATTGTATCCCCAATCTACAATAGCAACAAGACAAATCCGGGTGCATTCTATGTGCTAATAAATTATCATTCATTTTGCTCATCTATTAAAAAACCAGAACGAGATTTACATGGAAGCACTGCTGGAAACAGTGAGAAAAAAGCAAGATGTGAGCAAGGTGTGAGCAGCCAAACAAATAGAGGCACGGCATTCAGACATAGTCCTTACTAAGAGATGTTACTCCAGAGGACAGGACAATCAAAACAGCTGACCTGGAGCTCAGAACCATTTCAGCCGTAATTTCTCTCTTGAAAGAGCTTTATATAAAGTAATTAAATGAATGTCTGGAATAAAGCTCCAGTTATTTATTTTATTATCAGGCAGTTCTGCTAAGCCAACTCTCTCAGTAAATGACTTCATACCTAGATAAGTTCTCAACTTAAAAACATCAGCGCTTTATTCTTATACATCTAGTTCCAGCATTCCCAATACATTTAATATAAAAGACAAGTTTCAGGTCTTAGAAACCAGATTACTCCAAACCTGGCTGTAGCAGTAAAACCAGAGAGTAACCAGCAGCATCTCTCTGGGGGTTTGGGGGGCTGGTTTTGGTTGTTGGGTTGGTTTTTTTGAACATAAGTGATACGCATGCTGGAAGGTCCCAGCTTCCAGAGGCATTACAGGGAATCAGTATCCCAGAACTGGGACTCCTCCCTTATCCCACTCAAAGACACCAGCAGCAGCCACAGGCTACACCACTTTGATGCTTTGCTAACCCAAATGGAAAAAGATTTAAGCTGATCTGTAAGAAATTAGTCAAAGTGCCAGCATCTTTTAAGTGAAAAGATTAATCCTGCTTTGAATTAGACCCAGCAACATGACACAGGGACCAGCAAATTTTGCAGTAGTGCATAAAGCATTGAGTGACAGATATGATTTATCCCCTCTGTAACATCTGCCACTTGGGTTCTCACACCAACACTACCACCATGGCACCAAGTGTGTTCCACCACAGTAGCAGCATTATAACTTTGGCATATTACATGTAGTTTATAGGTTTCTTTCCTTCTTTCCAGCCCCAAAGCAGCACGCGGTTTTAATTCATTACCCATTTTATAGACTATCTGAAACAATTGATAAAGTTATTTTAATTATGGAGAGCAATATTAAAATATACATTCAGCTGAGAAAGGAGGAGCTGTGTGATGGACTTAGATCCATAATAAGTTCAACTTCTTTAACAACCTGAAGGAAAAAAGTGCCTCTTCAAAGTGATCTTTAACCTTGCAAAGTTCTGTTCTACATGAAGAGCTGAAATGTCATTTCAAGAAGTCTTTCAGATATATCCCAGGCACCGATAATTAGGGTAGTGAACAAAACCATTGAGACCTGAGATTTCTCTGGGAGGCGAGTACAAAGGTTGAACAGTAGATTTGATCTCTGTATTGTGCAGACGAGCCTGACACTGCTGCGTTCTGTAATCCCAGGGCAGGAACATGCTCCAGTAAATTGCTGAATATTCTAGTCCAGTCAAGAGATTACAGAGGTACCTATGAATGAGGACAGGCTGCCACCCAGCTGGGCACAATACAGCCTCTTAGCCCAAATACAGCCCCAACACAATCCTTACCAAGGCTTAAACAGAGAATTAAAAACAGATCAGGAAGATTGCTGTAGGTATAGATCAGCCCTGACATTCATAGGGGGCTGTGCCATAGCTCCAGACTCTTCTCAAATACTTTAATCTACAAGCCAGCAACAATAATAATTCATTTTAATACTAGCTGTTAACCTAAGAGTTGCTTTGAGGCAAATATGGAGCAGACTGAAGACAAACAGTATGGCCATAAGCTAACAGAAGTAGAAAAACATGCTTCATGAAGACAACCCATTCTCTAAGAGCTTCAACCCACTACTGACAGTATTTTGATTAATTCAAGCAGTTACTTTTCTGCACATAGCTTTTCTGATCTGTAGAGATCAGCTAATCATGAGGTGTCACGACAGGGTAATAGCATTTAATGTTTCCAAAATTCTATTTAAAAACCTACAAACACCCTCAAAAGACAAGAATTATACTTGTTTAAATAACTGGATGCCCTGCCACAAAGAGAACACAGAGTTTAATACACCTTATAATATAGAACAAATAGAAAAGCCCCAAGGGCTTCCACCTATGAGTAATAGAAAAACAAATTAAACTGTACAAGAACAGAAAGGCATTTTCTCCTTTCTTTTCTAGCATGTCTGTGAACCTTCCCTTTACAAAACTACCCTGGGTGACTGACAGTATGGTAAATACTCAGTCATGCAGACAAAAAAGTGATACTTGTGTGACAGAGGAAATAAATCTGACAGCGAGTTGGATACATTCCTGGCAACTTGAATAGACCAGGCAACGCCTTCTCGTACCCAGCCTCAGCATGCACCAGGGACCTCTGTGCAGCGTTGTACAGGGAGCTTCTCTGGTTCCCTATTTAGGATCCAAGTCCATTTGAAGTGCTCTGACATGAAGACTCTCCAGTTCAGATCCTGGTTAAAAGAAGGCAGCTGTCCCCTACATACCTACTGCATAGGAGTTCTTGATCTGGCACCAGAGGTCATTTAATAGAAACACAGCCATCAATGACAGATACTGATATGGCATTTCATAACAAAATCAAATATGAACCTGAAGAGATGGTTAGATGTGCTCCTAAAGCCCTAGAAATCTGCACTAAGATCCATCAGGGACTGAATCTTTTGTCTTAAGACATTCGAGTAGACAAACTCCTGAGTTTTCTAGGAAATGGAATTATGTCTTCACAGCTATGAAAAACTTTGGTTTGATTATGCATCTTTATGGATTTTTGTGGGGTTTTTGGGGGGTTGGTTGTTTGGGGGGATTTTGTTGTTGTTGTTTCGGTGATTAAAAGATGACTACCTTCCATCTCTAAATACAGTCGGATTTCTCTAAATATAGTTGGATTTCTTCGCTCCTAGGTACAGCTTACCAACTTAGCTACTACCTGCAACTGGCATCTACATCCCGTCTCCTCTTCCTAATCACTGGCCGTAATGTTACACTCTGCCCTGCAATTACTCACCCTCCTGCCAAAGCATTGCTCTGGATGATCGTTCCAAATAATGTCATTAAAAAGGGATGGTATCAGATGTTAGAGTTAATCTTTATAAGGGGAAAGCACCCATTTGTTTTGAGGTGGGTTTTTTGTTTGGTTGGGGTTTTTATGATTTTACACACACACACTATATTGTAAAACATTAGAAATTAATGATGATTATAAAAATTAACTATATTATTAGATATGTAAATATATTTACATGTATATGCACACATATATTTACACCATGATTTCCAGATACACCCCCCCATCTTGATCTCACAAGCCTTGAGGGATCTGTAGTAAAGCAGGGTGAGGCAACCCTGCCCATGGCAGGTGGGTTGGAACTAGGTGATCTTAAAGTCCTTTCCAGCCCTAACTATTCTATGATTCTGTATTGTGGAACATCATGGCACACACAGAATGCACATGGAAGAGAACTCTGAGCTGACAAAGACATCAAACACCTACAAAGTTCTCTTTCAATCTGACATGATCGTAGACAATAAAACCAAGATTACCAAACTGAGACCCAGAGTACAGTTTCTTTAACCACATCCCCAAATTCAACATGTTTGGGGATTTTTTGTGTGTGTGTGTTTTTTATTCTATGCCTGGAGATTTTAATAGAAATGTTATTGTACATTGGAAAACAGAACAAACTTGAGGGATTATATCAAATCAATTCCACTGGGAGTTGTGTCCGCTCTAATCCCCTATTCAGTCTCAATCTCATTAACATACCAGCCTTAATTGGCATTTCATCCCTGCATTGTGTCTCCAAAATGAACAAGGTGTAATTATGTTAAAAAGAGCACTTCAACGGTTTTAGTTTAATTCATGTCATTCATCCGCGTCAGAATGAACGCAGCTGTTCTATTGCGGGATCCAGCAAGAGATGAGCAGCTTTGAAACCACACTTCTGCCTTGAAAACTTTATGGTGGTAAAAAAAAGTTATTGAAGTGAAACGTAAACCACAGTATTTTCTCCTTTTGTCTCAGTTGCTTTACAACATTCACTTCCAAAAGCTGGTTCTGCTTAATTTGATTTTTCATTTTCAAATGAACAGCTGTGTTTAAGTCTAAAAGGCCTTTGTTTAAGCATACAGAGCCCCAGAAAAGGTTTGAACAAAGCATCTTTCTGTAAACACTTGATTACCAGGAAAGGCCTGGTTTTCAGAGGAACCGAGGGGTGGGGTTGCTCTAGGTTCTCTTTTAAAGGGGAAAAAATTGCATCACTTCTCAGATGTCAAACAACAAAAGCAACAAATGTTTTACTAATTGCATGGGCTTCTTGCATTCAAGGTAAATAAGGGAAGACAGAAGAGGGGGTTCCAAATGGCCATTTTCAAAGCACTTTTTCCGCTTTCTCCCCAGTTACAGGCACAAATCCACATTAATGACAGCCACAACTAATCCACATCATATTTTAGTTGTCAGCACATCAACCATTCTCTGATTCTGTGGTCAGGTGGCTCCTCTCTAACACTGATGGTTCCCGGACGAAGGGATTATTTGTATAAGAGATGCTATTTTAATTAATAATTAGGTTCAACAAAGCCATAGAAAACAAGGATGTCAGCAAAGAGTCATTTAATAATGATTCTTAATCAAATATTAGTGAGCATTAAGAAAAAGGCTCAGTGAGGAGGCCCAAGTATCTGCTCAGACTTTCAGTTTTAACATTCACTTTGGTAGTGCTGTACTCCCTGTTTCATGGTTCCTGCGAGGAAGGCAACGCACAAGCATAAATCCCTTTACTAAAAATGAGGTAAGCTTTAAGTGATTACCAGTGAAAATCCTTCAGAAATTTAAACATACCTATTAAGCCATTCCCTATTGTATTTTCCCAACTAGGAAACATGAAAAATACAACATCTATTGTATAAATTATGTAATTTCCTAATTACATGGCAACAGGTAAATAAGAGACGATTTCGAGTAGCAGGTAAATGTGTAATTAGGGAATTAGGATTTGTTATTCAGAATGTGCAGTAATGATGACTGATTCAAAGGTGCATCCAATCAAAGCAAGCAGAAGTACCTCTATAAAATCACTGAGACAGAAGGCAATGGTGGCTCTTCATTCAGTACAGATGACTGAAGTATAATATCCAAATGCATCCTGAGTAATTCATTCACAAACTGATTAAAAAGATCACATAAAAGGTTCTGCTCAAAGTCAGTGTGACAAGAAATCTTTAATAAAAGCACAGACCCACTATTGACAAAATATATTGGTGTCTTTTTGATAGAGTAATAAGCAGTTGATGATGCTTTACCAAAATGAGGTGGATTTGGAAATCACAATGCACATTCCTCCCAGCAGGTACATACACACAATGCTGCTTTTACCATCTTCTCAAAGGAAGAGAACGTTAAATGTTACTGTATCACTTTGTATGCAAAGAATGTAAGTTCTAAATTATCCTCATAAAAACAACATCACTATAAGCACTTCTGGGTGCAAATCCCATTTTTAGGGGGTTTAAATCATTATTATTTAAAATCAAGGTCAATCATTCTGAGCATCCTTTCCTCCCCTATAATACCTGCCTCCAAATTTCATCTACCTAAGACAGACAGTAGGCATCTCAAGGATAATTCTCTTCCTACAATGGGAAAATAGGCAGCTGGTGAGGGGACAATGTGGAATTCACAAATTCACCCCTAAGTCTTCAGTCCCTGATCGAATCACTGGTGTTGAACACAGCAGCTCCCATGCTGCTGCGTAGGGAAAGAGCAATGGAGAGAAAAGGATCATGGTTTCCAGGCTAATGTAGAACCAACAGCAAAATTAAGCACAATTCAGTTTAAAGAAGTCTAATCAACCAAGACAGAGCAATGCATATGAAAGCTTTTTCATTGCTCATGAAACTGCTTGTTTGCTCTTTCTGATAAGAGCTGCTAAAAGGTCTGTTCAATATTTGACATATTTAACACTACAAAGTACTTTTCCCAGGAGAGGGAAATCTCAGGCCCTGAGTTCAGAGACATCGAAGCATATGCTCAATCACCTTATCCAGTTTAACCCCAACCACACAAGTGGTCCAATTCTTCTCTGGACTAAAACCCACACTACCAGCAACAGTATTCCATTTGTCTTCCTTTCTCTGCTAACATATACAGGCAAAGCATAAAAGTAGCAGAAGTTGATGAAGAATAAACTCATCTCAGGTTTATCTTCAACTAAGTCAGATTTAATACAAAATAAAATGTATTCATTGATTGCCAGTAATAAAAGTCTGTTTATTTCATGCTACTCTAATTTAGGAGCTAGAACTTATCTCCAGCAATACCATTATGCTTAGTATTCAAAGCTTATAAACAACATATGACCCTCTAGGCTTGGAAACAAGTCCAAAATCTGATCTGTGTTTTTACTTCAGAATTGCATTTATGACCATACAGTGCAGTCAGAATATAAACAGCTCTAAAGCCACCTGCTTTTGAAAAAGTTATTTTCTGTAATTAAATATTTTCATATCAAAGTCATTCAGGTGATCTAAAAACATTTGGTTTTCCTTCATACATATAATCAAAACCAGCATATGGGATGAAATAAAATTGTAGCTACAAGAACACAAGCAAAATAATGTTACAATGATTATTGCAAATCTCAAACCTCAGAAAAGCAAGACCTAAACTTGCATCACATCTCTATTCTAATAAGACATGCCATAAAACTAAGTTATCCTCAACATCACTTGCATATTTTTATCTTCTGTGACTGTTTTTTGACAGAGTCTATGATTTATCCTTTTAAACCACACCAAGTCTTCCCAGCAAAGTCCCATATGCTTCATTACACACCAGTGAAGGGCTGTCTTACGCGGGACATTGGACTGTACGTTCCTTATCCCTGGATACCCCACTTCCAGCAAGTCACACTTGGAGCTCCCTGATCAACATTAGCAACGGTGGTCTAGTGGAAGGTGTCCCTGTCCATGGCAGGGGGTTGGAACTAGAAGATCTTTAAGGTCCCTTCTAACCCAGACGATGCCATGATGATTCTATGAATGGTGCTTATTTTGCATTGTGCAATCTCTCAGTGAGCACAGGCCTCGGTAACCTGTTACAAAGCACCTGAGGGTAGGAAATGCCTGTCACGTCTGCTCAGCAGATAGGAGCCATCTACATCTTATCATCTACATCTTATCAGCCATCTACGTCTTATCTCCTGCTCAGGAGATAGGAGCCATCTACATCTTATCTATCCCTAAACAAAATACACCTGATGCCATAACCATTGCTCTGCAGCATTCCCCATTACATATGAAGCCCATGCACACACCCATCAGATGAGACAATATGGGTCCAACATATGACAATCACGAGCCTTTGTGAAGCCCTGGAGAAAAGCTGCAGGGAGTGGACTACTGAAATAATTCATATGGCTTGTAACTCACTCCTGCCCTTGCCTGTGAGCTCAGCAAGAAGCATAAAGCATCGGCTAAACTGTTCCTAAAATTCCACATAGATGTCACAAGTGCCAAGTGAACCATCCATTTTAATATAAGTAGATCTCTATGAAAATCAAAAGCCATGCAGTTTAGCTGCTGAAGAATTAATGAACTTGCAATAAATAAGATTCAGGTAAGAGACTACACAGGTATGCACAGAAGGTACATAGGGAAGTCCTGCAAATAAGGAATTCAAACAAGGGTTTTAAGCCTGCTCTTTAAATCTCTAACTCTTACAAATCACCTTGTCTAGGATCCATGATAAAGTAAATGTAAGTGCATTAAAAGTTCTTAATATACACCTGGGGAGGCTACAAACCAGTCATCTTTCTTGTCAAATCAAACCTGCTAAAATAGCACGATAAATCAATGATGCTAGGTAGGGGGGTAAGGAACAGTCCAGAAAGCTTGCTTCACAAAGAAAATGGGAATGCAGAGGACTGGTAACATTAGCAAGTGCAGTCAAAGGAGGAAAAGATAAGATCAACAGTTATCTTCAGAAACATTGAAAGCATACAGCCTATGGAGACAGGACAAAAGAAATAGTTGCGTATATAATGGTAATTTTACCAAGGATGAGAAAAAAATGCTGCTTTATATAGGCACAGAGTGCTCTGCTTGTATATGAGGAAGATAAACTAGAATACCACCTATGTGAGCAATCAATTTCCCAACAACATCAGGAGGTGCAGCTGGGTATTGAATAAGCAACAGGAAAGATGAGAGGAAAGTCAGGTGTACTGAAAGCAAACAGAGAACCACACTTAGGTAATTTTCAACTACCGCTATTAAAAGTAATCCCACTGCAGCCCCTTACATAGGGCAGGAGCTGTAGGAAGTTATTTCCTAAGAGCTCCAAAATTCAGCTCAGTTACAGCATCACAGAAAAGGAGATGATTAAAAAAAAAGGGAAGACATCATTAAATTATAAAGCAAAATATTTTGGCATCAGCTATTTTTAGCTGGGATTGGCAGAAGATGACAGTGAAGTAAATCAGAAGTAGCAGAACTCAGAGGAAATTCTATGACTAAACAGAATTTATGCCTCGGATAAAAATGGAAGGATCTGGCAGAAGCTACCCTGGAAGCCAGTCCTTGGCTACAGACCCGTGTGTATAACTTTTCATTATAGGTGATCAAATTAAAACAACAGGCCAACTGTTCCACCCCAGGAAAAAACCTACCTATAGGCATTTGGGGATACAACAAAGATTAAATGGGATCATGACACAGCCATATTGGTCATTCCCTCAAATACAGATCAGAGGACGAAATGAAGCATTCAAAATCTCAATAAGTCAATTAAAAGGGTATGACATGATCTCTATAAATTCAGGGTCTGGACTAGACTCCAAGAGGTTCTTGCCAATTCCTTCATTTCCATGACCAAGCTGCTGAGCAGAACCTGCCTGTGTAGAACCACACCACAGGCTCTGCAAAATCCCAACTGCAAAAAGGAAGAACATTATTGCAGGCAATGGAAAGCAGAGATGCAAAGATTTAAGGTACAGAACAACATTAAGACTGCTTTCTGTGTGATAATCACTTGGGGTGCTTGGTCAGCCCTACCTCCTGGTGCCTTCACCAGGAGGAGCAGCACTCTGGTGGTTTACAGAGCTTTTTGGGGTTTCTAATGCCATGTGTACTGTGTCAGAAAAAGAATTAAGGAATCTTTTCTAGAAATGCCAGGGAGAATTGCATATTATATGTCTTTAAATTTTAATGAAACATCAAAATGTTTGGGGTTTCAACCCCCCCTCTTGTATGGAAATCACACTACATTGCTGGTAGCTTTCAGGCTAGCTCTGTTATTAAGCCATCATGAAAAATGTATCAAAGGCAGTTCCACAAAACTAGTATTTATTTTCTCTAAAGTGAAAATACAACACACACAAAAACCCCTCAAACCTATCAGTGTAAACCCATGCAAACCCACAATCTAACAGAGGATTAACAAAAAACATCCAAACTGGAAATACTGTAGAAACAGGAAACTTGACAAGCTTCAATATGTACACAATCATAAAGTGAAACATTGCACACGTCGAGCCCAACTTTTATATCACCTACTGACTTTCTGCCTGGCCATTTTCCAGGTAACTCAGCAGCTGAAGAGCCATGAAGGAATGCCCTCACTTCTATATTAACAGTTAAAATACCCATTTCCAAAAGGCACTTTTGGTGTCCTGGTTGAGGTGTATGGGGAGAGCCAGTTTACATCTTCTCCTCACATGGATTATTACCTTAGTGTTCTCTGCCCTGTCCACATTAAAGATTTCTCACTTGTAGCAACCTTGAGCATAGTCCTATGTCTAAAGCGGATGATGGAGTAAGCACTGCTGCAGGCTATTTTTCACTTGTGGTCTTCTTTAAAAGCTTTCAGGCTCTCACCAGTGTCAAAAGCCTTTCCAGTGCTCTCTGTGAGGACTTCCAGAATGCTCACTTACCATCAAGGACCAAGAAGTCCAGTGCTTGCGGGGTGTAATGTCACAATGCTTCATCTCTGACAGTGCTAGAATGTTAATGACTCCAGAACAGATGTCATCTAAAGGAAGACACTGGTTAATCCTTTCAAAGTACAAATCACATTGGTAAGATCAAAACAGCACAGAGGACAGCTGCATCCACTGGTCTCCATTGACTTAACGGTAAATAAAATCATGTACTTGCACACTCATTTGAAATGCACATGTGCAGATCAGATGATCCTAGGAATTGCAACTGGGGTAATTTCAGGAGGTACAAGCCAAGTTTGCACCTCCACGTTCCCCACCTCTGTATAAGCAGCCCCTTAGGAGATGTTAAATATGCCCAGACAAATCTTACTTCATCCCACATCTCTCACAATGGAGCTTAGGCTAAATGATGTCTCCACACAGCAGCAGGCACTCCCAGAGTGCCCATTTTCTGCACAGGCTGCTCTACCTTCCTGTAACAGGATCAAAATACCTATTGGGAAGAAACCACAAACTCCTGAGAAGGCAGGCTGAAAAGCAAGATGCCACATGTGCAACAATTCCTCCAGCTCATTGCCTGTGCCTGAAACAGCACCAAGGGGCAAAGGCACAGACAGGATCAGGCTGCAATCCATGGCATCCACTCCCAGAGACCCGTGAGATATGGGCAAACAAGTGAAGGCATGTGTTGTATAGCACATGTAGGTGATTTTGATGCTTGTGAGAAATGTCAGATCCCTGGTGCACATATTGCACCACTGCTAAAAAAGCACACAGTAAAATGGACATGGCACATCAACAAGTCAGTAGTGCCATGTGTAGACTATAGATATCATAGAATGGTTTGGGTTGGAAAGGACCTTAAGATCATCTAGTTCAAACCCCCTACCATAGGCAGGGACACCTCACACAAGACCAGGTTGCTCAAGGCCCTGTCCAACCTGGCCTTGAACACTTCCAGGGATTGGGCAGCCACAACTTCCTTACGGGACCAGCAGCATGTCACTTTTGAGAGCTGCCATTCCAGGCTGTGAGGAGCTGCAGTACACAGCATCTTTATTTCAGACAGAGACACCTCCCACATTCTCCCACATATGGTTTATTAATAAGTCAATGAAACTTATTTACAGAATAGATTGATGACACAACAGTTCTGGAGCTCCCGACACCCTCTGATCAGTTGGGTCTTTTATACCTTGCATGTTATAAATACAGCATCTTAAACATTAAATAATGAGATGCCTTTGAAAAGTTTAGTGTGCTAGGAAAAAAGACTTCAAGAACACACCAACAAGTTCTAGCTCCCTGGATGCTGCTAGAAAACACTTCTCATCCTCTTCAGGGTTTTTCTGTTCCTTTTTTTCCATTAGTATCTCTGTCACCACACTTTTGCCTGGGACAAAGAACCAACCAGGATCTCCCAGCACAATGCACACCCATTCCTCAGCTTGGCTGTTCAACTTAGACATGAACAGCCTATAACCAAAAAGAAATAATAATCATACCACAAACAGCTGGATTCATATTCCTCTCCACAGATTGCAAACCTATATATTTTCTATCAAAGAGGTGAACTCTGTTTCTTGTGGTTAAATAGTGTTTGGGTAAAGAAGGATTTCTTCATGCTGGGCTGCTGGTTTCACTTTCGCAAGGTTTGATTTTGTAGTAACTCTTCTTATACCAAACCACCTTCTTTTCCTCCAGATGAGGAAGGGAAAGCACAATAGCAAGTGGGAAACATAAATACTTTCAGACTTACAGATTTAAACATCAAATACAACATCTATTTGTCGTTGTGAGATTAGGAAGTGCTGCCTTGCTACAGTCACCCTTTCAGTTTATATTAGAAACCCTCCTTGTCTGTTAATACTTAAGTCATGACTTTGCTTCCTGAAATATTCATCAATCCTGCATTGCAGCCTCGGTTTGTAAATGACATTTGATTTTTAATTCTACAAATTATATAAGCAGTGACGACTCACCCTATTTTCATCAATAAGGAGCAGTGAGTTAACCACATAACGCATACTCATGTATGGCAGCTTATAGTCATCACTTCTCATTTCCTCAGTCAGACAGAGCACAGCGAGTCAGGCCGCACCACTAAATCCCTCCACAAAGCCAGAACAAAACCTCTGCAGGCACTGGAAGTTTAGATAAACTCCGTATGAATGATTTATTCCTATTCTGAAAGCAGGTTGAGTTTTTATTTCAAGATGAGACATGGTACACAAATAGCTTCACATCACAACTCATACACCAAACAAATTACAGGCGCTGGCGCAGGGTGCCCAGAGAAGCTGTGGCTGCCCCATCCCTGGCAGTGTTCAAGGCCAGCTTGGACACAGGAGCTTGGAGCAACCTGCTCTAGTGGAAGGTGTCCCTGCCCGTGGCAGGGGGTTGGAACTGGATGAGTTTCAAGGTCCCTTCCAACACAAACCAGTCTGGGATTCTATGATTCAGTCTCTAAATGACTTCGATACTTATAAATTTACCTTATGTTCACAATCTGCTCTGACACAAATCATTACTGCGGCCTACAGCTCAGTTGGATTTTTCTAGCAAGGAACTTTTATTGGCAGTAAAGCCTAAGAGAATAAAACTGGGCCTAATCAGATTGCTCACAGTGTCCTTCCTACAGCAGAAGCATGTGCCATCCCTACAGCCATTGAACCTTGGGTGTATTCTATCTCTATTACTCCCAGGGGAAGTTTCACTTACAACAACAGATCATCACCACATTACTGTTCATGGAGTATTTTATGGCACATAAGTTCAGCAGTCATAAATGTCAAGAGTACCAATGGCAAGAGACAAAGGTCCTTTGCTTTTCCTTCCACAGCTCTAGCAATGCTCTGTAACACTAACCCTACACTATACTTGGGCAGCAACAGAGAGATTACAGATGATCAGCAAAATCCCTCCAGGATAGTGCTAAGAGCCAATCCAACCAATGCCAAGGATTTTATTTGGATTTTTTGGGGTGATAGGAAAAAAGCCCAAAGTTGTTTTCTTGGCAGTTGGACTAAATAATTGTTGGAGGTCCCTTCTAACTGACCTATTCTATTCTTTCTACAACTGGCAAGCCTGTTTTCTTCTAATGTACTTCATAGCAAACTGCTGTCACTCTTCCAAAACTATCCCAATACAAAGGCTTTTCAACACATCTCCTCTTAAAATTAGTCACCCAACAGTTCTCCCCACAGTTTATTAAATTCCCTCTGCTCTGCAGCCAACTGCAACACAGCTGCGCAGTCAGGATGATGAATACCCCAGAACAACACAGAAGAATCCAAGATACACTGCTTAATTTTGTTTGCTCCTTCGCCCGAAGCCACTTCCTCTTCTGACACAATATTTGATATTGGCTCAGAAACCTCTATTTCTCCAGGCCATTGCGGAGTCTCATCCATGCGCGGCCCTGACAGGGGGGCTATAGAGATCAACTAAGGGCTGTAAACAAACTGCATCCTGTTTATGAGAGGCAGCACAGAAGAGCCATTTCCCTCCTGCCTGGCATTTCCCAACATGTCACTTGGCATCTCCTCGCTGTTTTGGGAGCAAAGCTCATTAGCAAATTCATTTACCGCTAAGAAATTCTCCTCCTGGAGGACTGTATCTCGAGTGAGAAGCATTGGGAAGGGAGCGCAGCACATCCAGGGTGGTCAGGATGCTGGTGGGAATTGTCCATTTTCCAGGTAAAAGGAATCAGATGTTTCCAAATCGCTGCTTTTCCACATGAAAATAAATGGGTGAGAAGCTGCAGCTATTCACTGGCTTCTACCACAGCATCTATGGCAGATGCTTCAAAGGCTATTTGTAACTAATGGATCTTTCTAAGATGCATTTTAGTCTTATGACTATTCAATCCTATCTTTCTCTACTAAAATATAGATAGCATAACACAAATTCACCTCCTACAGAACGGACTATTGTTAGAATGTCCTTCTCCCAACCTCAGCAGGGGCCTTTCAGAGAGATAGAGACAAAAAGCACACATCTTCCTGTTTTCCAAGCTACTTTATCCATAACGCCCAAGGCCAGATTGTGTTTGGCAGATAAAAAGTTGGAATTTTATCTAACAAACTACTTTATTCTTCCCATCAACTAGCACCAGCACAAAGGATGCATACAATCAGGCACAGCATAATACACCTGTAGCTCGCATTGCACCTGGGGGTAGGAGAAAGGAGCAGCAACCCATGGTGCTTATGACTCACTCTGTACTTGTCTAAAGGTGGCTTGAAAATGGAAAATAATGCCAGGTGAATGCTGCAAAAAAAGGAAAAACTTAGAGCTGACAAAAGCACTTGTCAAATTTGCTGAAAAATTTGTAAATTTGGATTATATTTTTATTATTATTTTTTAATTCGACTTTAGAAGCAGATCTTTGCTACATGAAAGGCTTGAAGACAAGTGAGGAGTGAAATTATAACATGAGAGAAATTGAGGCCGCAATCACGAAGTCACTGCTGACTCCACAGGGATAGTTTAGGATGTTACCATGTCAGAGGTGAGGCAGGAAGGGGACTGCAGCAACTCAGCTGACTCCACGAGGCACTGAACAAGTAATTAAACAAGGCTTTACAGCAATTCTGAACAGTCATCTCTTAATAACACTTTAAATTATCAGGTGACTGTGTTGAGTCACTACAAAAGATCATTGTACAGTTTAAACTTCAGATATTGTGTTAATTATTTCTCCCTGGCACAAAGCACACACACAAAGCAATGTTCTTTGCTTCAGTAAACATTCAGTACTCCTTCAACTATATGTCATTTCATAGAATTCCAGAATGGTTTGTGTTGGAAGGGACCTTAAAGCTCATCCAGTTCCAACCTTCTGCCACGGGCAGGGACACCTTCCACTAGAGGAGGTTGCTCCAAGCCCCTGTGTCCAACCTGGCCTTGAACACTGCCAGGGATGGGGCAGCCACAGCTTCTCTGGGCACCCTGTGCCAGTGCCTCAGCACCCTCACAGGGAAGAACTTCTTCCTAATATCTAAGCTAAACCTCCCCTCTGCCAGTTTAAAGTCATTCCTCCTTGTCCTCTCACTACATGCCCTTGTAAAACATCCCTCTTTTATTATATTGAAGTTCTTCACTAAACCAGAAACATTCTTTTTAACTGTAGGGTAAATCAGGGGTGATGGCTGTCTGTCAAAAACAGAAGTTACCATTCTTGAGACCCTATTTATACACCTTTCACAAGGTGCTGCAAAAGGCACACAAATCTGTTTATTTACAGTCTTTCCCAGTCATCATTAAGCCAAATCCTAGCTCTGGAAAAATTAAGATCAAAGCCTAAATTCAGTAAGTGCTTACACAAATTAGATCTATCGTGTTTCCGTATGAAGTACCTTAGATCTCCATAAAGACAGGAAGAAAGAGACAATCCCAAATATCACCAACAACACTGGACAAAACAGAGACTGCAAATGGGGGAGTTTGCCAAATTTAACTTGATAAAAATAGCCAAATCTGTAGCAGATGTGTGTACACAGACACACCACACCAAAACCCACGACAAATCGAAGAATGAGAACAAGCAGCAGCCTTTTCAGAAGAGGTCAGAGTAGGAGACATGGTGCAGTTCAGGCTAGAAAGGCCAGTCTGAAGGAACCTTCTGGAACCTAAAGACAGGAATATCAGCTGGACAAATGGACAACATGGAAACCTGGCACATCATTAGCACCTTTGTCTCTGAAAGAGTTAAAACTAGCAATACATCTGCCACAATACACACATCTTAAATACTGCTGCAACCTCAGGACATTCTTTCTAAAGTTAGACTGGGTCAAGTGAAGTGTGTTAAAGAGCTATTCAGTATATTACAAACTGGGATCAGCTGGCTGTGGGGAAGTGATAAATCCCCCTGGTTCTGTGTCCCTGCAAGTAAGGAATCAAGCAAACGCCTCACTCCCACACAGGAAGCAAATCTCCTTACAATCCTGGAATGAATAAATAAATAAATGAAACTCAGCACTAGACAACTCCTTAAGTTTTCCTCTGTGCATGATATTAACAGCAGAGGATTGAACAGCCAATTGTAGCAGTCACACTCCATTAAAAGAAAAGAAAAATGAGGATGAATGACATCTTTGTGTAGCAATAATATGCCAGCAATGCACACAAACAAGAAAACATCTGACAGCAACAAACATTACTCAAAGGCATGAGGGACACAGAGCAATATTGTGCGTCTTACGTCTGAAAGGTTTGATTGAAACTGCTTCATCACTGTAGAAAAGTTAACAGCACCAATCTGTTCCAAGCACTGGACATCCAACGAACTGGAAACCTAATGTAATGGATTTAAGCATAGCTGCAATCCAGATCTTCAGAGGGGGAAAAAAAAAAATGCACTTTTAATTGTTATGGAGAGAAAACCACATTTACATCCAACCCTACCAACTCCCCTCCTGCACTGCATTGATCCAATCTACACTGGTCTGCTAAATGCCAACTTTTGATGCAAGCTGAGCTACTGCAAACATCCAGGGAATACACAAAGCCGTTAAGTACATACCTCCTGTATTGTTATTTACCCAAAAATGGAAACAGAGGCTTAACTTTGTACAAGGCCTTCATATCTAGCAAGGAAAGGTACAACCTTTGAAGGGAAAAGAAAGGAGAAGTACCGAATTGTTCTTTTTATCACAAACCACTTGTAGAAAGGAATAAGTTCTGTACTACTACAATCCTGTGAGAGAGATTAAAAGGCATAAAAATAACCTGAATTAACTATACAGGATTAGAGAAATCCAACAATCTCTTGAGAATTGAGCCTCAGGCTCACAAGGGGTGCAATCAAACTCAGCTCAAAACACCAGCATAAGAGAAAGTCTATCACAAAGCAAAGTCACAAAGCAACAACTCTCCAGAAAGGAATAACAGTATCTGAATTTAGCCATTGCTTCTACCCATCACCCTCTCAACCTGATGGAAACAGATACCAATGCAATAAATACGTCAGTGTTTACTGAGCACTTTATTAAGAGCTTTATCACTCTGTGATGCAAAATGAAAACTTAATCAGCACTGCTTGGTCAAAACCCAGCTTATTAAACCCTACTTGAGCTCTGTCTCAGCTGCCTCATCTACAAAAGAGCTTTTGCCAGATAAGGGATTTCAACACTCCAAACAGTTAAACAACTAAAAGCCATCTAGATGTACTTATTCCTTCCTGTTTTCCTCCACCACCTGGTTTTATACCCACTTGTTACATCTTGAATTAAATTATGTTCCAAACTAATTAAGCTAATGATCACTTTGTGCTTTTGCAAAGCAACTGCAACAATGTGATCCCTCTTGTCTCTGATGGACTCAGGGTAATAAGGAGCCAAACAGTAACTCGGCTACCGCTGAGATGAAGTTTAATGTACAAAACGATACTAAGGACAAAAGCTAAAGTACAGAAGAGAGCCAACAGACAGGCACAGGACATCCAGGGCCTTTCCTCATTTTGTGGGATCAAGGAAAATGTTTCCGTTTCACCATCTTTCACAAGTCTGAGGCACTAAGTACAACCACAATACGGAGGCACCAGCAGCTTTGAGAACACATACGTATTCAACTACTTCGATTAAACAGCTTGAGCAAAACACACACTCATTCCACTCCCACTTTCCTGAAACAAATTAAATGTGAATGCTTAAATGAGGGCAAAGAAAACCCAACTCACTAGTGGGAGTCTTGCAGCACACCTACTGCAGTCACTGAACAGTGTAACATTTGCACATCAAAAATGGTTTCATTAAGTCTCTCTTCCAAAATGAGTCAATTTAATTGGAAAACCTCTCTTGTTAGAACCCAGTGAGGAAGGTCTGCATGCATGGACCCAGCATCTTCTGGTAACTGAAGGACATGTGTGCAGATGACATTTTACTTACTGGTTCCCAAGGATGCCCAAGGCACCACTTCAAGAAATACAACTTATTGCTTTGAGGAATGATTTAACGTTATTACATTTCATCAATTGCTATGCTGGGTGGAAGTGATTAATTGATACAATTCTATGTATCCTCCTCCAGAAGTTTTCCAACAGACTAATCAGAATCAACAGAACTGCATTTTCATGGCTTCCTGTATGTGTGTGTGTCCCTGTAAAACAGTAAAAATTAACTTCAAAAGCAACATATCAATGTCTGACAGGTTAAGCATATATTTTATGAGTTACTGCAAGAGTTCTGTTGCCTTTTTCAAACAACAAAATTGTATTTGACATCTCACAAAGCCATGTGTGTTATCCTGAGACTTGGCAGTATTCAGCACTTATTTTTAAGGAGAGAGACTGACTTGAAAAATCAACAGTTAAAGCAATAGGTTATTTTTGGTTGCTGGCATATAGCTCAGCTCTGATTTCTGGTCACTTCCCTTTCTGCCACATGAAGCAGGTGGATCCTGGTGGAAGAGGCAGTACTGAGGCCACCAGAAACTCTTTAATTGCCCTGAGAAGTGACACCAGCACAAAAGATGCAACACAGGAACGAAGAAGGGGAAGGAATATTTACCGGGAATTACAAACAGGTTCAGGGGAGAGGCAATGCAACAATTTAGTTATTAACCTGGAATCAAACCCGTTCAATCCCAATCACAGGCATATCCAAAGGATCAAACCTTTTTTCCCTTCAATGCCTGAATTTTCTCCCTCTCCATTTTGTCCATGCATCAGTCTCGTCTTGACATTTCTAATGCTCTTGCTTGGAATAGAAATCAAATGTCTGAACTTCCTACTGAGCCCGCAACCTAGATGTGGTGAAGGAAGCTGTGCAGACTTTCTGATCCACAGCTGAATTGGCAATTTCGAGCCAAAGAGAAAGGAACTCAACATTTAAGATATGAGTTAAAGCCAAAGGAATTCAGTTCAGAAACACAGAGTACATGTGAGTCCACCCACTGCAATAGTTTCTCTTTCGCAATTTTCTGCCACAAAGTTCTTTATAATTAGTACACCACCAGGCCTGTTAATCCTCACAAAAATCAATGGATTCAACTTCGGAAGACACAGAATGAAATTCTCCATATTGAAATGTCTCTCTTTAGCTGCACAGTCATTAGGAAAAAGAAGGTTTAAGAAAATCAATTACGGTCTTAACCTGCTCAGTCACAAACACATGTCAGGAGCAAAATACAATTCTTTTTAACAGCTGTTATTAAGCAAGTCACCTTTCAGGCAGCCTTCTCCACCCACATGAAATTATCTCATGCACACACACAATACCAGGTATTTCTGTCGTCCACAAAACCACCTAACTAGTAAAGCCCAATTTCCTTTGGGTTATTGTTGTACATCTACTCATTCTTCCCATAAGGCAATAAATCAAACGTCCTCCCACGTCGCCCTCATCAGCCCTCCATTGCCCACACTTCCTTTTCCCTCACCTCCCCACACTTTCTCTCCAAGTTCTCTATTAGCTATGAATGTGTGGGCTAAAGAACACACATACCCTTCTCCTCGCCACTGTCAAGCTAAATAGAGCAAGCCAACTGTCTTTGCATTCTGACTGAGTGAAAGCAATAGACCTTCTCTCTCCTTTGTTGGTTTGCACATACCTTCCTGGCTTTAAAAGACCTGCCCCTCTCTCCAGCCTGACTAAACTTTGGCAAGAGGCTGAGGAGGGAGGGCCACAGACCAACAAATACCATAAACTTCACAGCCTTATGAAGCTCTGAATAAAAATAGGTATTTTCTTCTGTTTTTAAATAAAGAAGCTGGTCTGACAGCCTAGAAAAAATCCTGCAACAATGCAGTCCATTAATGCAAATACCTCAGCATCTCTGTGTCTGCTAACAGAAGTGGTGCAGTCTGGGATGAAAAAAACCCAGTCACCCATTTTAAACAGTGGAGGGTTCAAAGCTCTGTCATCTACAAACCAAGCCTGGGATGTAACAGAGCTTTGATATCCTATGAAATGTGGAAACAAAGATGCTAACCTCAGCATGGCATTTAAAAGCAGATGGAGACTGTCCATGAGAACATGCACCATGTATTCTTAAAATGAATAATCCAGGTAAATTACCAAAAGGATAGAAAAGCTTTCCACAGTTCAATGTCCCATTCAGACTGCACCATGACTGACAGATTAATTGTCAGGGTACCTAACAGCAGACTGTCACTTTCAGCATTTATTTGGCAAAGAGATCTACAAATCAAGTAATTATGTTGTCCCAGTCAATGCATTGAGAGATGATTATTTAGCAGTTATGAGAAGCTCACACGAGGCAGGGCCTGAACTCACACCCCAAAAACTGATGGCAGCCTTGAAAATAAATGTGATCACAACACTCTTCCTTGATAAGGTATTTGAGACAAATAATAGCTGTTTGGCCGTGACCAGAGATTCCAATAGAAATCACTATTCTTGTATTTATTTAAAAGAGAAACAGCTTCTTCCAGCTATGCTGCCTCTAACTGATTATCAACCAATCTGTACCTTGTCACATAACATTTGGTAAAGATGCAAAACCAGAAACACAGGCAATGCTCGTAACACTTCCATTCACAGCACATCTGAAAAGCTATTGAGTTGCCTATGGACACTCCAAACTGCAGCTGCCACAGCTACCCACGCTTCCCATAACATCCAGCTCCGAGAGGTGGCCACTGGTGGTGGGAGAATTCTGGATGTTTGAACCCAGTAGGTTGACACTTCGCTGAGGCTGCACGGCAGAACTGGCATCGTGTGTGAAAAGAGCAATGTTTCCCCAGGAGTTCCAGGTTTGGCATGAAGAAGTCTCAGCAGACTGAGCATATGCACACCTATGGTGTGAGTCTCAGAGAAATGAAGTGGTGGCTTGGGCTAAGAGGAACAAGACCAGTCTTTAATCTTACAAATACCACCCCAAGCACAAGCCTTGCTCTTGTAAGGAACTTACATGTACAATGCTGGAATACGCTGTGGCTATGATGAAAACTTACTCTAAAGAATTCTTCTCTTCATTTAGAGCAAAACTCAGCACTTACACTTTTGCCAAGAATGGATAGGAAGGAAACATTCTGCCCATTGACTGACATTGGTTTGCAGTGCCTAATAGTAAAAAAATAGATAAAACCAGAAATACAGTATTTTCAAAGAAATTTAAAGAGGTTGAGTTTTTCAACAGGTGAAGGTTTTACAGAGGCAGACACAGATGCCATATTTCTGAGCATCACCTGATGACAGTCTGTGGGGACACCCAGGCTTCACAATAAACCACATCTTCAGTCTACTTCATTTTACATGGTCCTATAAGTTGCATTTATATGATCTGTCTTCAGTGTCCTGATGTATTATAGTGAGTCATATTATGTAAAGTGACAGAAATATTCCGAGAACCATAAAAACAAATTTAAACCACCACGGCAAACACCATGCAACATCTACCTCATGCCACAGCACACTGCTATTACAACAGGGAAGCCAGCACCTCTTTGAGGTCTCCAGCCATACACGAGCACTGTGAAGCCCAACAGTGTTCCACCCCAACACAGCAGAGGGCAAAACCAAGCAACATCCAAAAACTACACCAAATCTGAGTCTTAGTGCCATAGTGAAGATGAAGTGAGGTTGCTTCCTGCTGCAATCCATCACTGAATTATTGTGATCCTTTTCCATCCGGCATTCTAAAAGGCATTTGTCCTTGTTGAATACCAGAGTAACTGAAGCAGTTTAGGTTTGATTTTAACAGTGCAGTACACATTCTTGATCATATATCTATTATCTGGCACAACTTAGAGCTAAGGATAATAATGAGAAAAGCTCATTCCTCATTATTACACACATGAAAAATTGTATTTGAGGTTGCCTGACCACACAAGAACTGTGAAGAACATACAATATGAAATTTTATATAATTAGTATTACATGTATTCTAGAGGTATTTAGAAAAGTATTATATATTATGATAGCAACAATTAATATCTGGACAAAGAGCTAACGTAGGACAAACAAAAGTACCATTAGTAGCACCACTGAAGACAAAAGGAATTTTAGGAATAGGTTATGATTTCACAGGCTTTCTAAACTACAGTGATATATCAAAATATGTCAGACAAACCAAAAACCTATTAACCTTTCTCCAGAAAACATGAAAGAGAATTTACACACCAACAGGGGAAAAAAAACCCACGTGGAGGGCTTTAGAGCCGAGATATTTAGCTTGCCATCTTGTGGCTGATGTACGGAAGCTTTGATCTGCAGTTATCCTGATCACAGAGCTCTAGAAAAAACCTCATTAGCAAATGCACAATGCAGTCACCATTTTCTTCATTTACATTTGTTTACCATTGCTATTTCTCAACTACTAGAATCAGATACATTAATGAGTACAGAAGCAATTGTCACAGATGAAAGCAGCACTGTCCAAGGGGACTTCTGGGCTTTCGTTAGAACATTTAACATCTGGAAAAATCCTCTATGCCTTTAGCTCAACTTGCCAGGATCTCATTTGAAATTCAGTGACAGATGTAACCTCACTGAGATCCTCGCCTGTGTAACTATGTCCTTCACTAAAGGATTTCATATTTCCAGAACAAGCAGGCAGCAATACATTTATTGCATGTTGAGTTGTGAATATTTTAACCCAAAGGAAAAACAAAAGAGGTTTGAAGCAGGAAGAGATGAAGTTTCCTTTGTTCCCTTTCTGAGAAGATCCCAAAGGAAAGGTTCTCTCTAGGGAACTCTTCAGCTTACGTCATTATTAGCCTGTAGCATGGGTTTAATGCTTTGGCCTGCAGTACAACGAATTATGCTTTTCCTTCTTGGAGTTCTACCCAAGTCCAATGCAAAACCAGAAGAGCTTTATGAGCCAAAGGAACATATGTAGATGCCCATTTCCAACAAACATTAAAAAGCCACAAATATCAATCAGCTGAAAATTACAGAACATCCTTCTTGTAAGAAAACAGCTCTCAAACAAAAGGCTATCTGAAAACTTGTTCAATAGACCTTTCCTCACCCCTCAGTTTCTTCCCCATACCTGTACAGCACAGATATCCCTGCGTAATCTCTGCCTAAGCACTCTCATTCATTCCTCTCCAACATTTAACTAAACGACTCATTTTTCAATTGTCAAACAATCTAAATAACTTTGCCAGCAGCACAACTCATCTCTTTCATAATTATAAAAGAGACTAAGAGTTTCCTTTCATCTTCCAGTGAACACATACTTAGCTGGCTTCCAAAAACCTGCTGCAATTTGTTATCCAGGGCTGCTTCTTGCCCCCAGCATTCTCCTTTCTGTAATTCAGCGACATTCTAAGGATCCAACAATGCATTGTACAGCAGCAGTACATCACTTATGTTAAGATGTCCAAATCACTTCCTGATACCAATGAGAGTATTTCTTCAGCCTTTCAAACTACGGCTACAGATCAGAATGATTTTTATTTGAACCACTGAACACAAGAACACCTAAAATGGTTTTACTTCATCTGGGTATAGAGCCAAAAAGTACCTTTCCAGTGGGCTCCTTACTCACTAAAAACCCATTTAAAATTCTAGAATACACACTCTACTTATTAAGTAGCTTAAATGATCTACATCCTTTTGAGTCTGGGTGAACTATTATTGCTCAATCTGAATTTGTTCTGCCTTCCACTTCCAATCACCTTCAAGCTTAAATTTCACTTAACACACTCATTTCCACTTTTAATACGGCCAAAGCAAGGGAGCATATGGACCTAGTACAATAATTGAAAATGGAGGCACTCTCCTTTAATAGTGTGATCAACTAATCAAGCAAACACTCCAATAGCCAATGTTATGAAACATTATAACAGCATTATAAAAGACAAGAACCCATCTTTCACCAGTTTGACAGCACTGAGAAAAACCCAATGACCAGCATCACAGAATGCATCACACAAACCAAGAAAACCTACTTCCATCAAAAGAGAGTTTATGGCTCTTGGTCACTGTCTTTCTCCTGCAGGCACAATAAGTGGTTTGGCTAGCTATTAACTCTCTTGTGTGTTCACCCTTAATGCTGTATTTCTTATCTTACAATCCCTATTGACATAAAATCTCTTTCCACTTTGTACCGAGTCTGTCTTCTGCTTCTGCCCTATTAACTCATGTCGATACAGCAAAGGGAGCAAAATAAAGCAGCAAAGTCAATAGTCATCCATCACATTTTTGTGCAACCGCTGCAATGAAGAGGAACAGACAGCTCAAAATCAGAGCTGCCCCAACCCTCCAGCTCTGCTTGGCACCAGATGTGAACACAGCACCACTTTCCTGTGGCTCACACAACAAGGGAAGTGGCTGCACAGGTCAGAAGTCCACCTGCTAAATTAATACAGACCACCCCAACTATTCAGAGCAAAGATCACACACTGAAGCAGAAGCTGCTCTGATCCCTCCTGTGCTTTTTGTAGTAAGTCACTCTCAATAGAAGCTGTCCTTGTTTTAAGGAAGTTACAAACTGTGGTGGGATTTACCGGATAGTCCCACCTTCTTTCCTATGCTCTTTCTGCCCTTCCCACAACTGCATTTTTCAAACGAAATCACAAAGTGCCTCTGGGGATAAAGGCAGGCATCATCACTGAACACTTAACTGGACAGGATGATCTCTTTTCTCCTCCAATCCCTGCAACAATAGGAACACTAGAAATCTGAATTCAGAACAACGAAGAAAGCATTTATCAGGCAGAATAGAAGAGATTAAAGCATTTCTGCCTCTGATTGAATGACCACAGTATCACATTACCTCTGCTCCTGCTGCTGCAGAGGAAGTGATTGAGCCCTGGCACAGGGACCTTGCTGAGTGAGGAAAGGGGCAAATCCTCTCCCCAGAATTTTAATCTCTTGCTCTTGGAACCAGGAAATCATTACCCAGTGCAGCAGAGAAATGAATGTTCCATGGCACCCAGTGGTCTCCCTGCTGGCAATTTCTACATGAGACAGTTTATTTCAAAGTGACTGCATAAGGTACTGCAGACCTTTAAGTTGTATGGGACTGATGAAGGGCTAAAAAACCAAAAAGGCAAAAAGAAAGGAATAAGAAAATGAAATTGTGAACACAATTTAAAGACAAATGAAAAGAGTCTCAGTGAAATGCATGACTTCCACTGTGGAGCAGTAGAACACATTAACTCATCTTGCCAAAATACATGCTGCAAAAGTCATTTCAGTACCTTTTATACGCACCTGGGCTTAACTCAAGCCTCATTTACCCTTTGTAGTGGACAATGCTGGGGTGCCAGGAAGAGAAAGAGGTAAGAATCTGAATGCTGGATTGATTCACAGATGAAGAGAGTTGTGACTCCTCTCTAATTCACTCCAGTTTTCTGCTTAGCAGAGCCTACTGTTGCACACAGACATGGCACAAGCACAAAGGTGCAAAGTGGGAACACACCAGACCTCACAGCTTATAACTCAAAACTCAACCAGTACCAGAAAAGAAGGGCTTGGGCTTTCCTTTGTTCACACCCTTTCAGAGACAAGCTCTTCAAAAGGTTCTGTTAGGGAACTATTTAGAGACAGGTCTATTGAGCCACATAAACCAGGCATCCTCTGTTACAAAAGTACCTCACATTAAGATCAGAAACCTTATGACACTTGCACATGTAAGAACACATAAGATACTATCAAAAAGGTTTCTTCTATCCACATCATTCATACCTAAAGGAAAAAAGCCACACAGTAGGAGTTGGCTGTTACCACAAGTGTCTCAATACTGGGTGGTTTCTCTAAACTACCAGTTCCTAGATAAAGATTTCCATAATTTCAGAACAAATCTTCAAAGTGAGTTAGTGACCTTCATCCTTATGGAGAAGAACCTTCATAAAATGGCAGCGTTGGCAAAAACTGAAAGCAAATAAACAGAAGATTTCTTGACTTTAAATGCTGTGGGGGGTGATTATTTTTGCAGTCTTGAGATGCAGCCTCAGCTATTCTGCTGGGCAGAATGTCAATCTTGAAGAGATGTAAGGCTCCCTGTAATTAGGACAGATTTCTTTCCAGCTCCATTCACACAAATATACACTGGAAAACAGGAAAACAGGTATAACCAGGCAAAAAATCCCAAATTGTTGAAGTCTCATCTATTTCTATCATAAATTTACTGATTTTTCCAGTCAAAGAGCACCTTCCACAAATATAGCAGGTACAATCTGAATGTGTTTAAGAAATTCAAAGTTACAAGCTTTTAGAACAGAAAAATGAGGTTTTAAAGAGCAGCAAATTGGGCACCTTTTCCTTCCCATTATCTTCAAAACTACAAGTTAAAGGTACCAGAATTCAAACGCAACATGATGCAGATTTTACACAGGAACACACACAGTCAAGGCTTTCTAATTTCCTTTTTTATTTCATTTTTTCTGCTGTAGCAATCAAGAAGCAGTGGGGAAAATAATGCAGGTTTAAAAGAAGAAAAACATCAGCTATTCAGCTATCTGCTTAGATGGGGACAAAGCCGAGTGAGTGATGGGATACCTGTTTTGCACACTCCAGAACAAATCTGCATTGGCTCCCTGAATGATTAAATGGATGCAATAAAGCAATGACTTTATTTAATGCAGTTCTATGACCATTAAATCATTTGCACAAACAAAAGCAGACTTATTTATCATGGGCATTACCAGCAGCTTGTAAAGTCATTAAATTTCTATTGAGGCTTCAGGTTGGTGGACAAAGGATTCTAAGAGGCCAACTGTGCCTCAGCTAGACACAGACATGGTGTTTTAAGCCGTTCTCCATTTGTGAGATTTTAGACAAACAGGCGCTGCTTTAATAATTCTGATGGATTAAGGGGCTTTTTGTTTGGCTTTTGTTTTGTTTTAAACAGAAGCAGCAAAACAAATAGGCCCTGTTCTAATAAGGTAAAGGCTCTAAGAAAGCTGGTTTAGACTCAGTTTCGTCTGTGGCTCTCAGTTTATGCTGAGTGTGGAACTTGGTATAAAGTGGCTGCTACAAGATACAAGTTTGTGGTGTGGGAACTTGTCACTTGCAGAAATCATCATAAATGTTTTACAGGAACATTACTATCTGGGAAGCTGTGATGAAATCAGAACTAACAGACAATACCACAGGCACCAGTTCTCCAACAGTTTTCATGTCAAAAGGTATTAACTGAAGATCTGACCCATGTGGAGATCACGCAAACCAACCTTGCCGCTCTCGGAAGGAAGTTTCCAAGCCAAATACCCAACAGTTAAGAAATGTCAAATATATCCATGGAATCATCCTCCAGTAACTGCCTATCATCCCAAGCTATTTTTTGCTTTAAAATGCAGCAGTAATTGACCTCCTGAAAGCAGAGGTATGAAACTGTATTTAAGATTTGTGAGTTGCTCCTCATCTCTACATTAGTAATCCAGCCCTGGGCTGGGCAGAGAAGCCCTGGACTACAGAGCTTGCTTGCTTGGTCTGTCTTTAAGAAGCCAAGCAGGAAGATATGAACAAGCTTCCAATGGTTTTCATCATTCAGCTCAGCTTGCAAAAGCAAAAACTCCTTACTGATGGCTTGGAGCTTGCAGGAATAACACCAGTATACGCATATGTTGCTCGTAGCTCAGAAGTTATAAAGATGGGTCCATTCATGGCTCTTGGTTAAAAACGAGCAGTCAGCTATGAAGGGTCTCAGCTATACTGCACAATAGTTTTATATATATATACATACATATATATAAATGGATACTGTAGCTATATAACAACTTGCTGAACCTCTTTATGAAAAGGAAGGAAACAGAGCCTCTCTCCTCTCCTCACATTTGGATTGATGCCTCAAAGCATAAACCAGCTCCTCAGATGAAAGGAAAAGGAGGAATTTTTTAACAATGAAATTCCTTCTCAGCTGTGACAGGGTTTTTTAGTTCTGCACTGCCTTCACTAAGCAGATGATCCCACAGTTTCAGTTTAAGCCTTTCAGTGAGTTGCAAGCATCCTCCCTGCACTAAACACATCACTGCAGCGGCCACCACCTCTCGTTTCACAGATTTTTTTATGATCTACTATATTAAAACCAGTTTAAATGCAATAAAGTCTGCAACATTTACAGGTAGAAAATAGAGACAATAAAATTAGCCAGGCATAAAAATAAGGGAGTCAAACATCCTCTGCTCACTTTCCAGGGACAACATACACGGAACAGGCACGGGCTGCAAAATCGAATGGCATTTAAATCAATTGAAAATTCCAACAATCTTTTCTCCTGCCTGCACGGGGCTCAAGGGACAGTGACACACACACACTCACTCTTCTGCATCGTTTCCTCAGGTTTTCCTTCTCGCTCCCTAAAATTTGTTTATGAAAGTGGTGATGTGAAATATTGATGATTTACTCATCTCTGCTCCGTGGTTTTGCTCGGCTGCAGCTGGTTTTGCAGGAATGACATACTTTCTCCACTTCGCACTCCACCCCTTTTCTGCAGAAGATGGGGTAGGAATAGAGATTCTTAGATTGCTATTTCTTCCTACCTTACCTACTCTCTCATTTTCCTAACACATACCATTACAATATGTAGGGCAAAGCAGCAAATTGCCACCAAAGCAAAACTTTGACTGTCATAACAAATACCTGCCGTCGTGCCAAAGCAAAGCTGTTCTCACAACTGTTCCTATCTCTCCGTCCCTCCCACAGTACAAGCATGAACTGGAGAGCACACTAAGGCAGGGTCTCTCTGCACAGGAGTATATTCCAGAAGCACAAGATACTGCCAGGTGCTTCCTCCCCTTAGGAGGACTCCCTCAGTTTTCTGACTAGGATGTTATTTAATGAATGGGATACAAGGCTGCTTGAAGCAAAACAAAATTTATCTGTTAACATGTTGATATTAAGCAGAATGTGAAAACTCTGTCTGAGGCACAGGCAAAAACTTTAGGAATGACAAGTGACATGAAGTGCACTTTGGGAAAGCCCTGCACAGCAGTGACAAAGATGTGCTTCAGTAAATATTACCATAGCCTTGTCAACCATTCACTCCCACAAGGTAAAGGACAGATCACAGACTTGCTCAACTTCACACCGAAGTCCTGGCTCAGAAGCTGGAAACAAACCTGCTTCCAAAGGTCTGCTGAGTTTTGCATGTTTCCTCAGTCCAGTGTTACACAGGGCTCAATTTCCATCCAGCCTCTCCCCTATCCTGTCAACCTTAAGCAGCTTTAATTCTCTCCAGAAGCACTACATTACAGTCCATAAGCAGAAATACATATCCTTCTACACTTAGAAAGAATGTGGATAACACTGACTGTACTGCAGAGAGGAGCCAGTCTAGGCCAGGTGTAAATACACTGCAGACATACATCACTCATACCACCAGCCTCCTTCTAAGAGGAATGTTCTTACAAGCCCTGTTTTATCTCTGCCGCAGGACTTCTGTTGGTCATATAAATCCCAGTATAGGAATATGTAAATGGCTTCTCTATCAGTAAGAATCAACTCAGTGTCATAGATTTTATGAAGTCTCCAATTCTCTCTTCTAAACAGTGCAACACCTTTTCTTTGTTTTGGAAGGTGGTGATTCAAATGGTTGGTTAGAAAAAGTTGTTTATTTGTGAACTGCAGAGAAGAAATGGCATTGGATACAGCCAGCCTTACTTTAGTAATTACCTCTGCTACAATAAAGTTTCGTATTTGGAAACACAGTTAATAAAAGAACTCTTCTTTTGGGATTCAAATCTCTGAGTCCCAAAGCACTATTTATTCTAAACAGGGTTTGTTTCTAGAACATGGCTTAATATCTTGCAGCAGAGGCAATGATGGTCTCCTGCTTCTTTGAAATAAGGTAACTAGAGAGAGAACTTACTCTTTTAAAGAGCTGTGAAAAAAAAATGAATTAAAAACGAACCTGACTGATCAAACACAGGAGCATCTACACTGACTCCTTGACTTGATTCACTTCTTTAAGGACATGAGCCACTTCTCTGAAGTCTGCACACGTTAAGACAAAATGCCACTCATTTTATTTTTAAAACATCAAAACCAATGAAGTCTGAGGCTGTCTGACCGGGACTGCTGGGCTTACAGGGAGAAGGACACCATAACTTCTGTCAGCCTCAATGACAGCTACATTATCCACGAGAGCTGTAACCACCCTTCCCTCTCTTGTTCAGTTCCCATTCGGGAAATAGACAACAGCCTCCAAAGGATGGGAAAAGAAAAACTATCGAAACTTCACCCAGCTTCACTCTCCTACATTCAGCTCCAGACCTTCAGCATTAATACAGGGAAGAGGTAAAGTAACTACTTCCAGAAAAAAATTAAAGAATCCAAATTAAAAGCTTGCAACAACTGAGGAATTTCTGCCTTCAGGTGCATCTGAAACAAGGTCTGTATTTCATCATTCACAACCTTGCCACTGAGCCACAGACCTCCCAAGGGAATCAGAATGAATTTCAAGTCTCCTCTACCTTGAAGTATTAATGAATACTTCCTCTGTAAGTTCAAGAATGTCCCGGAGTCGCTGTTGATACCCTAAACCCCCACCTTCAAGAAGCAGCCTTGGAAGATGACACAGCCCAGGTGCTTGTCCTCCACCGGGCAAAGCTCTCCCTGCAGTTGAGAACAAGCACGTTATGAAGCTCTTCTGACAAAGGGCACATTCTACAGACAGCGGACCTGCACTCTGGGTTTGAGGAGACGACTGGAATGCATTTTCTCTTTGCATAAAGGCATTTCTTTGGAGGCATCTGCAATCCATGCAAATGAAAGGTTTCCAAAAGGTCACTGGCAATATAAAATGTAATTAGCTTAAAAACATCAAGTATTTTTAGGCAGCACTTTGCCCCAGGTTATCTTACTGTTGCTTGGGTTTTATAATCATAGTTCTTATTATCAGTATGGGTTTTTTCCTTTTAGATGTAATCGCAAAAGAGAAAAAATCTGACAAATACACTGTTAAAAGAGATTATATTACTCTCAAACAGGCAAGTTAGAGACTTACTCCCCATTGCTGTGCGCTACACTGCACAATAATACCAGGTAACACAGCAGAGGTGCACTTTTATTAAACAGGATACAGCTTAAAAACAATTAGAAAGAAACAAGTCACATTATGCTGCGCTATCAAGTCCAAATGGCTACTCAAGATTGACAACAGATTCATCCATGAACATCACCACCCCTTGGGTATCTACAGCTGGCCTTCCCCTGCATCAGCACAGCTCACAGCACTCAGTGCAAGAGGCAGAAATATTGCATCTCAGGAAACATGCTTCATCCTACATCACATTTGGACAAATGAAGCAAAACTCATTCAAGTGTCATTGTAATGGCAGGTTCAGCCTTGCTGCTCCAGCTGAGTGCCCAGAGGAGATAAGTCAAACAATATGATAAAGTGATTTTATTGACAGCACAGAAAATAGTATTTTCGGTTAATATGAAATTGAAGTTCTGGTCCCTTAATTGCAAGTCTGACATACCAGTGCTGAGTCAGTGAAACACAGCAGTTACTGGTATATGGCTCCAACAAAAACATGACATACACTGTCTATCTGGTGTCCCTGCCCATGGCAGAGCGGTTGGAACTAGATAGTCTTTAAAGTCCCTTCCAATCCAAATCATTCTGTGATTCTATGATATGAAGAAAGGTCATACTACCAATTGCTTGTCTTATCAAAGTACCCAAATGCTGGTCATGTATCAGAATGATTTAGACCAAGTCTCTCTCAGAGATGCTGACACCCCTTTCATCTCTTCGGTCTGACACCTCCCCTGTTCCACATGTGCCCGCTACCTTCTCTCTCAAATTGTCTAGTTGATTAATGAAGTCAAACTCAGGGCAATTGTTCTTAACCTGCATTTAGCTTGCAGGCTTTTGCTTCTATATCAGATCTGAGCACTGGCTGTGTGCCCAAACTCATGTCTGTCTGCTAATCCTATCATTTGGTCTAATAAAAGGTATTACTTCTCCCTACAAACCTTGCTTTGCCGATTCTCCTGTGAATCATCAAAATACACTCCGACTTCAACAAGCTCCAATCCTTACAGCAGAGCAAGATTTGTAGAATGAAAACCAAGGCATAAGACCCAGAGGAGCAAGTTCACTCAATAAATTGGGAGTGTGACACAGCCAGACAACCTGTGCTGCAATTACATCCTTGGTGGCACAGGATTCAGCTTGTTTCAGCTGGAGGGGATGTGAGCAGCACTGCTCCACCCTCCAGCTACCAGAGAAAGGGCTGAAGTGACTTCAGGCTTGTTCTTGAAGTAGATGCATCAACATGAATGATACATTTGGTTTCCAAGAGTCAATTAATGCATTGCCTTGGTGACAATTGTTACCTCCAACGCAAGGTGGTTTCATTAGGATAACCCATGGATGTGTGCTAGTTTGTCAGTATAAGAACCTCAGTGTTTTCTTTAAGCACACCCCCTCTTTTATTAGTTGTAGCTACTTTGAACTCCATGTGCTGCAACTGCCATGGGCTGGATCTGATAATCCCTTATTTGTACAGCCAGAAAGGGACACATTTTAGTTTATTTCCATGAATATTGCAAAAGCTTTTTCTGGCTGAGGAGCAGAATGCCTCTTCAGGAGTTATTCCACTCAGAACAATTTGATTTTTGTTGCTTGAATAACAGGAAAACTGGGAGATTTTGTTGTGGGGGTTTATTGGGATTGGTTTTGTGGGTTATTTTACCAATTTCCATCTCTTCCCACTGAGAATGTGTTTTAAAACTGACAAATATGGGAACACTGTTTTGAATATTGAAAATATGTAAAAACAGCCCATAGATGAAATATAACAGAAAGGAAATTGCATGTTGCTAGAACACTGCTCTGAACTCTAACAGAGTACAATGCCTAAGCCTTCTGACCAAGCCTCCAGCCCCAGAGGGCCCTCTGAATGTCAGCCCCTACTGCAGCTTCTCCTCATATGGCTAAAGAAAAACTAAAGTCACCAGCAACAAACTAACTGGACCAGTTGCCAACAACCCCTCCTGAACCCACCTCCAGCACTGCCCCATCTCCTTCCCTGTGGAGTGCTACGTTCCTACAAAAGGACTGCACTGAGAAACTGTCAATTTCTTAGCAACAGAGCATGGCTGCACCACTCCTGCTGGCAAACATGACTGCTGCCTTGAGAGACAGAGAGAGGAACTGCCTGTAAACACGTTTCTGCTCTGTGATGCCCATGCAAGAACCAAGCATCAGTGTGACTTTGGAATTTGAAAAGAACAGAATAAAATCAATACATTTCCTTCAACGAGAAATCTTATGGCAAGGATGGAGAAAGGAGGAAACACTGTCAAGGCACAAACACGCCCTCAAGGTCTTGCCTTGTTTCCCCATGCTTGAGTCCTCCAAACCTACTCAAAAGTGTCAGATGCTTCACCCAAAGCTGCACCAGAGCTATAGCTAAAGGCTACATCTGAGCTCTCCACAGAAGAGTCTCTGAGACAAGCATATTCACATGAAGATGTTCTGCAGCTTTTCGTTTCTTTCCTTTCACTTGTAAGAGTTTTTAGCTAATTGGCTCCAGAATTTATAAGCCTGGTGACAGCACCGTGGCTGTGCGAGACGGAGAAGGTGGAGGAGGAGGGGAGGGAGGACAGAGGAGCTGCCAAGGCTGCCGGCACCATCTTCTGTTAGGAGCACGCTACTGCAAAGCACCAGCTACAGCTCAGGATGCTCATCATCATCCTCCTCCCAGCACTCACCCAGATCACTCAGGGTTATCTTATGCTTACGAATATCATGAGCACAACTTCGGAGGTTTTCTGCAGACTCCAGAAAAAGCAGGAATCCGAATATGAAGTGCAGCTAAACCCACCGAGTTTGAAAAGGAGAAAATTAAGCAGACGGGGGGGGGGGGGGGAAGGCAATTACAGCAGGAAAAAAATGTGTTTCACCATTAGCATTGCACAATAAGAAGGTTTGTCAGGCACCGGTTTAGCCTACAGATGTTCACATCCGTCAGCATTTCCATGATAAATCCTAATTTTCGCCATTGTTGATCACATTGAACTAAAACTTGGTATGCAAGTTTTTAGCACAGATGCTCAAATAAATTATGCACATTAGTCATTTAACTTTCAGAGCAGCAGAAGAAAGCTGCTTTTTAGTGGGGGGGGTTGACTATAATTTATGACAAGTTTTTTTCTGCCTTCCACAGCTAAAAAAGACAAGGCAGCTTACTTTTTGATTCAACTTTTCAAGCCATATGTCTTTTGTACAGATGATAAAACACTGACATTAGGAAGCTATTTATAGCTACAAATGCCCTCCCCCAACAACAGTTATATACATACGGTATTTCCTCCATTTACTATATTGCACCGTGGTCTATACATTCACACGTGCATCCAGACACAGAGAATGTTGAAATGAAAATACATACAGAAAATACCAGTAATTGCAGGCTGAAGAGGTCACGCAGTTGAGGTTGATGTGATCCAGATAAGAAACTGTTAAACAAGGAGTTAGCTCGAGAGCTGAGCACAGTTTACATGCAGATATGATCAACTGATGGAGACATCCCCACCAAGACAATCTATCTTTTAGACAGGACCATACTCTGTGCAGTGTTTGAACTGACACCACTTCACAGCAGTTTCCAGATCCTACAGAATTCATGTTTTCGTTGGCAAAGTGTCTCAGTGTATTCTGGCTGTCCCCACAGCCCCACAGCACTGGGAAACCACCAATCTGATTGAAATGAACAATATAGACAGTACCATGAGTACTTTAAAGAAATCCAGAGTGTTTGATACTGCTGTTATTATGGCAACTGCAGCAGGTATTCAGTAAATGAGGGGGTTCTGGTACTGTCTTCCTCTGGCTCCTCATGCCTGCTCAGGAAAGCTGTACTGCAGTTCCAGCATTACAGATTCAGAGACAACATTATACACAACCTTGTTTGACTGCTGACAACTTACACAACATTTCAAAGGGACAGTTTAAGAGCTATGGTCGGTACTATCATTTTCAGATACTATATGGGAAAAAAGGTGTACAATTGCTTTTGGGGGAGGAGGGAACTAAAAAAATCTTAATCGGTACAGATAGAAAGGAATTAATGGGTTTTTATTTGCCTTAAAAATCATTAGGCGCAGAGCAGACAGGATATCTAGAGATGTTTATTTTCATTCCTGTGGTCTTCTGGATAAGAACATGAGAAACTCGGGTCACTGCATGAAGTGACTCAGCTGAACCCGAGCAAACACAAAGCTTCTCCAGAAACTAACTCCAGACTTCTCAGGCCACACTCTTCTACCTTAACCATGGGACCATCCTTATCACTTCCAGACTGATTCTAAAGATATCACCAAACTGAGGAGCCCCCTTTTTTTCCAACTCATGTACAATCTTTCAAGGCTTGTTGCCCCATTGCAGAGGCAACAAGACAAATGCCTAAGCACTGGAAATCCGAAAGCCCTATGCAAAGCTTGGCAACAGGCTGAATTCAAGATTTTAAATAATACTACTGGTTTCAAAGTAGAATATTTTTGTGCTGTTGCCTCCTGCATAGCTGAGACTGTACATCCGTATTCACAACACAAATATAACATGGATGTGGGACACTTCCTTTGGCCCATCAGCCTCACGTAGATCATTAATTTGATCATAGCATCTCTCTGCTAAAAAAGGATAATGAAAATAGATGAGTTTTGACTTCAAATTACTTCAGTAATTCTAAATGCTCATTCTAGTTTCCAAGAACTCTGGCCTGGTATTAACATACATCTATTTCACCTAGGATTTTCAGGAATTTTAGTCTCACACAAGTGAAAGATTTATAGCGCAGATGTGAGTCATAGATGAAATGTTAGACTGCTCCTTCCCTAACTGTGACAGTGCAGCTCCGTGCTGAAACACCATGTCTGCTGCACGATACACCAGCAGGAACAGCCTATGCTTCCTATCAAATTCACTGATCATCCTTACACAGTTTTCCGGCCAATAACACACTCTGCTACCTGGACAACCCAAGGGAATGCTGAATCAGTGTCTCCAGAGGACGCTAACAAATGAAAGTTACCATTCATTCTTGTTATAAAAACATGCACAGCCATCAGGGATGGGAGTAGGAACACCAAATGTCAATCACAATCACGGAGCAAAGAAAATAGTATTAAGAACAGAGTTAAATAGCTTCTACAATTTCTTCATCATTAGAAGTGATTAGAGCACAGAGGCATTGCACAGATTAGCCTTGAATGTTCCCCAAGAAGCACAGTTAAATAGAAGGTAACAAACCAAACATCATTATTTTTCCTGGTTTTGCACTACACCGTTTTTACAGAGCTCCAGGCTGAAAAGATGGTACAATTACAGCTACGTCTGTCCCCTGAAGGCTTTTCTTTAGGCTTTCTCTATATATTTTCTTTTTAACAGAAAAAGACTAGTTTCATGAGCTCCAGAACCTGGTTTCCTATGCATTTCTCTCTCCAAAGCAAAGTATTGACTCAAGCAGACTTCCGTTTCTCATACCAACAGCACAAAAACTATACCAACAACATTACCACAGTACTATCAAATATTACAAGGCCTTTAGAAACATGGTATAGCAGAAACTACAGCAGTATCAGAGCAGTGCTCCCTCACTGCCAGTCTCAAGGCTGAATGAGCAGTGGCCAAGGAGGCGTGAGCTGCAATTTCCTGACAGTGTGACATTTAAGAGGGTTTTTTTGCTTGCAGAGCTCCAGTGCCTAACAGGGCATGGCCTCTGGCTGCAGCAACAGGATGTCTCTCCTGGAGATGGAGACCTGTTTTCCTTAAACTTGCTGGAATTTGTTATTTTTGAGACCTCTCCCATCTGCTAAACTTGACAGAACACAACCAGCAAGTTCAACAGTGTGGGGTAGGCACAGGCAATCTCATCTACATACACACACAAAGCACTGTAATAAGCCTCACTTCCTCAGGAAATCAGACTAAAAATGGCACAATCATGAAAAGTAAAGGTCTGGGCAAAATCCCATGTTTTTAGAATTGGAAGCATAAGTCAATGTCTTGACTAAATTATTTTTGCCTTCCTATTTTCTGCTAAGGGCTAAGTATATGATAGAAAAAAGAACCAGAACAGCTTTGTATCTACCCAATTAGAGTCACAAACAACCAGATGTTGCTCTGGAAGCTTACTATTTGAATATGTCTATTTGTAGTAGATTGGTCTCTTGATGGGACCCTACCAACTACTCCTGGTATAAAAATGCATGAAAGATTTATTCTGGAGGAGAGAAAAAGCAATACCTCCTAGTCATTTCTTCACAATATTACTCTATAAATGAATGCAGAACCTGTCAGCAGTTAATATCGCCCTGAAGCGCTGTGAATAAACATTTGTCTGGTATTAGGTACACACACACCTCCAACAGAAATCAAGGTGCAATGTGCCACAGAGATGAACAAGAGAAGAAAAAAGAAAGTCCCTCCCTTGTCCTATATTAGACATTAAGTGCTGCTTTTGATCACAAACTAACTCATAAAGCCCATTAAAAAGGTAGCACTTCTCTCTGCCAGATAAAAGACACTTCACTGTAATTAAACTTCTGTCCAACTTTCCAGAAGATACAGGCAAGTCTGACAGGGTCTATTTATATCTGTGACTGACACTCTTTGGGACATCCAAGGAAAAGAGAAGATGGGCGAAAGGTTTACAACCCTTCTGAGCTAACGGCACTTATGGGGATGGAGGGTTCTGAGCTTATCATCACTCATTCCTTGGGGTTTTTATTAAATCAAATCCCTGCTGCCCAACTCAAAAGCATTTTGTGTTCAGTTTGCAATCGACATTTCCCAGCCTGCAATGCTTTAGTTGATTTCATTTTTAAGCAACACCACACACAGCAGGTTCTTTAGGAAAAATCAGTTTTATGTGATTTATATGAATAAAGGTGGTAAACAACCATGACTCTTAACAGAGCTCTGTAAGCACTTGGAGAAGGAAAATATATACTCAAACATATTCTGTGTCTCCCTTTTCGCATATGAAGCTATATGTCAAAACACATGGCTGGGTTTCTGACACTAGGTGATGGGAATAAGCCATCAGCTCCAGGATTCCAACACCAGAACCAAAGATTTATTGCTCTTCCGTTTTTCTTTGTGTCTTCATCCTGCTCAGTAAAAACTTAAGTGTTTCCTTTTATTTGACTTCCTAGAAGACACCTCAATGGTCCAAAGTCAATAGTACACTTAAGACAACAAGAGCAAAAGAAGAAAAGAAATGATCACTTCGGGAGGGACTGCAAGTAATCAAAGCAGTCTATTTTCATAGCCTGTCTTTCAGACCTGAAGCAAAGATCACACTGTAAGCAGCACCATTCCTTCCTGCTCAGCCATCTCAGAGGACAACACTGACCAGAGGGGAAGTTTTCCCTTACATTTCAAATTCTAGAATGCTTTGCCAGGGTTGTTGTAGGAAATCTCTCCAGAGACTCCAAATATGCAGAAAGGATTCTGGAAAAATAAATATGTCTCTTTTCTTTCTTAAAAGATAGGGCAACTACTACATCATTTTTCCATAAGACAAAAGCTTATAAACTGCTTGGCCAACTTTCCATACTCATAGAATCATAGAATGGTTTGGGTTGGAAAGGACCTTAAGATCATCTAGTTCCAACCCCCTGCCATGGGCAGGGACACCTCACACTAGACCATGTCACCTGTCCTGGGGCTTAAACCACGACATCACCCCAGGCTCTGTCCAACCTGGCCTTGAACACTGCCAGGGATGGAGCATTTATCACTTCTCTGGGCAACCTGTTCCAGTGCCTCAGCACCCTCACAGTAAAGAACTTCTTCCTCATATCTAACATATATTACAAGCTACAACTATCAACTCCTCCTGAAAAAGTAGAATTCAGCTATCACACCTATAGCATTCGCACTCTGGGGGAAAAACGTGCTTACACTAATGATGGCTGCATGGTTCAACTAAGCCACTAATTAAACACCTTTCTTTCATTACCTTGTCCGGAAGAGCAGAGCAGGTACAGGAGGTTATCTAGGAGGCCCTAAGCAACCTTCTTTTGAGCTTTTAAACCTTTGGGTTGTTATCTTTGTTCTGCAGTTGCAGCGCTCCGCGATAATTCCTGCTGTTACTGCTGCAAGTATAATTTACTCTATTTACACAACTTGTAGCAACACACTCCAAAACAGCAGTGAGATTCCATCTCACACTATTAATGGCACTTTCAGCTACATTATTCAGCAATCCTGAAGTTGCAAAGAGGAGAAGTGAGTTGCTACTTATGTGTTCAGTATAAGAGTGAGTCTCTCCTCTTCCCCATTCTAGCACCACGGGAAGGTTTTCCTCCCTAGCAGAAATAGCAAGCTCCAAGGGAGCCTACACAACTCCAACATGTAAACAATCACTGCTAAAAGAAATTGATTTAAACCCACTGTTCAGGAAATTCAGTCCTGTGCTTCTGTGTCTAAAAGCATCCCATCTGAGCCGTACAGCAAATACGATATGCATTACCATTTGATCTCTAGGAGGCCTGGAGACACCAGCAATTGCAGGGGTTACACAAAACACAGATTGCCCTTCAGATCCCCCAAGCCAGAGGCAGGGGGAATGGAATATCAATGCAGGGGCTCATTTGTAGCAGTGGAGCCTTTTTGTGGTGTGATGACCTCCATTGCCTTTTTAATAACAGAAACACTGGCTCTAAAAAATAAACAGTAATAAATGGAGAGCAGTTCGAGAATGGAAAAATGAGACAAAATAAATTTAGCCTGTTTAGCGAAGCCATATGCCATTTGGAAAATGTTGTTACCAGTGTGTTTGTATACCATATGTGCTGGGTTTGGCTGGGGTAGAGTTAATTTTCTTCACAGTAGCTGGTATGGGGCTGTGTTTTGGATTTGTGCTGGAAACCAGGATGTTTCAGTGACTGCTGAGCAGTGCTTGCACAGAGCCAAGGACTTTTCTGCTCCTCACCCCAGCAGTGAGTGGGCTGTTAGTGCACAAGGAGTTGGGAGGGGACACAGCCAGGACAGTTGACCCCAAATGACCCAAGGGATATTCCATCCATATGGCATCATGCTCAGCATATAGAGCTGGAGGAAGAAAGAAGAAGGGGGGACATTCGGAGTGATGGTATTTGTCTTCCCAAGTGGCTGTTACCTGCGATGGAGCCCTGCAATGCTGGAGATGGCTGAACACCTGCCTGACCATGGGAAGTGGTGAATGAATTCCTTGTTTTGTTTTGCATCTGTGTGCAGCTTTTGCTTTACTTATTGAACTGTCTGTATCTCAACCCTCAAGTTCTCACTTTCACCCTTCCCATTCTCTCCCCATCCCTCGGAAGGCAGTGAGCAAGTGGCTGCGTAGGGCTGAGTTGCCAGCTGGGGTTAAACCCTAACAGCATAACTCTCCATTCTAGATCAGCTAAAGGACACTGAGAAGCAGCTGAGCTAAAGCTGTCTCCAGGAGTTTTTTCAGAAACAGAAGAGACCTTACAAAGCAAATTGTTCCCTTGTGATACCTTGTCCACGCCTGGTTTGTTTTCTGAAGTGAAGTCCTGCTCATAGACTGCTACGATAGCAATTAGCTCCTGCTTCACTACCAAGCATCTCCTTTTGCCAAAAAGAAACTGGTGACTATTTGTCACATTGCAAGACAAATAGGAGCTGCCAAGTGTCTATCACACTCTCGAAGCAATGTGGGAAAGGCACCATCAGTGAGAATAAAAACCTAGAAGACTGCAGTGAAAGGGCTGAAAGAAAGAATAATCAGTTTACAAAAACCCCTTCCAGGCATCCTTCTGCCTGTGTTTAAGAGCTCAGTAACAACCAAACACACATGCAGTGTACAAAGACTCAATACAAGCCATTTAGGGACTGTTGAACACCACACTCAAACCTCTTCTGCTACACTGAATTTTGCACAGATAAGCCAGGACTGCCTGTGATTCTCCACTGCTATAAAACTAAATTCAGATGCCAGCTTCTGATGGTGTTTTCTTAAGCATCTACCAAATCATTAAAATTAATGGAGAAAATTAAATCAAAGCTTTGTAGGGTAGGCAAAAAAAATCTTCTTTGTACTGCACATTGCTCTATACACACATAACCACCGACTTCATAAAGCAAACATAGTGGTATCAGTACTGAAGACTTGACACATTTCAACTCAGGGCAAAAGAACTTGCGGTTGGAAAAAAACC
Source organism: Strigops habroptila (assembly GCF_004027225.2). Taxonomy (NCBI): domain Eukaryota; kingdom Metazoa; phylum Chordata; class Aves; order Psittaciformes; family Psittacidae; genus Strigops; species Strigops habroptila. The sequence goes on from NC_046358.1 coordinate 81,221,454, forward strand.
AATAGAAAGCTGAATAAGTGCTGGGCTCCATCGCTAGAGGGAGTCATGCTCACATATTAAGTTACTGTAATAGGCAGACCATTCTGACCACAATTATGAATCAAATAAAAGAGAAGACCATCAGCTAAATCTGGGAAAGAGTCAGGGAAAAGAGAAAATTAGATTTGCTTCCTCAACAAGGTTTTATTCCCAAACACCTTCTCTTGGGAACTTTCAAATCATCTCTAATGAAAGGGTTTTAAAAATATATCTTCTTGCCTCCATTTTCAGACAGAATAAGGTATGTGACACGAGAGAGCTGAAATTATCAGTTTCAGAAATTACACACAGCATTGCATCAAGAAAATGTGAGAATTTTAACTGAAGCAACTTTACAGCCCATTTCACTTCAAATCAAAAAGTAATCTTAATCATGTTTTTATTTTTCAACTAAATTGGCACAATTACATCCAGCACGAACAGGCACTAGCAAAAGGCGGCTTTCGCAACAGATGATTCCCTTTGGCCATTAATACATTGAGAAAAAGCATTCCTCTGACAGGCTGCGAGAAGCAGCCTAAAACCAAAAATAAATCAGGAACTCAAGCATAACTATCATTCTTTCATTTGATCATTTCATCAGCTATGGCTTTGAGGGTTTGCTTGCTTTATTTTTAATATATGAAATGTCTTTTTTACACTGGTGAGGTATTTTTCACCCTTTTAAACTTCTTAGCAGAAACCACAGAACAATTTGGCTGGCTGCACTCACAGGAATTTACACTTGGCTCAAACAATTTCACAACTGACTAAATAGTTTCATTAAGAGCAGCAGCACACACAAAGCTCTTAAGACCCAGCCTGAATCCTGCCCATCACTAGTAAGGTGGAGCCGAGATCACAATCATCTCTTGAACCAAAATCTACCACAGACCTCAAGAGACACATGAGCAAATGCAGCCCAAGACAAACTAAGAGTGCTTGTCCAGTGCTCGATTACTTAGTAGCTGACTGCTTTACATTCAACACATTTACACCAAATTCTCCACACTTCTGTTGCTCAGACTAGCCAGCGAACACCCTGGCAATGCAAACAGTCCAAGAGCCCTTTTAAAAGAGAGAGTTATTAACAGGAACAGATGATGGGTTCCTAACGTGAGGAAATAAAACAGTGTGGGAAGCAAGAATACATGCACCAAGAATGAGAAGCACTTTCTGGCACTACGGAACCATGTTAAGAAAGGCTACGAGCAACCAGTGCAGTCTGGAAAGTTAAGCTCTGGCATTTCCCCTATCAGATACTCATTTCCCCACCAGGGTAAAGGCTTAAACAGCCTCTAGCTTCAAACGCAGATCTCCCTCCACATACAGACTGCTCCTCCCAAAGCCTAGCAGTACTCTGCCACCAAAACTGCAGACAGATTTTTTCCACCATCATCTACACAAACTGGTCCTTTAGGTAATCAAATCACAGTCCTCAGAGCTCTTAGTCCCTTACCCATACACAGGTGATTACTTTGCACATTTTGCTTTGACATTCCCTTTCAAGATTAAGTGCTCTGGGAAAGCAGCTCACTTCCTCTTGTGGGGAACACTTTAGCCCATAAAATAAAGCTGGATAAACTCTTCACTGTGTCCACCCACAGTTCTTCACCTTTTCCTTCCTGCAAGGACTTAAGCACGCAATAAACTCTTCATCAACATGAGACAGAATAGAAGATAGCATAGAAGGCTCCATAGAACAGCAAGGAAACCTAAAGAGCAGCTCTCACAGTTTGCAATCCGTGTTTTCTTTCTACATGCTTTAATAGAGCAGTGTCTTGCTAGTGGCATCCACTACTGGTATCACTCACCTGCTTGTGATGGTAGAGTTCTGCTCTTTCAGCACCAGCTCCCTTTGCTGCAGGGCCACAATTTGCCTTGAGAGATCATCAGGTGTCCTACATAATTAAAAACAAAATAGAAGCTTTTAGCAAATCACTGGTTGAAAAACTTGTGTTCCATACATAACCACAAAAAGGTTCCACCAAAAGCAGACAAGACAATTTCATCAGGCCAAAGTCGCTGCAGCCCCTTAGAACAACACAGGGTTGCATCCTGCTCAGCTTAAGTAAAAGCCTGTTTTAAAGCTATTGCTGTAATCACCAAGTCTCAGCATCTCACTACTGTGCACTTCAATCCATGAAACAACTCTAAAGCCATAGAGACAGCAAGACCAAATCTGCAAAGGAAGCAGCCTGCACAAACATTCCTAGCAGATGAACAGACAGCTGATCACTTGAACACATACATCTTGTTTTCAACACACAAAGAGGTGTTCACCTCCTCCTCCCCATCCTAGTGCTCAGCACAGACACACAGGGGTGAGCACACCCAGAGTTACTCTAATTGCTGTTCAACTACAGAGTCTCGGTGGAGCATGAGCACAGGATTATTACCAGCAGGGTAAGAAAAGGAGGAAATGTACATATAGACTGTACAATTCAACAACTCTGGCTACTGCTGAACACCCTCTGGTAGTGCAGAGGTTGAGCTACATCACAGGTGACTCAAAGCAGTGTTCCTAGACAGTCATCAGTGTGCTGAGTTCAGTCCTTCATACGAGCCATGACTCCAGAGCCATGGGGGGAAATAAGTTAGTAATAATCCATTAGCTGTAGGTAGCATTTCAGATCCCACTCTGATAACCTTTTCTTGTCAAAGAGATCAAAGATTGCTACAGATCTGCTAGCAACAGTTCTGCAGTTGTCAGGAACAGGTTTACTTTTCCATCAAATCCAGGGACAAATGCTTAAAGCTAGTGGAATGGGATCAAGCAAGTTCTGCAGAAGTGAAATCTGCAGAAACTCATTCCGACATGTCCCCTAAGATGCAAGTCAAGGCTTCACTGTTGCTGGCAGATGAAATTAAGCCCAGTCAGATTTACATTATTCAAATATAACCCTGGAACAAGGCTCCTACCACTCCAAAAACTGAACAGGTAGATGTGCCTCCAGCTTGACCATTGGGATTCTGACTAAATCTAGGACTAAAGATGCCGTTTCTGTGATGATGCCACTTTTCAGCCAAACACACACATACAGAATGGCATCACCTTTTCTCTCTGTCACTTCCAGCCAGGTGAAAATCGGTTAAACACTGAGCTGATGCACACAGTTGGGATTCAATTCTGGAAATCCCAATTCAAAGGTTCCTGGTTTTTGCTCCCAGAATTACACACTGGTAGCCTTCCTCAGCACAAGATTTTGAAGCCTCTAATACCCACTTATGTTACATGTAAGTTTTAACAGTTGATATATTATAGAACAGATGGATGTGGTCTCCCCTCAGGCAATGGAGACACAAACTGTAGCAGAGAGATCTGTCAGAACAGGATGAAACAGGATCCTTCAAAGACATCACACCCGGTGGCCAAGGGAATGACGAGAAGAAACCAAGACACCAACATGGAGGTGGCTTGACTAAAGCATCTAAACTTCACATTCTGGTAACAGAGACAAGTCAGCTTTACGCCAACACCTGGGCTTTCAAACATGATGCAGCACTAGATAGCACACTTCAAACTCCTGAAGCAGAGCCTGAAGGGGTTTTTAATGTAAGCAGTTCCCCATGTTTTTAGTGATGGCTGGGCATGACAGCAAACACTGAAAAACTAATTCAACCCAGCCTGATACAAGCCACGTCTCCACATAACCCAAGAGCAAGGCAAAACCAACACTGGATTCTTGGAATCTCAGCTCTGAAGAGCTCGAATCTAACACTGCTCTAACTTTGTTTTCTAAGGTGGAGGACTCGAGTCCTTTCTAGTGGTACATAAATGGAGAATTAAATGATAACATGTGCCAGAAAAATGGAAGACAGTTGGTTTCTCATGCTCCATAATGTCTGCAGGGAAGAGAAATAACAGCAAAAAACCTCGAAGAGGAGTCTATAAAACTACCATCTGATTTCAACATGGGTTCTATCTGCAGGAAGAAGACCTCTGACTCAAGATTTTTTTCCATGAATTAAGGAAATAGGTGTTCTCTTTCATAGTAGTTTCTAACTAGAAAAATCTAGGCATAAGGTAAGGATAAAGGCAACTTTGTATTAGTGCCGATGAGAAAAAAAACTATGTTAACCTTTCCACTTCATCCTCCTTCACCTACTGGAGTAATCAGAAGCTAAAAACCAGCAAACACCAGACAGAAATGGACTGGGTATGCTCAGTCTGCTTGGCAAAAAGCAGCTGTAAGCAGACACACCAGTTTCAGCATGGACAACCTCTGTCAAATTTAATGCCAAGTCAATGAGGCCCTGAAAAATGCCATTCCAAGCCTCTCATAATTCACTCAAATATAGCAGATTTATCACAAGGATAGTTAGTATCAGGCATCTCTCTGGCCATGTTGAGTGCCAGCCCCTAACCCCAGTGTTTGGTCCCTGAAATATGAAACTTAAGTGTTTGGTTAATGTAATAATTGCACTTTTTTTTTTTTTTAAATGGGGAATAAAAGTATATTTGGCTTGATTTTTTTCCTCATTTTCTCAGAAATTCCCACCATAAGGTATTAGGACTGAGACAGAGAATTGAAATTAATCCAATAGGAAAATGAGAAGGGATTCTAAAAGCCACAGATTTGTAGTAATGATAGCTACTGACAGACTTCCAATGAAAACCACTCATCCTCATCTGTTCAGCAATTCAAATCAATGAGCAGCTTCCAATCTCAGTTCCAGCAATTGGCAGCTTCAGGTTTATACTTAGTTCTGGAGGATGTTTCATTGGCATTAGAAACTTTTCTCTTTAAGAAAAGTGGAGCAGCACAGATATAGAAAAGAAAGTCAAAGGGTATTCACCCCCTCTAAAGAAGAGCTCACTTTCTATAAAACTAAACCATACCAGGTGATCAAAGCCAGCTCTCGCATGTACCCTGCTGTTAAATACCTTTACTGAGAGGTTTCAAAGCCTGTTTATGAGGTCTACATCCTACCCTGATCACAGATAATTTGGCAAAAGCCAGTTTAACACAGTTCAAGTAAAGGAATGACACTGCATGCACGACGAAATTAAAGCAGAGGAGCTTTCAGTTTGAAGAGAACTGATCAATTCCAAAGCACTGCAAGCACCAAGCACCCCTCATCACTGTAAAACACTCCTGTTCCACAAGTTTCTGAGAACAATGCTGCATAAAGAGAGAAATGGCAGCACCCCAACACCACATAACATGTTCTGGCCTTGACAGCCACTGTCTGATGGGCTAGCTGAATATCATTTTTGCTAAAGCTCTATCCATTCCCTGTGGAAGACTTGCTATCAAAGCCAGTATGAAAAAGCCAAGCAGTCTGCTTTAGGAGAATCTGTATGACAGTACAGCTCACCATCACGACTTGAATCACCGCAGCTACTTGAGGGAAGTTTGAAACTCTATGTTCACATCAGCACACCCAGAACCCTCTGTCTGAAAAGCTGCTGCTTTGTCCACTGTGTTTGCCCTGCAAACCCACAGACAGCTTCCTTCCCAATGCCCCATCCCTGGCAGTGTTCAAGGCCAGGTTGGATGGGGCTTGGAGCAACCTGCTCTAGTGGAAGGTGTCCCTGCCCGTGGAACTAGATGAGCTTTAACATCCCTTCCAACCCAAACTACAGCATGATTCCATTATTCTATGTAACGTTGGAGACCACAGAACCATGGAAAAAAACCACACTTAAGTTTGCATAAGCCATGCAAAATCCTGTAAATGAAACACTTCACAGTAATGAGTCAACAGCAGCATGTTATTAAAACTGAATTACATGCTATGTCATTATAAAGATAACATGCAGAACAAATGACAATGTGGCTCCCAAACTGCAGGGGCAGATTAAATTCCCGACTTCAGTTCCTGGGTAAGGCACAAGGAGCCAAATGTTCTTTCTCTGTCCACCATCCCATCCCGAGACCACATTTCCTTCAGCAGGAACACTGAAGAAAAACTTAAAACCAACTAAACCAGGAGAATTTAAGCCTAATTGGGAAACAAGATCTTTTGCCCTCAAGGAGCAAATTAGCCCAGCATAGCTTAGCAGCACAGCAAGGCAGGAGAGGGACAAAACTGCTGTTAACCAAAGCACTTCGGCTTCCTTTGAAGTGCAGATAATTTGAAAAGAAGCAATTTGAGAATGATAGAAGCCTAAAACTGTTCAAATGAAGTGAAAAATTGACTTAATGGGATGCCCATCCAAGTCATTCGGTGACTTTCAGGCACCTCCTGGTACTCCTTTTTAACAAGGGACATGACTTACACGACATTTTATGCCTTGGTTTTTTTCCTGCACACAGCTGACATTTCATAGGCATTTGCAGAAAGCTCTGTTGAACTGTCTTGGTTCAGGTTCTATTATCATTTCAGTATAAACTATCACAGTTAAACACTGAGAATTAGCTGCTGAAGTAACATTAAACCAAGACTCAGTAAACAGATGAAGACGTTAAAGCAAAAAATTGGGATATTTTTAATTCATAATTTATTAGAACCTCAACTTCTTATTGCTTCTATCAACTGCTTCAAAATTCACAGCAAAGCAAGAGGTTTGATTGTAGCTACATATCTGACATTAACTGTGGAAGTGCAAGATAAAAGCAAAACTACATAGAAAACCAAGCACTTGGTCAACACTTTGGAGGACTAAGTTCTTCAGTGCTTCTTTTAAAAGTTAAATTTGCTTGAAAATACCAAACTAGTAACACATTTATAAGACTAAGTTTTTGGAAGCCTGTTGAATTAACGCTTCTTTCTATAGTTTTAACTCAATATGAATATACGGTGATACAGATTCGGTTGTCTCAACTAAGTCCTATTAAATTGAAACTGAACATTCCCGGAGTTTTGGCACAGCATTTTAGCTGGATCCATAAACTGGTTTACACTTAAGTATATTTAACTGACAAAGACCAGATACAGACATCTTTACTAACAGGTCTGTTAACAGAATCAGGCAGAGGAAGGGAGGGCACATCAACTTCTTTCTCTTCACTCCAAGAAAATACCTCTTTTATTTCACATTTGGCAAGGTTTTTTGTTGCGTTTTAGTTTGATTTGGTTTTTAAAGGCAGTTTCCTTAAAGCATAAAATCCGGATTTTGTTCCTTACTTGTATGATGTATAAGAAACACAAGATTTTTAAATTCTCCACTCCAAGAAGGACATTAAATTCTTCTTTAAAAATAGAAAATCTTGTTCCTAGGCAGGAAAACAACAGCATCTGAAGAACAAACACAGCCTTATAACATGACAACAACAGAAGACTTGTGGAAAGGCATTTTAGTTGTTTTAAATATTTCTGTGTGATTAGAAAGGCTGCGGGATGTCTGTAATAGTCTCTTCCTGTGCCTTTGAAGTGAGTCTCCCAAACATCCTTTTTGTGTATTTGAGCTCTACTTTAACTCCTCTATCTCTGGTTTACAGGACTCCTCACTTAGTTCTTACACTTCACCAGCAAGTCCAAAAGCAGCTCGGTTCCAGTGACAACCTGTCCTTCAATAAAGTACAGCAAACAGCAGTAATCACAACAGCACATACAGACTTCCCAAGATACAGCAACATGGAGTTCTTCAGTTTAATTTGGTCATATTAACTCAAAGTTTGTATCAGAAAATGCAACTTGCTTCACATCCCTATCTCCTCGAAACACACATCTCCTCCCTGGGAGCAAACTTTAGCTCCCCTTCGCCAGGCTAGAAGAAAACATTGCCACTAAAATCTAGTGTCCTGGCTTGGAAGTTCTGAGAATCAAGCCTCACAACAGGATTTCTCTTGCAAAAAAAGCCCCTTCAACCTCCAGTCCAGTAGTTACACTTATTTGTTAATGTCTTCATGCCTACATCCTCCCTTTCTATTGCTGACTACGTTAACTAAACCATATGGCAAGGAATGTGCTACACACATTGTTCACAAAAATAGATTGTCAACATTTCTGAGGCAATTAGGACATATTCAGTATTTTATAACACTTTAAAAGGCTTTAAAGAGCAATCACCTTTATTCACGCAAAGGAAGGTGCTAAGTGCTGTCAGAAAAGCACACTTAAGGCATACCTTGGACTGCTTCTTCAATAAACTGCACACTTAATGTTTTATGTGCAAAGAGAAGGGAGGAACCCTGAAGTGTAAACTGAAAGCAATAAGCAATCTCAGCTCCTGAGGTTCCCTTCATTTAGAAGAGAAACCTCATGTTTGTGTATAGATAGAATCAACAAATCCAATTGCTCTCTACCAAAGCGAATGTCCCCATTAAGCACTTGAAGCAGAACAACTTATAAACACTTAAAACGCTTTCTTACAAACAAGTGTCTTGACAACTCTAAAGACAATTGATATGTCTCTTGAAGCAAAATTAGCAATTAATCCAATCAAGCCAGAATTTGAAGAAGGGAGGGAAAAAAAACAGGAAGAAAACTATCTTAGACTTCAGTCAATAGACTTTTTGGGTTTGAAATGAAGTCAGTCATTTTCCTCCCAAATTTAACAATATGGCATCACAACAACTAATCTTTCAAGTTTCATTTCTACTGTAAAGATGTATTTAAGAGCTCGGCAAGAGAAAATTAATCTTACTTTTGAAAAAAACTAATTATTTGGCTGTCATTTCAACACGCCAAACTCCTTTCTCATCCCTACCACTGCTCTACCAGCAAGCACAGAACCAACCACTGGAACTCCACATGAACATACAATGCATAGTTGAATGTAACTTTACAACTGAAAGGCTTTAATAGACCAAGGAGAGGGAATGTATACATAGTAGTGTCAAACCTGCTGATATGGAAGATTTAAAAAAGTCAGATTTCTTTCTTTATTTACTTATTTTAATCTTCTCCCAGAAGCCAGGTCACTGCAAACTGAATCACATGATGTGCAATTTAGAGCTTCCAGAGTTCATCATGCAACAAAAGCAATTTTCTATAGTTTGATGGGAAATGTGTTAGAGCTCATGGCTGAGCTTGTCACACAGCAAGCTCAGAGTGTTGCCTTACCAAAGGGATTCGGCTCACCCAAATCATCACTGTAGACTTCCAGGCTTCTTGTCTCTGGGTGCAGTTCAGTGAGAGCAGCAGAGCAAACCTAATTGCCTGTGGCCGCTGAAGTGGCAGTCACTGGGGTTGTTTAGTTCATTTTCTGTCACAGGAGGTCTGAACCAGCTTCCCCCTTTCAACAAGAGGCTGTTAAGTGGCTCTGCTGTCTTCTCATTAAAACATATCCTCAAGCTCTCATTGAGCTCACAGTGCTGCACTCAACAAGACAGGTAGCATCAGCCACATGGAAAAAGCAATGAGGGGGCTCAAGGATGAGACACATGAACTGTCAGTCTGGCTCTCAAAAGCTGGTGAGAAGTCAACCTACTTACAGTGCAAGAGATCCACCATCATGTCATCATTTTGGGTTTTGGTGTTGATGAGTGATTGTTTGCTATCTCTCAAAGACTTGTTTTAGTACTGTCAAGACTGAAGTCCATCAAGAGTCAAAACAAACCCATGCTTTAAACAGCAAAAAGACGTTCTACCGCAGAGAAAGTACATAAGGAGCAAGGGAAACAGAATTAACTTGAGAAACAGAGTAAACTATCTTGAGCTCTTACTGATGACAAATACATCCCCATACAAGCACAATTTGTACTGCTGCTAACCCACAGGAATGGCCTTTAATTGCTCTGCTGTTTCACATTACAGCTGACCACTTGGTATGGAGCAAAACATCCTTGGCTCTACACTCAGCTGCCACTCACTGGGGTTTTAGGCACAAAAGCCAATGATTTGTAGCATAAAGAAAGGAATAAAATAGAACAAGTATTGCCTTTAAACCTCTCACTTCTGCTTGACATATTCAAAACAATCAAAGCACACTCTGCCATACCCTGTTCTTAAAAAAACAACCCCCAACTCATATGTATCCAACATACCCTTCTGGCATAACTTCTACCCACACGGAAATCACTAACAGAGAGACATCATTTTTCCAGTTAAGTAGGGCTTCTAGCTGATAAAAAGGAAGCTAACACTGTAACCAAGAGGAGATACTGACAGGATATGTATTTTTGGCTGTTTTACAGATCTCCCTAAATTGATAGTCTTGTTCTTTTGCAGCCTGTCTGAGATAAACCTGCAGAATATTAATGTCCCTAAATTACTGTATTGGTTTCAACATCTTTATTGATCACATTGTTTTCCCAGGCTCTTATCAGCTGCAAACATTAACCAGCAGTAACACAAAATCCCTAATCTTGAGCAAGAGGAAATACTATTACTGACAGCCTACAGGGCCTTCTAAGAGTCTAAATCATATTTTCAGCTACTTTTATATAAAAGTAGATTTAACATCCCATATATTATTCTTATTTACTTCTGATTACAACCACATACCTCTTCAATCTCACGGCAGGAATGCCCACTTTAACCTGCAACTGTAATGTACAGGAAAAGTTATTTTAACTGGGTTTTTAATATCATCCAATAACATCAGTCACAGGTAAATTTATGATGAGAGGTTTAGGAAGAACTGCTTCTGTGTTCAGCTGGAATATCAGTATCTTTCAGACAGAAAATTGAAGTTAAGCCTGTTGCTTTAATTAAAAACTATCCAAACTCAAGCACAGATTTCAAAGCTTTTCACAGACCACGTTTCACCTCTGGCTGGAGCAGAGCAAACTATCCCAGTTTCAGTAAATGAGGGAAGTTAAAAACCTTACTGATGAACAGAACACACACGGCTGATAAATGATTATGTTTAGCAAGAAAATTAATAGTGGAACAAATAAAGTAGAAAATGCCTCAGGGAAATGCTTGTCTTGTCAGAAGCTGCATATTCCTACAAGTTACTTGTACTAAGATGGCACAAAGGTATCAGCTACCACTGAGGCTTCCTTCGTGGTGGATGCATCAAGTATGTAATACATTCAGGGTAACACTAGTTTTTGCCAGAAACCAGACCAAAGCAAGACCTAAACAGGGGAAGTTCAGGTTGGATATAAGGAAGAAGTTCTTTGCTGTGAGGATGGTGAGGCGCTGGAACAGGCTGCCCAGAGAAGTGGTGAATGCTCCATCCCTGGCAGTGTTCAAGGCCAGGTTGGACAGAGCCTTGGGTGACATGGTCCAGTGTGAGGTGTCCCTGCTTGGTTGGAAAGGTTGGAAAGGACCTTGCCTTTCCAACCCAAATCATTCTGTGATTAAAATCTGAGGCACAGAGCTTAAGCAATCTGAGTAGGAACACCCAAAAACCTCTGTAATTCAAATCCAATGTAAGAAAAATTTAAGGCCATATTGATTTAAAGGATGATTGAAGCCATCAGCTGCAAGAGCTGTACCCTAAATCTTTTGTTTCTTACCTTGTAAAGCAGCCAAATATCAGTATGCAACACTATTTTTGAGTGCTATACTTAACAAGTTAATCCTAAAACACGAGTTTAAATCCTAGGTTTTTGCTTAGTCTAGCCTCTCATTTAGCTATCACATCATTTCCCACCGAGTTCATTTCCCATTCAGAGCCTGTTGCTCAGTTACTGGTTTTAACAAATCCACCAGCACAGGAGCTCAGTATCTCTAACCCCCATTGCCCGTCTCAGGCCTCCCCACTTAATGAAGCACATTTCTCACTCAGCTGTCCGCAAGCTGGCAAGTGAGCTTAGCTGCAGGAAAACGAATTACACACGTCCCCAGACACATGTAAATAAACCAAAGACATTTCAGATTTACAGTGCTGCCTTCAAACCTCCTCTCCCCCAGCTCAGGGAGGATTAAACAGGACTTCAAAGAAGCCCGAGTTCCAATTAAAACACTGTGACCACCTCAGGGACGCAGAAATATTCCTCTGATTAGTGAGATGCGCTCTTTGAACTGTTTAGCTGCAAAAAGCAGCTTTCAGAACTTTGCACAAATGCAGTCTTTCTCTCTCTCAAAGTTTTTTTTTTCTTTTAAAGTTTCTGAAAATTTACTATTCAAAGTGAAGGACAAATAATATTTCAGACCAAAAGTTTTATGGAAACCCATTAGTGCATCGGCTCTAGGCATCTAATAATAAACATGAGATATAACATGACCTTAACATTGTGGTCCCAGTAGAAAGCAGGTGACACAAATCAGAACAGAAGAACCCAGAATGTTGTATTGTTGCTGTGGTTGGTGCTGGTGCCTCAGTACCACAGACAGGCAGCTCAAAATCCCAATCTCACCAGCCCTCAGAATCACTCTCCCTCCAGGGCACAGCACATCAATGTCACCTCATTTTGAAGTTCTCCTTAACATCCCAATCTCCCAAGCTGCACATATAAAGCACCTCATATCATAGAAGCATAGAATGGTTTGGACCTTAAGATGCTTCTAGTTCCAACGCCCTGCCATGGGCAGGGACACCCCACACTGGACCCAAGGCTCTGTCCAACCTGGCCTTGAACACTGCCAGGGATGGAGCATTTATCACTTCTCTGGGCACCCTGTGCCAGCGCCTCAGCACCCTCACAGCAAAGAACTTCTTCCTTATATCTAACCTGAACTTCCCCTGTTTAAGTTTAAACCCATCACCCCTTGTCCTATCACTACAGTCCCTGCTGAAGAGTCCCTCCCCAGTATCCTCATAGGCCCCCTTTCAGATACTGGGAGGCTGCTATATCCAAGTCCTTTGACATACTGTGACAATAAAACAGTAGCCTTCAGCCTTGGCAATAAGCACAGGTTGAATAAAAAGTTCTTCCCATACACACACCCCCAAAAGAAAAAGAAGAAACCAACCCCTCAGTCTCTCATTCCCAAAACTAGAGTTGGATTACACAGTCCGGAAGTTTTGACATCAAGAATGATGACCATTGAGAACAAATGCTGGGACGATAACTGAGTCTTAGAGCATGCCAAAGCAGTCAGAGGTAAGTGGATCTAATAAACCTGCCTGTGAAAGCCAAACCCCGATCAAGAGCATCCATAAACAATATCATAAGGAAACAGAAGCAAACTGTAAGACCTGTTCATAGGAAGTGGAACTGCGACAATGTAATCCCACTAAAGATGCAAACAGTGGCAGTTCAGCAATTACTGTTCTCCTTCTGCTCTTAAAAAACAGTACACGAGCTCAGTGCCTGCATCAAGCACAGGGGTCAGAGCAGCCACGAGCAGTTATGACTTCCCTGTGTCATTGCCACAGGCTGTAACAGGGATTAAGACACAGAGCGGATTGGCGTCACAAGCGCTTTGACACCGTCTTGGCTTAGTGCATCATCAGCTTTGGTCACTTTCGATGCTGGAAGGTGCCAGGGGAGGCACTACTGAAATGGGATGGTAAAGTTCCTGAAGTTTTAGATGTATTCACAGAAGAAAAACAGCTCCTATTCTCTCCATTAAAACAAACTCCTCTGTTTCACACCACTTTTGCATCCTTCCTTGCATGCACATTTATCTTCAAGATCTTCATCACGCTGGATGATACAGCACATAGATCTACCCACAACCAGTTATTTTTTCTTTGGTGAACAGACAGAACAAAACCAACCAGACAATAAAAGAGCTAAAACACATCCTTCTAGAAGTCTTCACCATGTCTACCCCCCAGAGACCTCCTTGCAGCTTCCTGATTCTGCTCACTGCTGGTGCAACTGCAGTACAATAGCTCCACACTTGAGGAGAAGATATATCTGACATTCCTAATTCTTCAGATTCCACTTGAGCTTGATTAGGGAGATACTGCCAAGCATTTATAACCTAAGTGTAAATGACAGTCCTATATAATACTTATTGTATAAATACCTTTGATGCTAAAAGGGGTCTACTTTGGACCCCTTTTGAGCAAGCACAAATGAAAGCTGCAGCCATTAAATCACAAAACAATTCGAAGTCACTGGTGCAGAGCTACCTCACCTCCTTTCATCCTAATTCTGAATTCTCGAGTTCTCCTTCTATGCTACCAAGAAAGTATTTTATTTACATCAACCATTCTGTTGAATAATTTGAGCCTTTGCCAGCTCAAAGCCTCCTCCAAACTCAGCTCAACTCTCCTTCTGCTGCTGAACCACAGCTTCCCTTGTAAAACCCTCCACTTGAGAAGCATCTCAAAGAAACAGTGCCAGAATCATGCACTTCTTGTAGAACTCAATACCTCCATCCACTGTGTTTCAGACTTAACCTTTGCAAAGATAGGATTAAACAAAAACACAAAGGCATATGGAAAACAAATCCCTCTGCTCAAAGTAACTTTGCAATGTAGATGTTTAGAGAATATTTGGCACATGCTAAGACTCTTTGCACAGTCGTATCAAGACCAGGGTTTCCGAATTGTCAGATTTTTCTTCTACCACATTTACTGTAATATTGTCACATGGAAAAAAAAAAATCTGCACCCAGCATATGAGAGAGAAGATGCTCTGAAAACTTGGTAACTAATGCTTCTGTGTGCAAAGAGCTTTTTGTAAGCTCCTCTGTGAGATCCTCCAAGTAAGGGGATGACTGACCAAAACAAACAAGCAGCTACATCTTTAAGTGCTACCTTTTATATCAGGACGTCTCCTGAACTACTCAATCAGTGCAAAAAACATACAGAAAGGTTTGATATGTGAAATCAATACCTCTCTGCACAGGCATCTGGCTGCCCTCTGCAGCTGAGCTCAGACAAGCAGATACATCCATCCTTTTCACTTTCAAAACCCTGAGGGAAGGGGCACAATTACAGTAGTGAAAGATTCAAATCTCTCCTACAAAGAAACTGCTTCAAATGCAGGGAACTACATAAACAATCACAAATCCCATGTGCACATTCACCACAGTCTGTAAAACTATCCGCTTTTTGTCAGGCTTAGAATAAAAGCTCAAATATAGAGCTTCTCAGAGAGGAGAAACGAGAGCTGCGTATTGATTTTGTATCAGGGCTACCTCAGAAAAGAAGGGGAAGAACATAATAGCTGAAACAAATGTTGCCCCCACATCCTCCCTTCAGAAAACACAAAGCCTTTAAATACATGAAACCGGCTCAACTGTGTAGTTACTCTCTGAAAGGCCATCAATTACCCAAACTGGGCTGTGTGGCAGAGAGGAACAGAAATGAGACAGGGTCAAACCAGCTCTGGAATTAATTTGGGGAGAGGAGAGGATGTATTTCAGAAGAGGGAGGGGTTTTATACTTGCTTTCCCTTCTCCTACCTCACTTTCCAGCAATCGTCATAGCCCAAAGAGACAGCAGAAGAAAATTTCATTAATAAATTTGTTTCAACTTTCTTTTCAATGAGGCTCAAAATGTATGCAAATCCATTCATTATTAGGTTTAAAAATTCCATTTCATGGGATAATCAGACTTCAAAAAACTCAATTTTAGTTTTAATCAGATTTTAACAAGGATATTAAGTCCATTTCGTTCAGAAGAGGGAGAAATGGGGAATTTAACACCAAATGTATTCAAGCTTAGCCCTGGGAGATAATTAAATAAAATTAATTTGGCAAGGGCTGTCTGTCAATGGAAAGGCTCCAGACAGCAGAGCACGGTTCTGAAAGAAACAAAAGCAGGTCATTACTGTACAAACAGATACAAAGCTTATTGTTCACACAGAAGGGAATTGCAGCTCTTCCACAACAGCACGACAACCTGAGCCCTCGAGCTGCCTCTCTGACAGACATAGCACTTTGTGGAGGAGAAGGTAGTTATTTCCTGCTCGTTTCAGCTGAGCCCCTTAAACTCCCCTAGCACAGCAAGGATGGAAAATGCAGGGGACAGCTTACACAACACTAACGAGTCCAAAGCAGCACAGAAAAGGACAAGAAACAACCTAGTGAGAGACAGCTCCTTAAACCTATGAAAACCCACGTGCAATTTGAGGCTGCTGGCAAGATTCCTATCAGCTACAATTCCATCAAATTCCATGCAGTGATTTAGTCCTGCCATAGATCACAGAATCCCAGACTGGTTTGGATTGGAAGGGACCTTAAAGCTCATCCAGTTCCAACCCCCTGCCACGGGCAGGGACACCTTCCACTAGAGCAGGTTGCTCCAAGCTCCTGTGTCCAACCTGGCCTTGAACACTGCCAGGGATGGGGCAGCCACAGCTTCTCTGGGCATCTGAATCCCAACTTAATACCAAAAGAATCTGTTCTCCCTGACAAATCCATAGACTGATATAGATGCTAAAACCTTGGGAACTGCCCTTCTGATGTTTCATTGCTGAATGGCCAAGTATTTATTCAGTAACCCTCACAATCTTAGACACAAAGTGCAACTTTTTTAACACTATGTACTACCAGATTGGTCTGATGCTTATCTACTAACATCACACGGTACTAGAGACTGTCCCTGAAAGTCACTTCTGGCAAATACTTAACCCACATACATCATGAAAACATGAAGCAGAAAGGCTGCGTCTAAAGCAAACTTCAGGATTTGCTTTGTACCCTCCAGACTCTTCCCCAACATGGGACACTTTAAAGATTTGGCTGGACAGGACACAGGGCCATCTTGTCTAGACCGTGCTTTTGCCGTGAAAGGCTGGACCAGATGATCCTTGAGGTCCTTTCCAACCTGGATTCTATGATACTCTACTGATCTAGACACACCAGCATGGAAAACAACTGCACAGGATTCAAGAAACAGAGAAGTATTTTAGAAAGAAGCTATTGTCAATATGTAACTACAGCCAGAAGACTGACACTGAGAAACAGCATGTTTTAGCAGCTCTCATAAACCACAGACAGGAGCACATGCATTTTCCAAGACCTATGTCTATCCTATTGGAAAGAAAACAAATTCAGAGCACTTTTCACTCTTCCTCTCTACCACCCTTCCAAATACATCAGTCATTAAAAAGGGCAAATTGCATTTCCCCTTGACAGCTACTTGAGACAGGCGAGCCAATAAGTGTTGTGTGACCTTGACAAGTAGCCAGCTATCCAGAAGGCAGATGATGCCTTTGCCAATGTCACACGGGAAACCATCAGGCCAAAATGAAAGGCTTGTCACAAAACAGGTCTGATGCCACCAACCTTGGCTGCTAAATTTGAGAAAACCACCTGAAGCCACAAAGCTTTACCTCTGGGAATACAAAGAGGACGCAGAAGTCTTACGTGTATATGTACTAGCAAAGCTGAGTAAGAAACATAAATTCATAACCAGGTTAAAGTATCATCTTCTGAAGCAACCTGATAGCAAAGCTGTGAAGTATCACAGAAAACTGTCCAAACTAACCGAAGAGCTGACTTCTCTAACTGAGCATTCTGATACTGAACACATTCCGAGTCAAAGCCAGATACCCCATTTCTGTCCTCCTTAGGAAAGCCAGTAGGAGGGTGCTGAGGCACTGGAACAGGTTGCCCAAAGAAGTGGTAAATGCTCCATCCCTGGCAGTGTTCAAGGCCAGGTTGGACAGAGCCTTGGCTGACATGGTCTAGTGTGAGGTGTCCCTGCCCACGGCAGTGGGTTGGAACTGCATGATCTTAAGGTCCTTTCCAACCCAAACCACTCTATGATTCTATGATTTCAAGCCCTCGCTGAACAGCTTCATGTGTATTACAGAAAGAGAATGACTGTTTCATTAAAACAGAACAGAACTGAACTTGGTCAGCAGGGTGTAACTTAGGAAATCCAGAATTTCATATTTCTTCCTACCCAAAAAATTGATCTTCCTTTCACTCTACTGTTCATATCAGAACACCTCTGGAAGAGAGTTTAAACAAGTAATGAGAACTCAAAAGCAATTCCAGCAAGAACAACGTGTGATAGAACATAGTTCTTGCAATAGTTGCCAATTGCTCCCCACAAAGAGGCAAAGCAATTGTTAAACTTCACTGACAAGAGAGTTGAGACTAGAGAAAGGGAATCGGTAAGGATTGACTCAAAGTAATACTAAAGAAGAAAGAAGAGATGCTTGAAATCAAGTAAATACCTTTCTAGAAAAGCCAAAACTATCTCTGTTGAAAGGTCAGGCTCTCTGTCAGATCTCATTTCCGTTTACAGCAAGAGGCAGTAAAACTTGAGAGCTGCTTCAGTGTGCAGAGCTTTCTAACATGCTATTCCAAAATGGATCATCCTCTTACAAAATGCCATTGTGCAACAGACATGACTTCATTAGAACAAACATTTCACTGCCAGGTAATGACCAAAATATGTGCAGAACACATCTTCGTGCTTCAGCAGCCACTAGGGAGAAAAGAAAAACACTAACAAAAAAGCTCAAACACACAAACACAATAATCACCACACAAAAAAAGCTTTGCTAAGGCACTCCCTGCATCTTGCATCAGTGGCAGGGAAGGAAAGAAGGTTCCATACACCTCCAGCTCTTAAGTGCTTTGGCTACACGAAATAGTTGGGCATGTTTTATCTTCTAGCTGGTGAAAAGGCCTGGCTCTATTTTCCACAAGCTATTCTAACCCCATAGAAAGCTTCATTTGAAAACAGGAGCCCTGAGGTGTCCAGATCAGCATCTGGAAACAACCTCCTCTCTCCTCCATCTCCTGCCAGCCTTTGCTAGAGGAGGCGAGTCCTTCCACTCATCACTGGCTCGGGGGCTCTGGGGCTCCTCCCAGCAACCCTTTCCTGCACTCACCTCCCACTATCTTCCTGCACAGCGTGACCAGAACTCCAAGAAGCACCTCCCAGGCCATCTACAGAGGCACTTCAACACCTTCTCCTTCATGGAAGTTCTCCTGGTGCATCCTTTGTGTATGAACTAACAGGCATCCTGTTGTAAACAAGTACAGAGCCCTTCTTCTAGTCCTCTCCACAGCATGTGCTGCATTTTACATAAGCAGTTTGTATTCAGCTCCCAATTCCAGGGAGCCTTGTGCTTTGTTTCACTGAATTTTGTCCCACTTCTTCACTCTACTCCTTAGGGCCACTCAGTTCCGCACATCCAGCTTTTGGGTATTTATGACTCTTCTTTTTGGCATCATTAGCCAAGTTTTATCAGCACACACCAAATTTTTGCACCAAAACCATTAATAGAAATATTAAATAAAGCAGATCCTAAGGCTAATCTTTGAGGAATTCTACTTATCCTTGCATTTTCCTTTCAACAATATTAAATCTATCCCTGCTTAAGTAATTCCTCATACACTCCACAATTCTTAGAATAGAATCATAGAATAGTTTGGGTTGGAAAAGACCTTAAGATCATCTAGTTCCAACCCCTCTGCCATGGACAGGGATATCTCACACTAAGCCATGTCACCCAAGACTCCGTCCAACCTGGCCTTGAACACTGCCAGGGATGGAGCATTCACAACTTCCTTGGGCAACCCAAGGAATTTCCATCTTCTCCTGCATGGTTTATACCTTCTCAAGTAGCTCCCTTGATCAAGTATTTCAGTGAAGTTCAAATAAATAAGACCTATTGTGTTTTATTTGATAAAGTAATCAATTCTCTAGACAAAGAAACATCAGCCTGGCACAATCCAGCTTGATCCAGTGAAGGAGGTAGATTCCTTGCCCTGGAGATAAAGGCCATGCCCAGGACAAGGGAGTAGCACAATACAAGAGCTTGAATACTTACTGAAGCATTTTGATTTGCTTCTGTTCAGAAAAGGCCTGTGAGTTTTGAGAAGGGGTTTGAAAGAGGCATTGCTACACTAAACCAAAATCCTCCGCAGTAAGCATGTACAGGATCCATTTTCACAGTTTTGTTTGACATTTTCCCTGCAAAGGCAGAACTTTGAGGGTAAATGAGGTACATTACACTGCAAATCTGAGGGAGAGGGAAGGCACAGCACGTCAACAGAAAATTCAGCACTGAAACAATGACAGATGCTAAAATGGAAATGGAAAGGCAAAATTAAAAACGAGCTAGAAATTACAGTGATATTGGGTTTGTGCAAATGGCCAAATGAGAGGCTGAATAAGAATCAAGGATGAGCATTTGAGTTCTCTGACAGCAGCAAACCATCCCTTTGCTCATTAGCCTCTGCTATTTAAATGATAATTTCACTTTAAGGCAAACAGGACTGCTTAATGCAGGGAGAGTGGCTCTTTATAAAAGCCTGGGTATTTTTGAAAGCTTCTCCTTCACAGCAGAGTGAGCACCTAAGTTCAAGCTATTTACACATAACATGGGTCACTACATGCTGGAAGAAAGCAAGCTACTTTTAGCCAACTGTTTTTCAACAGCATTCAAACAATGACTTGCAAGAAATGTGGCAACACCACAAAATGAAGTGTCTGACTGGCAAATCCCTGTAGCTAACAAATCACCAGCTGTGCAGAAGACACCACCAGCACACGTTTCTAAACCCACTCTTGTTCCTACTGGAAAAAGAGCCTTATGTTTATTGGTTTGGGAAGTGCACCCTATATTCAAGATGGGACAATGTTCTATAGTCTGATAAAAACAATGAAAATTGAAGTGAAGTGATATTTTCCAGTTAAAAGGGTCCACTGGCATCTTCTAGAGTAAAGTTCTTATTCCCCTGGTAAGAATCATCCATCTTTTCTTTGATATCATTATTCTCCACAGAGTTCCTGTAGGCAAACTACCAAAGTTCCTCAAATTATTCAACAAAGAAGATGGATAGAGTGCTAAGCTCCTGTTCAATAGTTTTCTCTGTCTCCAGAACGCCAGATCTGTGATCCTGGAAAGACAGTTTCTCTAACTAGTCCCAGAGCTTTGAAATGCAAAGCAAGGACAGACATCTTTTTGATGTGAGCTTGCTTACTTCTGTCTCTGATTATACATTACAGCTCCGGTCTGCCTGGATGTCAGGTGTTCATCCATTATGTTTTACACTCTTCCTTATCTTTCCTTTAGTCTCAAGACTTATTACTCTGATAGATTCAAACAGAAACAAAAGCACTAATGGCAAAGGAGAAAGAACAGTAATATTTTTGAACATCAGAGATAAGTACAGCTTTTTTGGAGAGAATATGAGAGAGGAAAATCTGGCAGGAAGCTTTGTCCAGCACTTCAGTGAAGTACTGACAGGAACAGACCTACAGTATTATAGGAAATCTATGCAAAGAGGTGCAGATTGTCACCACATTAAAATTAAGTGGATCACCATCATCAGAATGGGAGAAGCCTACACTCTGGCTAAAGCACAGATTTGACATCAGGCATCCAAACATCACATTTAAATACCTCACTCCTTTACAAAACCCAAATACAGCCTGAAGTCTCCTAAAACTGCATTCTGACTCCTCTGAACAAACTGCAGCTTCAGCTATTGAGATGACAGAGGAACATTTTTTCCCCGCCACGCACAAAAAGCATTCTGTCACAGAAAGCTAAAACCTAAGGCACTGCAGAAATTGAAGAATAATGTATATTTTAACATAACAAGATAACAAAGCACAAGAGAGCTTAGAGCAATACTCCAGCATATGCTGTATGTCACATTCAATAGGTGACAGCTGCCTCCAAAACTTCTCCATGTAAATTATTGTAAGACATCGTGATTAGTTTTCTCTTGAAACCTCTATCTCACTCTCTAAAGACATAGATCCCCTCTGGAATAATTCAGGCACTTCTCCCTCAAGAAGATTTTAAATGCTTTGTATATTTTCTACACATATACTGAGCACATAACCTTTATTTGTAAGTTATCCTCATGCTCCCTGCTGACCCTGGCTGCTCATTGCCACTTCTCTCTGCCCTGCCCTGGAACAGCACAAGTATTCCTGCACCCACACAGTAAACTGATGAGGGAAGCTATCTGGCTGAAAGCTGGTTTCCATCCTAGATTACTTTTTGCTGTGCAGGACTCCCTCTTCCAGCTGCAGTGCTCACAGACCCATAAAGTACCAGGTAGGAACAGAACATGAAGATAGGATGAGAGAGTTGGGGCTGTTCAGCCTGGAGAAGAGAAGGCTGAGTGGAGACCTCATAGCAGCCTTCCAGTATCTGAACGGGGTCTATAAGGATGCTGGGGAAGGACTCTTCCTTAAGGACTGTAGTGGTAGGACAAGGGGTAATGGGTTCAAACTTAAACAGGGGAAGTTTAGATTAGACATAAGGAAGAAGCTCTTTACAGTGAGGGTGGTGGAGCACTGGAATAGGTTGCCCAGGGAGGTTGTGGATGCTCCATCCCTGGCGGTGTTCAAGGCCAGGTTGGACAGAGCCTTGGACCATGTGGTTTAGGGCAAGGTGTCCCTGCCCATGGCAGGGGGGTTGGAACTAGATGATCTTAAGGTCCTTTCCAACCCTCACTATTCTATGATTCTATGATTTGCACACAGACACTTGAGTCAGAAGTCAAAGTACATTTGGCCTCTTCACAGAGTGAATTCTTTTATCAAACCTTCAACTTCAATGGAAAGCAAATTTTTTGATGACAAAATTAAGCTCTTCAAAGTAACTGTAAAATGCAGTTCTGTGTCTGTACAGGCCATCAGCAGATACCATCCCATGAGGTAAGCTGAGACCTCACAACTATAACAGCTTCCTCTAAGCAGTATAGCTTCTCTTTTTGTTTTGGTTTTTGCTGTTTGTTTGTGGAGGGGTTTAATTAGTGTTTCCCTCTATATTGTGTTTATCTGCCTTTTTGGTGCCTTGGGAATTCTCACTGTGAGGAGACAGCTTGTTTTGCACTGGGAATCTCCTAAACAGCAGTCATGCAATTCTCGGTATGTTCACAGATCACAAATCACTATTATTTACTTAAAACTTAGATGTACAAACTGAAGTTTCAAGATCCTCAGACTGTGCTACTTATGACTTTCTTCTCCAATGAGGGACTTAGCTCTAAAGTAAAGGGCCACCATTAGACAACCCAGAGAAATCCACCCCTTTTAGACCCCCCCAAACATGGAAATTAACACTTCAGCTCAGAGCAGTCGTACAGTTACTGACAGCAGTCAGCAAACACTTTTCATTAGATCCATTTCTTACTGGTGACAAAAGACCAGAGGGATACAACAGGCTACTCCAATAACAGTATCTGCTCAACTATGGAGCAATCATGCCAGAATTATGGCATTACTGGAACTAGCAACAGTAAACCCCAGCCTTATCTTGCTTGGTTAATGAAGTATCCAGAAACAGATAGGAGCAATTCACATCATTTCAACATGCACTGCTTTGGGTATCTGTCAACAGATTTTTGAGGGGTTTTAAACCAGTAACCACTTACTCATAATGGACATTCAGAGGAAGGTAAATTACTACCTTGTGAGAAAAGAGAAGATTATGAGCTTCATTCACTACTGCAAAGATATTCAATGCCTGGTATGGAAGAGAGCACAGAGTAGCTAAGCATAGTTAATCAAGATTCAAAAAGGAAAGTAGAGAACTCCAATATTCTCCCTTCTTTTCTATTCACTGGGGAAAAAAGAGCACTAATCCACCACTAAATGCAGAATCAAGAAATCTGATTCCCTTTTCCCTCCCTCTCTCCCTCCCTTCCCCCAGCTCCAAAAGCAGAATGTGCATAGGAGGACTTCCCGTACTGAGCGTAGCACCTGTGTAATTACAAATTACAACTGTGCTATCCACTGTACTAAATAGAGATACTTCCCACTTAATTAAACCCTTTCTTAGAGAGGAAATGCATGCACATTCACGCTATCTCCTCTTCTTATCTGGTCTCAGACATTGCAGGAAGCTAGGCCCCAAGATTTGTCAGCAAGCCAGCCTGCAGATGTTTCCACAAGAAACCCAGGTCAGCATTAACAGGTTCATTCTTTGGCTCTAAAGGACAGGTCAGCAGATCAGTGCCTGCTGCCTGCACCTGGCAGGCTCCACTGAGTGAAAATGGTCCGTAAGCATTGGCCTGAATTCCTGTCGGATATGCACTT
This sequence comes from Strigops habroptila, assembly GCF_004027225.2. Taxonomy (NCBI): domain Eukaryota; kingdom Metazoa; phylum Chordata; class Aves; order Psittaciformes; family Psittacidae; genus Strigops; species Strigops habroptila. The sequence continues at coordinate 81,245,128 of NC_046358.1, forward strand.
CTCTTTCCAGGCCCGGGCAGCAAGCACACAAACAGCTAGAGCAGCTTAATGCACTCTCATCAGTGAGGCCAACTGAGTCTGACCTTGCAAACTGAAGGACAACTACAGGTACTCTCCAAACCCACGCTTCATTAAACTCCAGAGTCTCTCCAGGTCAGCCTTACAGCAAAGGCACCAGCGACTGAGATCTGCCTTCCAATATAACCACAATTAGATGGGACTCAGGAATGTCGAAGACCATGACTGAAGCCTCTGAGCAACACAGCACTGTCCAAGCACACTGCTCTTCTTTCTGATACGTCAGCCTCACATTTAACTTCCATACTGTATTCCATGGCCCTTCACAAAAAGACATCTGATCTCTCTAGTGCTTCCTTGTGATGGGCATGGAAAACACAAATATGATTCTGAAGACATGAACAAAATCTTTTGCTTTATCTTCCACAAATCTGTATGACCTTTCTGCAAAACTCCAGTCTTTCAAGACTTAGCAATCTTCTGCCACTTATGCATAAATACAAAGAAAATTCAGCATTAAACCTTGTCAGCTGCTATCAATGACTATCAATATCTTCAGTATCTGACTTACTAACTACCTCATCTTTAAAACATACCGGATACACCCTGGAGTACAGAAGGATGCAAAATGATGTGTATCTGTTTATGGATACCAGAGTCACCTGGCTAATTTATTAGAGGACAAAGGCAATACCAGTCAAACAGACAAGCAGCAGCAAAAAAGCTTATTTAGAGGAAAAGCTCACAGAATAAGAACCCTCTTTTTTTGGGTATCTTCTACATGCCGCAGAAGGGAAAGTCAAACAGGAACAGTGCTGCTCTGGAGGATGCAATTCTGAGGCTTGGGGTGCAGGGAAAAGAACCAGGCTTTGAAGTACTCCTATTAAACAAGACTAAATGAAGCATGTGTGGTGTAAATATGAACTTTACAGAGCTGGTTTGAAAAACACTCTACTCTGTATGCCATTAGAGAAATATGCACAAATCTCTTTCACACCAAGTTACTACCTGAAGTACTAGACAAGGAGACAGAATTGCACGTGTGTAGCATTGATAGCAACAACGAATAACATTCCTGACCCTTCCTGCGAGCCCAGCTGATGGTTTTACATCAGGCTGAGCCTGCCAGACTGGAGCAGAAATCCAGTTTTCTCCAGCAGCAGGAGAAAGGACACCACCTCGTTGATGGTTTTACACACTGTCATCCAAATAAAGCACCTGCCTCTTCTCACACACAACCTCCCCCAAGTACTTTTCTGTTAAGATACATGTTGTTTAATGGCAGTCAAGAAACTACCTGGGAAACAGCTCTAAGCTGATAGTGCAACTCTGAAAAACACAACCAAGTCTATCAAGGTTCTTCAGTGAAGATGGGCAACATTATACAAATACTAGATCTTGAAGAAATACAAGCTACATCAGCACATTCTGGAGAGACAGAGTACAAGAAGCTTATTTTCTCAATACAACTCTTCCTTAATAACAAAGTCCTACAATATTCATACATGAATATCCTTCTCAAAGGAAGTAAAACCCCAAAATAAGGAAGACTTTCTACTTGCAAAGCAAGAATTTCAGAATTCAGCATTTTTTCCTTTTACAGTTGAAACCAAATCCTACAGCAGGAATATCAATCCAGAGCAACACATGAGAAATGTATGAAAATCCCTGGCAGCATGACAGTAACTCACAAAAAAGACCTACGAGACAAAAATCACATCCGCAATAAGAGACAGCCAACTATACCATGAAAGTAGGCAGTAAGAAGATCAAAATATCAAAAGGACTTATAACTGACCGTAAAAAAGAGTAAGAGATGCATAATGTGTATACACAAACCATACATAACCATGGTGTGTATTAATTTATTGTCTGGGTATTGTGGAGCTTACAAGGATATTATAACAGTTGTACAAGGCAGGCATCATTCCAAAGGCAAATTCTGGACAGAACACTGCACAACAGCTACACAAAACACACCAACATGCTCCAGAGCTAAAGCTGTCTTTGCTTCTGCAGTTTATGAGAGCAAGAAGAAAACCCAGGAGCTTACAAGTGGAATCCAGAACTAGAAAACGTAAGACTAGCCCTTGAGTAAACTGTTAATGAACTTGTTTCCCCTCACAAAAGGTGAAGCATTATAAACACTTTGCTCTTTCATTGTTACCAAAAAGAGACCAGTACTAAAGTCAGCAGGATTACCACTACACTCCTAAAAGCTGCACCTCCTTTCCAAGTATTATCACCTAAAATTACACTCCAAGGTCTGATCACAAGCCAATCTGACAAAAAGCCTGCTGGGACCAGGCAATCAGTGAACAGAAACCACCGAGAGCAGACACAGAACAAGCCCTGTGGAAATGCTGGAGAAATTAAAAACCATCCTCTCCTAAAACACCACATGCTGTACACGCTTCCCTTACATTCTCTGTACCAATGAAGAGTATGATAAGATGCATTTCCCTTCTTCCTGGCTTATCTACTTATTAGCAAACAGCACATTGCTCTGGCTCTTTGGGACAACTATCCAGCTTGTTCCTATTTTCTTCTACTATGAGATGGGCAATTAACTCTTCTCTTGACGATTTTAAAGGTCTTTTCCAACCTAGTTGATTCTGTGATTTTATGATTCTACGATTCACCAACAGCATACTCAAGGAACTTAACTAGGACAATGACCTCTCATCATCTTCATCAACGCTGACTGAAAAGCAATGTAATTCATGCTGTAAGAAATCTGAGCAACAACAAAAAAAAGGGGGGGGGGGGAGAGGGAGAAGGAAATCATCCAGCTCCACTTGCTACAATTGCATGCAAAAGATGATTTTTCTCAGGAGCAATTCCCTCCTCTGTAAGAGAAGATGCCATTAATAGCACTAAACAATATGGCCCAATCAAAGCCTAACACTTTCCAGCGAATATTCTGATTTTAAATGAAGGAGTTATTACACTTCCACAGGCAGAATCACTTGGTTCCATTTTTCTCCCAGTGTGAAATTACCTCATTAAACCTTTAACAGCTTGAGGTAAGTAAAAAGCTTTTACTCTGCTGTCTGATAGCACAGGTTTTGTGAAAAGGATTCATACTATTTCTGGCCATTCCTTGCCATAGGAGATGCAGCACAATTCTAACTCCATCTAAACGTATGTATCCTCAGCAGAGGCAGGGGAAGATCTTAGTCATGCTACCTACTAGCATGCCTCTAGAGAAAGGTTCATTGTCCTCATTAAACAGAAAACAGTGAGAAAATTAAGGGGGCTTTCCGAAGTTAAACATAAGTATTTTTTACATGAAGCAATAATGTGCCCAAACCATAAGTGCATATTCAAATGCTCCTACTTCTAAACAATCCCAGCAGTGTGCAGATACAGCTCTGTTCTTGGGCATGTGTAACGAATGGAATAAAGAAGCAACTAGTAAAATTAGGTTCTGTGGTTCATGTTGCAGCTCAGGCCTTGATCCAGTAGGAAAGGTGATCTGTACTAGAATGCTCATATCAAGACAGTTATTTACAAAGAAGCACCTCTCCTTCGAGTGTAACAACAATGTAAGCATTTACAGATGATAAAGGAGTGCTGAAACAGGACACATGAAATCATCTTAGTTACACAGAAAACCTTCTGCAGTGGAAGAAAATGATCAGAAGATGCATCATTTCCAGCCCCTCTCTATGCCACATACATACCAGAGACCTTAAAATCTGGTTCAGTGCTTCAGAAAGTGGTTCAGAAAGCTGTTAAGTAACAGTACCCAAACTGACAAGCTGCTGTTACAAAACACCAGTGGAGGGGTGAAGAGTTTTACCCCCTTTCATAAGAAACTGAGTTTAGTCCATTTCTCATTAGCCAAAACAAAACAGTTCTTCAGCTGCTTTAGGGAAGAAAAGTCACAATAACATGATCTGGCAGTTTATTTTGATACCCAGATTTCAAAGAAATCATATTTACAACAATTTGTCACAAGTAACAGAGATTCTTTCCTCTGAACACATCCTAATATTCTTAAGAGTTCACTTACTAAGCGAGCAGAGTCTCTAACTAAATATGCATGTTTATACACAAGGAGTTGAGAGACTCAAAACTGAGCCTCAGAGACACTGTCAAGCTGACTTGGTGAAAAACATTTGTTAGTTCCCAAAGGTACTTTATAACAGTGTGTATCTTATGATTCTTCTCATATATAATAAAGTCCTGGAAGAGCTTCCACTTGAAGAAGAGCTAGCAAGAAACATGACCAGCACATTTCAGAGACCAGAAGATTCAGAGGAAAGGAAAATCATTTAAAATTGTACCTCTCTGCAGAGCTGTGAGCACATACCTGATGTTCAAGCCAGTGCTCTGGTCCACTTTCTCCCAGCTTTTCAATTTTCCCAGAAGTTTCTGAAGTAGAGATTAAAAGAAGAGTTAGAGACACAGACAAATGTTCTAACAAGTCATTTTCCACAGTTTTCCCATAATCCTCCATTCAAAGTTGGTGTCTTTTTTTTCCTCCTTTGGACTTCATTATCTTCTTATCTAGCATTTCTGGTTGTCATTCCCCATTCCTCACAAACATTTTCCCTGTCACCACAGCTCTGTGACACACAGAACCCATGTTACACTTCAGCACTGTAAATTACCTAACCCTGTGAGCTACCATCAGTGTACTAGACCTTGGTAGACCAGACTCCTTGCAGTGGAGAAGAAAATGAGCTGTATTCTCAACACTGATCCTGTAGTAGCTGAAGTGCCTGTTTCTCCTCTTCCAGTTTCTCCTTTAGCTTTTTACTTTTACTCAATGGCAAATTGTATTATATAAACCTGATCAGACACCAGTATAGTTCTGCAGATCAACAGGTTTCACAATAAGGTTAATCTCTTGACTACTTGATACAGGGTGGGATGGAAGCAAAGTAATTTTATTCATCTGAGACCACGTTCTGGCCCCGCTGGCACTGGCAGTAATCCAAGTGCCTACCAAGGTTCTTACCGCACGCCTGTTCAGCAACACCATGTCTGGGCAGAGCTTAACACCAGAAATGACATTTCTCGCAGGAGAGTGGTAAGAAAGAAGCAGCAAGGCCAAAAAAGACACTATGAGGAGATTGTTCGTTACACAAAATCTCCCACTGAACAGCAGATAACCTTTTGCCTTTTTCACCTTTACTGCCATAGCTCCTCTCATGCTGACATTTAAGTCTGTTCAAACCCATTAATTAAAACAGGTATCATATCTCAAGTAAAAAATAGAGGAAGAGCCTAAAAGATAGGACAGGCAACAAAGGAAACCTCTATCCCACTCATCCACCAAACGTTCCCAGCTGCTCACCTCATTTTCCAATTCAACAGCCACGAGCTGTGCTTGGACCTTCTCGTAGCGTTCCAGTTTTCTTTGGAGACCTTCTACCTCCTCTTTGAGCAATCCATTGTTTTCTTTCATTTCCCTGTGGTGAAAAAGAGACAACAATGAAAGAGCCAAGCAACTCGATTCACTCTCACGAACTTTCAGATACACCTGGAATTACAAGGGACTCCTATGACATTGAATAGACTTCATGGCTTCAGGTGACTTGCTTCTATAACCCTCACTGCAAAGCCACTGCTACAACAGAAACTCAGCATTACTAAACTGGGCTTTTTCCTACCCTAAGTGCCACCCTCATTACGTCCAAAGAACCTGAAGGTTTGTAGCTGCTTCACTGATTGGCAAAACAGCGTGAAGGGTAGCAAAAGGCTCCCTACTCCAGTCTTCAGGCAGGCTGAACACAGGGCTGGAACACAGCAAGTGGCAAACACTGGGGCTTTCTGAGTGCTCAGTGATGGCTGAGCACATTTGACACTGCTTAAGGTGTGCAAGGCTGAGAAGATAAAACTTCGTAAAAAAATGACCTTTAATCTGTTGATATCACATTTCTGTGCACGACAAAAACACCCAAGCATGAGAAAAGATTCCAAGATAACCAATTTAAAATTATAATGAAACAAGAAGAAAGCCAAGAGCCTTAATCTTAGGATAAGAAAAAGCTGGTAAGATCATACATGTAACTCAGGGGGTTTTTTCTAAGATGCACCAAAAGATGGAAATTAAGTTTACTCTAACAAAAAACATATAAATCTCTAAGGCAACTTATTTCATAGTACACAGGAATTTAATTTTTCAAACTAATTGCCACTTCAGAGACCCAGAAGGTCTATATCAGAATGCTTTAGACATTTAAACAAAAGACTTTCCAAACATGACGCTGAACAACAGGCCTCTAAAACAGTGGCAACAATAACTAAGCAAAAAGAGTTCTTCAAGAAGTGATCAGCTGTCTCTGCTCTCTATACGGATTCCTTTCCCAAAGCTGTACAGAGCTCATCACTACCTTTAAACATTGAGTTTTGTTCTAACAAACATACCACAGAATATATCTAACAACCATCCAGAACAATCAATACACATTCAGTGAGGCTCTCACTGTGTTCAGCAAGATTACCCAGACCCTGTCAAATCCTCTGGTAGCCATCACAAACTGCTCAATTCAGACCCAGTATTTATATGTAACATTTCAGCTTCCTTCTAACGTTTCCCATATGGAAGCCCAACAGAAGGATTTGAAAGCAAATTGTAGCAGAAGAACACAGGCTAATCCTCTCAACAATTGAACCCTTCTTTCACCTGAAGTAGGCATTTTCCTCCTTGAGTTGGCGCAATTCCCGCTCCATTTTTGGGAGACGAGCCAGTTCTGTCTTCATGTTCTTGACAATTAGAGCATCATGTTCCTGCTGGGAGAGTTTCTGTTCCAGATCCTAGAAAACATGGGATGGCAAGAAGACAGCAATGATTAACTTGGAACTCATAAGACCTACTCCTCCATCGTACTTTTTAAACTCAAATCAATGACTTGCATGAAGTTAGAAGGGAACTCAGTGGGTCATGTGGCCCAATCCATCACTCAAAGCAGTGATGACTCTTGTTCCACTTGTAACACCTGGGCTGGCTTCTTCCCTACCCCTATTTACCTTCAGTTCCTAACAAAACAAGATCTCTTCTAATCATTAAAAAGACCCACTTCTAGTGAATCTTTTGCAGGGCAATCTTGTGCTCTGGCACAAGATCAAACACTGTGTTCCTGCAGAGTACTGCAGAAGGATATAAGTCCCCTTTCCATTGAGAAAGCATAGGTAGATGTTTTTTCTCAATCAATTGATACAACAAAGGTGAAGTGTGTCGTGTTACAGCTAATCACAGGTAATCTGGACCATCCAAGTCAATTTAGCCAACTTATCCTCTTGCTGGCCACCAGATTGGATTCTTAAATGACAAACCAACCTTTTCTTTCTGCAATAGTAATTGTTTTTAGAAAAACACTGTTCTGTTCTTCACGGAAGAGATTAAAAACTAAAGTTTTATACAGCCTACAGAGTTTCTTACCTTAATCTTCTGTTCATATTCTGCTAGGTGGGATTGGTTTGCTTGCAACATCTGGATTTGCTGACAAGCTTCTTGCCATTTTCTATTAGGTGTAGATACAAGAGGCATTTAGCACCCAGGGATCACGTACCAGAAACCACCTACATGCAGAAATCTCTCTGACAAACATCTTCAAACTCTACCAACAAGGTATATGGTTCTGTTACAGCAGATTGGCTCTCTCAGAGTTTCACACTCATACCATCTCCCTCTCATTGAGAGACAAAAATACTCATTTTAATAAAAAGATGCATCTTGAGAAACATCCAAAAATCAAAGCCACCTTAGCTCTGAAACCAACAAATACTCACAGTAAATAAAGAGCGCCTTTGGAACTGAGGAGTTGAACTTAGTAAGCAAGGAAAAAAAGCCACACTCATATCTTTCACCTACCCCTTGACTAGGAGTTAAGGTTTGGTATTTTTGTTCTGTTCAGTCTACAAAGTTCAGATTAGCCTTTCCCACCCACATGCCTTCTGTTAACTCTCAACCATGCGCGTGAGACATCACTGGGATTTTAAGTTCAAGTTTGGGGGGGGTTTTTCCTCAAGGTACAATTAAATTGCACCTCAGAGTTAGTTCCAAACAACGGTTATAACCTGCATATCCAGATCAAAGAACCCCTTTGAAGACTGGAAATCAAACGCTGTGGAAAGTTTTCGGAGTGACAACAGCTGCAGAAGACTGAAGTTTTGTTTGCCTTTTTCTCCCTACTGTCATTGATCCCCTGCTTACTTATGTTGAACATCCAGCTGTTCCATCAGTTCCTGCTTCTGAGAGTCTTGGCTTGTCATCTGCATCTCTTGATTCATTTTACTCCATTGCAGCTCTGATATTTTCCCTTTTAATACAGTGATTGTCTGAATTAATGGAAAGAAAGAATAAACACAGAAGGCTATGACTCTCCAAGCCAAACATTATGGATAGTGATAGACAGAAATCATATCCAAATTAAAAGTATGAGCAGTGAATCTAGAAATAATCCCACTCTTGCAAACCTTCAGACCTGCAAACTCACCTCAAAAACAAAGGCAAGAGAAAGTCATTTAGTTGCTTTCATCTGTCACCCAAATTGTCATTTCCATTACCTATTAAGTGGGTGACCTCAAACTGGCATGAAAACTATCAAGCTTCAAAGCTAGATGATGATAAAACACAACTATATATATTAAAGTAAAAACATTATCTCACAACCATTCCAAATACATTTTGGCTGGGTTTCAAGATTTGAAGTATCTGGGTTTGCTTCAACGAAATACCAACTGTATTATGCTTTCTTTAAAAGTGGAGGTCAGTGGATTTACAAATGTTGTTCTAAGTATATTTACTCTAAAGGGAACCTCACAGGTTTGTTTCAAATAGCCATTATTCATCTCCCTTTAACAGAGAAAAATCTCAAAACATTCCACATGTAAGGTGTTTTCCAGACAGAGAAACATGCAGGGTTCTCCTCTTGATACTGATGTATATAATAAAAAGAACACAGGAACAGAAATGCTGCACACATTTCATATATGAGTTTAGTTTCTCTCACATGCCATCACTGTCTCCCTGTTTTTAAGCACCAATAAATGGCATGTTACATGTTTACCTGCTTTATCATACAAATATTTCTAGTGATAGTGAGGCAGCTTAAGGACTCTAGCGGTGCACAGCTGATGCAATTAAAGAGAAAAGTTACAAATGAACTAGTTGAACTTAACTGGAGTGGTATCTGAAAAGGCTGAGGGTTGGAAAGATGTTCTGCTCATCCCAAAGAGCTGAAATCAGTGAATTATCCAAGCATTCATTCTATAGTGGAAAACACAGGCACCTAAGACACTTCAGGAAGAATTACTTTGTACATAACTTTGGTCTTCTCCACTCTACAGTTCTCTCTACTTCCCTCAACACCTTCCCATCTCACCTCCTCCATTCTTTCCCCTTTCCTTACCCAATGTCATGTAACCTCACTTCCAAACTTAGATGCTTTATATTGCCTTGCACTTTTTCTCCTTCCCCGTATCAACCTCAGAAATCTCTTCTCATTGTTAATTAACACAGCGACATCTTCTGACCTGCTCACTTGTCTCTGGCCTTGGTTAGGCTCTAAACTTTGACAGCAAAGGGACACATACCACCAGGGTTTATTCATAAATACTATGCTTCCCATTGTTTTGCCTGGGTTGTTGGTTTTGTTTGGTTTTTGAGGGTTCTTTTTATCAAAAAGGGTATTTCAATTCACAAGAACTTCAAAGGCAGTCACCAGAAGCTACAAAAAGATTAAAAATTTACTGTTCTTACTTCATTGGCTTCAGCTAATTTGCTCTCCTTCTCTTGCAGCTTCTTACTCATTGTCTCCATGCTCTTCTTATAGCATTTGTTCATCTCCATTTGTTCTTTCAGTTTATTTTCAGCTTCTGTTTCCCTTTCCTGATATTGCTTTATGCGTGTCAGCAGCTCCCGGTTACGGTCAGCTTCTCGCTTGCAACAGAAGAAAACAAGACACAAAGAGACATAAGAGGAAAGTAGCACAAAACTGAAGCTGTTTTTGTTTCTACTGTCTCCATTCCTCATTACAGTGATCAGAGCACTAGCAAGGGCAAAAATCTTACCAACAGCAACTCAATGTCAAGGCCCTACCCAGGGCAAAGGAGCTAGAACATTAAGAGGCAGTCTAAGAGATCCGGAAGACTAAGACATGAAGATGAGAACACAGACATGATTCCACTGCATGCTCAAAGATGAAACCATTTGATGCTCAATTTGAAGCTGACCCATGCACAGCAAATTGACTTGCAGAAACTCAGATCTCAACAGCTGGGTTAATAAGACAAACTTCCCTCTGCAACTTCTGCAAGTTGTAGGAGGATATTTAACAGAAAAGAAACAGGGTTTAAATGCACAGTATTATCAATGAAATCAAAAAATAGTTTTGCCCTCTGACAACCTCTCATACACCCTTTCAGTTTATTCCTACCACAAATTGATTATTGAAAAAACGTGTAGTAAATTGCTTTGCTAATCAAAGCAAATCGAGACACGGATTTACATAGTAAGCAAGGATTATGCAAAGCGACGCGAGGTGCCCAAAACCTTTATCCAAATGACTCAGAAAAACACAGAATCTGAGCAGGGTAATTACCACAGTGCTGGATTAGTGCTGCTCCCTTTTTTTGTACCAGTATTTCAGGGGTTTCTGCGACTGACTCAGCTACATTCCAGTTCGAACTCGGCTTAATCCCACACCTGACTTCAGAGGAACACTGACTCGCTATTTCACAACCACACACTAAATCTGCCACCCAGCACCCTCGTAAAATACAACAAAACATGCTTATGATTTTTTAAAGATTTCTTTTTTAATAATCAGCCTCATATAAGACCTTTGTTATGCTACAAAGCCCACAGATTTACTACTTATTCCAGTAACATAGCTAAGCAAATATATGTGGGCATCAGACCAGAAAACAATAAAAGCTCTTCGTCCCCGAGTGAGGCTCACTGTTTTATCAGTGCAAGCTCTCTTGTGTGACAGTGCACAGTTGGCACTGCTGCCACTCCAATTAATTACAGTCACACAAAGTAAATGCTGGCAATTGTGCCAGCAGAAGTTTAAATTCATCTGGGAGAAAAACACTTAAATACTTCTGGGAGAAACAAATACCAAATCCCTTTTTGTTACTGCTACCCATGATGACTTCAGTGCTAAACTAAAGGAAGCTTGTGATCAGGTCATTGGTTTGTCAACCAAACCAGGCTCTGATGTTCACACTCTGGTGTACATCAGCAAGTTACTGCAATGCACTGTGAGGGGATCCGCAAAGCAAAACAGCTGGTGCTGGGAACTTGACACCCACGCCACCACCACATCTGCAGTGAATGCAAACACAGTAAATGCATTCCAGGAGCATTTACTACAGGCTTGCTGAAGTCTTGCTCTGAAGACAGTGTCCATTAGCAGTTGGGGAACACTAGACTTGCTCCTGGCCTCCACCTTTCAGTTAAGTTTCGTCCCCCAAAAAGCTGACTATACACGTACTGAGACATTCCACTGCGAACCAAAGCACAGCACGAGGGAAGTCAAGAGTATACCCCTGATCCAAACTAAAACACCAACGTAGATGCACTACGTATGTTGTGACTTAGGCCTATGATATCAAACCATCTGCAATTGATGTATTTACCTCATAGTTCCTGGCGTTGGTATTAGCTGCCTTCTCCAGTTCAATGCGAGCGCGTTTGTGGCTAAGTTCCATCTGCATCTTCTCTCGTTCCACCTGCAGGAGCTGGGATTTGGAGTGGATCTGCCCAGCTTGTTCTTCCATCTCACCAGACCATGTGTGAAAAGGGACATTACACACCATTAACAGCATATAACATTGCTGGCTCCCACCTTGTGCTGTTCAGCACACACGCCATCTCACAAATTACAAAGGAACTATCACCATATTTATGGTACTCTCACACCAGCTGCAGATGGGGAAACCAAGAGTTCAACACCACACTCAGAAACCCACAACAAATCAGTGTTAGATGGAAAGAAGCAATTGTCAAGTTCTTCATTCAGAATTTCTCAATCTCTAGAGATACTCTGACAAAATGAACTTCTCTATCTAGAAAAAAAAATGTTAATGATGAACTCCCCAAGTCTCAGAAAAGTAACCCAAGAAGCAGAGATCATGCTCCCCAGGAAGTTTAACTGCTGAGAAAAATAACATGTTTTTCTACCTGCTACAATACCCTTCATTTTTTTCATTCCAATTACCTTACACAGACAATATTAATAGAACACCTCATGTCTAAACACTGTATAATCAAAACATAGCTAAGGAAGACTCTCTAACCAGGGAGAGCCTCCTCTAACCATCTCTATAACCAGAGATGTACTACAGACAGAAAATGCATAGGTTTGTTTCCAACATTCCAAATGCAGAGCAGATTTACATTAAAACATAAGCAAGTTTATTTTATACTTAGAGACTTAAAAGAAATACTTAAAAACACTTAATAGAAATTATATTAAGATACACAAGACAGAAACTTCATTCCAGCTTAATAAACAGTCCTTATGAGCCAAAATGTCAACTTCATGCTTCATGAGCATGAGGCAGCTTACAGGAAAAAGTCAAAAACAAACATGTGGAAACGACCAGCAGTGGACAAGAAAGCACAACTGGTCAGCGCATCAAAGCCACACACAAGCCAAGTCTCCTGTTTGTGTCCAAGCAAAGAAACTTTAAGGAAGATTGTAGAAAAAAAAGTAACAAAATGACTCGCTAGAAAAATATTGATTGATAAAAGCTCCTTTGCTCAGCAATATGAAAACAACTTATAATTTAATTCCCTGAGGTGGATGCAGCTATAACCAGCAGGGAAGAAATTTAAAGGACCTTTCCGAAATTTTTACAAAACAGGAACAAATGTCTGACACTTTATACCAATTTAAAGATTCCAGAACGTTGCCCGAAAGCAAGCTTCCATTATTGAGCTTGCATGAATATCAACTGTAGAAAGAGTGGTCAGATCTTAACGAAATCAACCCCGATTCCTGGAATCAAAAGGAGTGCACAACCACACCGAAGCCATCCTGCAGGCATCACCGGGATGAGGACACCTCACCTGCACCCTCTGCTGGTACTGAATCTGCAAGGCGCTTCGAGACGAGCCTGGCGTCGCCGGCCCAGACACCCCCTCCAGTGAAATGAAGTTGTTGAGGGATCTCAGGGCAGACAAGACAGTGGTGTTATTTTCGAAGTCATCCATGGCTCTGGAAGTACACACAAAGACATCAGCAAAACATTCAGAGCAAGCTGCTGAATACTGGCTACTTTGCTACAAAGAGACACATTATTGCCTCGCAGTAACACTAAATCCAAAGTCTTCCAATTCACAGGGTACAAAACTCAATCTGCTGGTCACTGCTAGTGACAACTTTAACCAGAAACCACCATCCAAGCAAGGCTGAAGTTGTAGGCCTCCGAAATGAGAAAACTATGCAAGACAGCCTGTTCTTCCTTGATATTTCTAACTGAAATGGTTTGATTTTATTTAAATACATTCTCCCCCAAATCTCAGCCCAGAAGTGTGTAAATAAAAGTTATCATAAGCTGTAAAAAAACTTAACTTTCTTTTCCTATACAGTCAAGAACCACGGATCCAAGTTAACATTGTAGGACATGAAGATCTGCAGCACATAAGACTATAAACAGAACTTACTACTCTTCCTCCAAACGCTTGAGGCTGATGGGGGAAGGAGAAGTAATTCCATAGTAGCAGCAAATCCTACGTTCTACACAACTTGCCTCCGATTTCCAAAAAGCACTTTGCAACTGAACTTCCAGCAGTAAAACTTCCCAAGTTCACAGATTCACTTCTACAATCAAAACTGTGTCTCCTCACTCACATAAAAGCTTTCACGACTCTTCCTTCAAATCTAGAAGAATATTAACTTAAAGGCCAAAGTCAAATCAAGCCGAGAGCTCAGAAAAGCCTGCAAGGATACCCAGAAGACTTCAAGGAAGTCTAGAGAGCCCCACAAAGCCCCAGGAGCACAAAAGGTTCAGGCCCAGGAAAGGCAACCCACGACATCCACACAGCCTTATGCCAAAGACACAGGCTCAGGTCTAACTTTCAGGGCAACACAGCTATTATTCTTTGGACTCGTTATCACTGTGAAGATGAGACATAACACAGGCATACAGGCAACGGATCAGCCAAAACCCAAATGAAAACGTTTATTTGCAATAAGTACTTCAGTACCACATGCAAATCAATCCAGGAGGCACCACTGCCAACAGGTAACTGCACAGAAAGCCTGATTTGAAATCACGAACAATGCTAAAAATTAAAAGGACAAGTGTGTCCCCGCTGCATAAAACCCTCTGGGGAAGGTGCCCCGGGCACCGCAGGGGCTTCTCCCTCACGGACCCCCCGATGGCGCAGAGGGGGAGCGGGGCCTCAGCAGCGCCCACAGCTCAGCTTGGCCTCGGCCACTCGGAGGTGGGAGGAACGGGGACACGGCACAGCCTCCCCCCACCGCTCCTACGCCGCTGGGCTCGGTCGGGAGCGACGGCAGCGGGGCGGAAGGGGAGCGGCCAGCCGGGCCGTGCTGAGCGGAGCCAGCGGCCTCCCGCCCGCCCTCAGCCGCTCCCGCCCGCACTCACCGCCGCGCGCGCCCCGCTTGGATCTCCCTCCTCGCCCCGCCGCCGAAATCGCACGGGAACTCGCGCCCAGCTCTCGCGAGAGCAGCACCGCGGGCCGCCGTAAGGACGGGACTAGGAGCGCACCGCGCTGCGGTCTCCGCGCCCTACCGTAATGACCCGCGGTGACGGGGCTTTCCTTCCCAAACCTACATAAAGCAACACCCAGCTCCCAACTTTAGGGAATTAGGAGTTTTCAAAGCAGGTGGAATTCGATAAACCTGTAGTCAATTCCAAATGAGATGTTTATAATGAGAAAGATCTGGAAGCCCTCAAACGAGACACCGCCACCAGCCCCTCTTGCAACTGATGCCACAGTCAGCCTGATAAAAGTGCTGTTTAATGTGAAAGTTGTCACTTCCCAATAAGCAGATCTTATCTTAGCAGTGGCTAAATTTATTTGTGCAGAGGGAATTCGAGCAACTCAATCAGTAATCCTCCCTGTCTGGGATCCAAGGAACACCTCGTCATTTCACCTAAGAAACATCACTGGTCAAATATATTACTGAAAACAGAAGGGAAGCTACCTTCTGGTAGCAGATCCTGACGGGCACAAAAATGTGCCCATTTTTACACGTGCTAATAAATCACTTTAAAGAAAGATGAAGAGGCAACAAATTGGCTCAAACTGCCCTTGCAGTACCCTCTCATTCCAACACCCGCCTTTATGGTTAACCTCACAGAGGACAGCATTAACAGTGCAGTGACTTTCAAGCACGCATTAAAACCTCGTAAAATCACTGTTTTATTTCCATTTCCATTATTCCAAGCCCCAGAGGTTGCCTTTCAGATTGCTCCTCTCCATTCCCAACTGTTTTCTCCACAGGTGAGAACTTAGATTGGATGTCTCTGCTGGGATAATTACCAGATACACACAGTAGGGCACCACCCTGGTTTATTTTTGTATGTGATTTACTTTGTAACAGTCGTGGCAGATTTCCCCAGGGTCTGAATGGTGGGATTTTTCATTAAACACACACCAGATTTGGGTTTCCAGTGAGTGTCTGATCACCTGTTTGATAATCTGCAGTTCTCAGCCTTCATTTCCCTTTGTACAGTCTTGCCAAATAGTAAGATTCAGCAGAGTCCTTCCGGCTGGCCTGAGGCTTTATAGTTCTCACATCTTGGAACTGCTCCTTCAGTCTGTTCTGCAGTAGACGGGACTCATATCCATCCCAGAATTTACAGAGCAGTGTTCCTTTTGGCTTTAAAATACTTCGGGACACATTCAGAAGGCTTAAACATAGATTGATCAGCTTCTGGTGATCCAGTTCTTTGATGCCGGTCGCATTAGGTGCCATGTCGCTCAAGATAACATCCACCTTTTCTGCAGGAAGCAGACTCTGGATCATCCTCAGCGTGTTTGGGTCTGCAATGTCAGCCTCTGACAGGAAGACTGCTCCTTCCAGAGGAGCAATCCGAAGGAGGTCAACACCAAGGACGAAGCCAGTGGGGACAGCAGGATCTAGATGAGAATGAATGACACACTGAACACTCATAACGGTTGCAAATAACCTCCATAGGTATGAGCTCTGTGCTAGTCAATAAACAAAAAACACATCACCTGCCACGTCTGCTCTTCTTATCCACAGACTGCATGTGTCTGGATGGATGGTTTGCTATAAACTAATCCATTCAAGACATAAAAACTCAGCTACTTTGGATAAGCAAGGGGTATTTTTCTTGGGTTTCTTCTGCTCTTTAAAGGCTGACAGTCCAGAAATGCTGGACGATAGTACAGATAGTAATGCCTTATCGCGTAAATATTAATGGCTTAAAACACATAAACTCGACATAGTGGGTACTATCATTTTTCAAGAAAGGATATAAAAACTCAGGAAAGCCAAGCCACCTCCTGGAGGCCACATCAATTTCAAAACAGGATGAAGGAATCTTCCCCACAACAGTTAATCAGTACATTAGCACCACGTTAAGTTTTAATTTCACAAATGTGACTTCTCCAGACCGTATGAGGAGTTCCTGTTCTTCACTGCAGCACACCTTCACCCCTCTGTCACTCACTCCTGGCATTTACCAGTACCCAGATCCCTTCCCCACACCACCACCATCACAACTGAGTTTTCTCACACACCTCAAAATGAGCAGCATCCCCATCTTGCCTGCCAACAACATGCACTTACCGGTACCTAAGGCATTGACTCTCTCTACAGCAACCTGACTCCAAGCACCGGGTGCAGCTCCACAGTCAAGAACAGAAAGTCCTGGACGAAGAATACGAAGCTTGTCATCAATTTCCAGTAACTTGAAAGCACTTCGGCAACGGTAATGCTCCCGCTTCGCTGCCTTGACAAAGGGATCCTTCACGTGCCGCTCCAACCACCAGTGCTCAGTTCCCGTTTTCTTCAGGAACCTCGCTGTGGTGTGGAGACATTTGCTCACCAAATGCCAACAGCTGCCCAGGAAGAAAGGCAAGTTAATCAGTTAGTGCATAATCATGGAATGGTTTGGGTTGGAAGGGACCTTAAAGCTCATCCAGTTCCAACCCCCTGCAATGGGCAGGGACACCTTCCACTATAGCGGGTTGCTCCAAGCCCCATCACTATGTATTTCAAAGGTCTCGATAGTAATTAATTCTATCTGTGACCACATCTCCTCCCAGGCTCAGAAAAAAAGCCTCCAAATTTGAGATTTCTGGTGCCTTATCTGGTCCAACCCCAACCAAAGGGCTGTATTTGGGATGGACACCTCACAGGTGGAACACAGGGTCCCCTCACAGACAGCTCTTCACTTGTGCGCTGGTGTTTGTGCTCAAGGCCCACAGGGAAACGACATGGCAGCCTGACCCCAGCACGGGCTGCCTGTGAGCGGGGCGGCCGGGGGTACCTCAGCCCCTCGGAAGATGGAGGGATGCCCCAGCTCCGCCATGTCACCGGGCAGCACACACCAGCAGCCGCCGCTACAACTTTCCAGGTAGCTAACCCCGCTCTGGTATTTGGAGCAGTGACAACCCAAAACACCCATTACCCGTTCCTGAGGAAAGCTTAACGCGCTGGGGGTAACACCAACCCTTCCCGGGGACACCCCACAACCCCCGGGCGGGCCCGGCTCCCATGGCTGCCTCAGCGGCCCCGCCACGCACCTACTCCCGGCGGCAGCGGCAGCACTCCGCCCCGCCATGGCGGCCGCCTCAGCCCGCCCCGCCTCTCCTCACAGCTACCGCGCGCGGGGCCGGAGCGGCGGCGGCGGCGCGGGAAGAGCCCCGGCGGGCCCGGCCTCCTCTGAGGTGGTGGCACAGCGGTGGGCGGGAAAGTGGGGCGTGAGGGGCGGAGGTGCTGAGGGGACATGGACGGGAAGCCTGGGACGGGTGTTGGGGAGGGGGATGGCCGTGAAGGGTGAGGGGCGATCGTGAGGGCAAAGGAGAGGAGAAGGGCAGCCATAAGGGAAAATCATGAAGGGAGCGCAGGGGCGGCCATGGAACGTGAGGGGTAGCCATGAGGGGAGACCTTGAGGGCAGATGAGGGGTGGCCATGAGGGGAGATATTAAGGGCAGATGAGGGGTGGCCATGAGGGGAGGCCATGAGGGGTAGGGGCAGCAGCTATACAGTGTGGGCCACTGTGGGGGGGAAATGAGGGGTGGCCATGAGGGGAGATCTTGAGGGCAGATGAGGGGAGGCCATGAGGGGTAGGGGCAGCAGCTATACAGTGTGGGCCACTGTGGGGGGGAAATGGGGAGTGGCTGTGAGGGAAGATCAGTTTGCCCTTAGTGACATGGTTTAGTGGACTTGGCAGTGCCGGGTAACAGTTGGGCTTGATGTTAAAGGTCTTTTCCAATCTACTTGATTCTATGACTATATGATTTAGGGAGAGAGTGCTGGGAGAGCAGGAGAGCAAGGATGGGTGGTGCGTGCTGGAGAAGCAGGCATTGGGAGAGGCATTGGGGATCGAGGGTTTGGGCTGGGGATGGCAGGGACCAGGCATTTGGGGCTGGCATGGTGGGTGTTCAGGGGGCGAGGGGCTGTCTGTACCCCCTGTGCTGGAGGAGCAGCCTGCCCTCCCCACCAAGGGGTGCCGGGAGCCCTTGGCGCAGCATGCCCTCCTTGCCTCTTGCCCAGGAGCCATGTACACCACGAAGCTCTTCACCCTGGTGCTGGTGGTGCAGCCGCAGCGCGTCCTCCTGGGCATGAAGAAACGCGGGTTTGGAGCTGGGCTGTGGAATGGCTTCGGTGGGAAGGTGCAGCCGGGGGAGAGCATCGAGGAGGCTGCTCGCAGGTGAGCCAGTGCCCTGGGGAGAGGGGGGGTTCAGGGCACAGGTTGGGCTGTGGAGGTGTTAGATCATTTGTGGTGGGGTTACTGCAGCTCAGCTGATCAGTGACACCCTCGGAACCAGTGTGTTACCCACCAGTGCTGTCCTGAGCCATCGCTGAACAGAGAAAACAGCCTGCTCCACAGGTGATGAGGGATCAACCACATGAACAGAGAAAGGGGATGGCTCCCCATTGCCTGTCATCTGCAAATCCTTAACTGTCTTCCAGTCTATGAGTAACTAGAAGTTAGTGTCCTCCCTTCCAAAGACTCTCATCTAAACTGAGGCTTTGTCTGCCAGCGGTTGGCAGAAGTTCTTGCACTGCTCAGAAAGGTGCAAAGTTTAATTTTGGCTATATAGCAGAATTACAGCTTATGCCAGCATACTGCTTAGTGTTTAATGTTGAAGCTGTTGAACAGATGCTACCTTCCAGTAGCGAAAATGTAGTTAACAAAACAGAGATTTTTAGGGGTCCCTTATGAAAGGCACTGTAGAAATTTATTATTTGACTGCACGGTAGCATTTGAAGCCTTAATGCTGAGCTGGGGAATTGAACTCCATCAGTATGGAGGTGCAGTACCGTTTTTGAAGCTTTTAGTACTCATTCCTCAAAGTTCTTCTGTCTAGTCATTAAAATGAAATAGCAGATGGCAGCTGAATTGCTAAACTCCCCTAAAAATTAGGTACCTCATTCTTTACACAAACAAAGCCACACTTTGCCACCTCCTCTGTTCCTGATACATGCCCCAAATTGCCCTTGCAGCTGCAGGAAGATCAGTGTTGGTGTAGCTCAACAGCTACCCAACAGCTTTTTCCCTGAGCCATCCCCTCAGCTGTGCCAGTACAACCGCCTGGGTTCTGTGGTGAGCTCTTGCAGGGGGCAGAGGGGCCCTCTCTGCAGGTGTTAATGTACCTCATGCTTACATTGTGGCTTTTCGTGTAATTTATCATCTCTAAGAGGGGGGAGATCAGTTTTGTTGCTTAATTCAGGCCTTCATTTGCTAGGCTTGCATTGCCGCTGTGGTGGGAAATGACTGAATTTAGCATTTGATTTCCTAGGTGTGTGTTTGTGCTAGTCTGGGTTTAGAAACTGGAGCTTTAGTCCATACGAGATGTCAAGTGAGAAGGGTGTCATCCATCCCAGTGCAGTGTGCCGCAGGAACAGCCAGTGCCTGCTGCTGTGGAGTGCACAACAGTCCAGTCCTCATCCCTTCCCATGCAGCTGGTAGGAGCTTACTGCAGCAGCACCACTGATTCCAGCTGAGCAGGAAGCAGTCCCCAGAGCCCGCCAGACATACAGCCTGCCTTCCTGGCAGGAACACCACCACCACAGCTACCTCAGGGTGCAGCTCTCCTCCAGGAAGCGTCACACAGTCCAAATGAAACTTAGCTCTGCTGCTCTGTATTTAGAGCTGGGGTATTAGGCCGTGGTTCTGTGTTGCACTGTCTCAGTTAGCTTTGCACTGGTGGAAGGTGTGAAGTGTCCTCACAGCACCGATAGTTAAAAATTAAGCTGAAACATGAGCAAGTTTCCTCTGTCTGCAAGATTCCTATCTTCCATTGGGTACATCGCGTTCCCATGAGCACCTGGCACATCTTGTAAGGGGAATATTTAGTTCATTATTTTCAGTGTGCTCCCTGTAATGTTTCTACTTCCTATATACAGAGCCAAACAGCGAGCAGATAAATTGCTTGGAGAACCATAGCAGTGTTGTGCTTTGTTGTTCAATTATCACAGCCTGTAAAATGAGGCTTTTAGATTTGCTGCTGGAAAACTGCCTCTATTTTTGACATAGTTTCTTAAGGAAACTAAAATTAGCTAAGCTATTTAGTTGGAACGTAATTTTGAAGGATGGGATCCATGAAATTGATGCCAAAGAAAGCTGGAGCCTTAAAGAGCATTTCCATTACATTTTGAAATGAAGTGACTGCCAAATATTCAACTACATCAATTATTAACCTTAACCGAAGATACATTGTTTCCAAGTATTCCTTATTTTTGTCCATTAGAAAAAGCATGACTAACTTCAAGTCATGCTGACTCTGTTAGGGGTAGGCTAAAATAAAATAAGCCCCAAGCACGTAGCACAAAGAAAGCAAGTAACTGAATGTGCTTCAAGTAGCTGTGCATGGTGATGCATGGAAAAGAGCTGTCTGGCAAGTCCCTTGAAGTGCTCTTTAAAGTCTTCCTTTGTAGCCTCTCCTTATGCTAATTATACTTCCAAGGAGCAGAAATGGAAAGTTTACACAACTGCTTTGTGTTTTTTATGTGGCATCTGAATGGGAGATGGTATTCCTAACTCTCTGCGTGCAAATGATGTTAGTAGTGTATAATGTTCTTTAAATAAGGTTCAGTTAACCTCAGAAGTAGCTGAGTTTGTTGCAGTATGGATGCTCCAGTATTCCTTACCTGCTTCCCCACAGTTGTAAAACCTTTAGCTTGAAGTTGGCAAAGCCAGTGAAGCACATCTCAGAGTTCTTAAGCCACATCCAGCTACAGTCATACAAGTGTTAGCCCACTTCTGACTGATCTCAGAAAAGATCCTCGTGTTGTAAGGAGTGTAAATTATACTAAACAATCAATTTTCCTGAATCTTCCCTTTCCAACATAGACTGTTTTCCTACCGGCTTTCAGGAGCTTGGAATAACACAGGAGCCAGCCTGACCTAGATGTGCTGTGGTGTAAGCCAATAGCTGCTGTGCCCTGCTCCATTTTGCAGGTGCAGCATTCATCTTTGGTTCACTAGAGGTGTTTAAACATGCAAGTAAAGCTAACAACTGGTTTTTGGTTCTCCCACTGCTTGCTTTCATGTGAAGAAGTCTCTTTCTTGTGCAGGGAGCTCCTGGAGGAGAGTGGACTGACTGTGGACACCTTGCAGAAGATGGGTCAGATCACATTTGAATTTGTGGGCAACTCTGAACTCATGGATGTCCACATTTTCCGGGCAGATGATTTTCATGGAGAGCCAACAGAAAGCGATGGTAGGTGGAAGGGAAGGAGGGATGCACATTCTCTTCTGAGACAGTATTGCTCTTAGGAACTGCAGAACTATTCACGCCAAAATGCCTCCGAGAAGGGAGGCAGCTGGGCTGTAGAGTGAAACTTACTGCCAGATAATCAAAGTCAGGCAGCAAAAAACCCCCAAGAGAAAGTCTCACACGAAGTTGTTTTGTTTTCTCCCACCAGAAATGCGTCCCCAGTGGTTTCAGCTGGATGAGGTGCCCTTCAATCGCATGTGGGCAGATGATATCTACTGGTTTCCCCTGGTGCTTCAGAAGAAGTTGTTTCGGGGCTATTTTAAGTTCCAGGGACAAGACACTATCCTGGAGCACACCCTGAAAGAAGTAGAGGAAGTTTAAGAAAACGGAAGCAGTCAACTCACGTGCTGCTGCCCACATTGGGCTGCACCACCACGAGTACTACTTCTAAGGGTCTTCTTTCTTCAGCTCTCCAGCAAAGGAGACTGATGGGTCAGGTCACTGGGAAGTAAGGAAAATAAGGAGGTTTCTTAGAGCAGAAATAAAAGTAATGAGATTGTCCATGCTGTGAAGTCCTTGGCTCTGTTACACTTCAGCCAGGGTTATGTGATCACAGCTATTCAAAACATAGCGTTAACTCCTTTCTGCACAGGTGAATGGTGTTTTAGGCTTTCCCCTCATGGCTGGAAATGTTTTTTTAAAAGATTAAAGATATTTTTTAGTAAAAGCATGTGTTCTGTTGTAAACTGCTGGCTGCCTTCTCAGCTGGTTAAGGGCCTTTCAGGAGGTGGCTTCCTTTCACAAAAGCATTAAGTGGACAGTGAGGCATCAGAATCAGTTATCTTCTTTCTCTCTTCCAGTTTCTATCCAGCTCCCTACTCAGCATTAACTCCTGGGGCAAGGCAAAGCTTGACCAGCGCTGTGAAAGCCCTTTGTAAAGTGTAAGTAGAGATCCCTTCAGGATTTGCCAGCTGGAGGTAGCATGAGGATATAAGAGTGAAGAACACAAAAGTCAGGTGGATGTATGGCACTGCTGGAGCCCTGATTTCACTCCTGCAGCTCTACCATGAGCTTGAACTGTTTGGAGCAGTTCAGGTAAAAATATGCTGAACTAAATCAAGTTTGAGCAAATCCACGTTGCAAAGTGCCATCACCTATGGCTACAAGCTTTGCCATATGTTGGCAGCAAGTGACCTGCTCAGCCCAACTCAGCAGAGTGGGCAGCAAAAGCTTAATCAAACCGTGCTAGAAATAACACATCACATATGTAACTTCTTACACAAGTTTTGTTTGGTTTTTGTTTTCAACTTTTACAAACACATATAACACAGATAGAATCTTGGAATGTAACATAGGCTCTGTAAACATTTCCAGTCTACCAGCTGTAGTAATAGTTCTTTAATTCCTGCATTTTGGATAAAGTGCTTCATACATAAGGCTATTTGAGCAAAGCAAAGATACAGGATATTCCAGGCAGGCAAAATTCACACCCTCTGAACAAGATTGTTTATTCTTGTCTCCCTCCAGCAGTTCTGAATGATTTGTAGCACTCAAAAATGCCCTTCTTCATGTGCTCAGTAAGTCACAGCTCAGACAGAGGATAAGAGTTAACACCTTAGAATCTTACTTTTCCTTTTGTGCTGCACACAGAGTTATTTACAGAGTTCTTGATACTCCCCTCTGTTCCTGACACAGCAGTAAGAGGTTCTGGTTGTTCTAGTGGAGAGAGGGCTCGAGGCAAGCAAAGGAGAGAAAATAGGCACAAGGGGACAGGTAGCTTGTAATGGGGTGCAAGACCTGACTGCATGGTAGGAAAGGGGGTGACTGGCAGCTCATACCTGTGATGTTATCTTGCGTTATTTCCTGGTGGAAACTAAATGGCAAGCTGAGAGAGAGCAAGTTACTTTCTGTTCCTCCAGGAGTTTAGGAAGGAAAAGGACAAGTGTGGCTCAGGCCCAAGATGCTTTCACCAGCACCAATTTTTACCTTCTGTCAAAGAGCAGTGATGTTATTGCTCCTGCTGCAGCTGTGGAGACTGACATGTTTTAAACAAGTTCTGTCCCCAGCTGGTGATCTTTGTCTTTTAGGAAACAGCACATATTGAAGATTGGGAATTAGCCTGTTAGAAATTCCAGGAATTACACCCTTGCACAATCAAAGTAGAAGAGTAAAAGCACTGGAATGCAGCAAGGCACTGCTGAACACTGAGGAACAACAACTTGCAGAGACGGAAGGAGGGGAAGAGCAGGATCAAAGATTACGGTTGTATTGTAAATACAGCTTGGAAAGCCTTTCAACACATGATACTGGTCAAAAAGCCTCTATATTGCCATTTCACAGCTCGGAGCAGAGGAGACCTCAGGAGTGACAAAAACATATAGCCCTTCTGATAAAACAATTTTCAGGCACAGTTTCAGGTTCTCAGCTGTTTCCTACCCTGGTACCTCCACAACAGGTTTGACAGAGACACTGACAGGAACATTGGAGGCCTTTTCTACCATCTCTGTGTTGAACACACGAAAGTCCCTGTGACCTCCAGCAACACACAGAACACTTCCTCTCAAGAAGGCACATTAACTCTTTGGCGCTACATCTTACAGGAGCATCAGTCCTTGGCCAGGCATCAATTAGTCTTCTGGTTTGATTAGTGTTTAGTGCAATCTACCCAGCTACCAGCAATGGAACCAACTCCATTAAGTCTTGTTCCCACCCTTGTATATAGCTGGGCTGTTTGCTGCAGAAGGCAATAGCACAGAGGTAACTAGAACTGATTCTCCTACACTGATGAGGGGAGATAAAACAACCGAAGTCAACTGGATTGACTCCCTGCTGCATTCCTTTACAGGAAAGAAGCTGTACTTGGTGCTGCTCCCCAAGCCTGGCAGATCCATAAACTAAACAGAACAAACACAGTAAGGAAACCCCTCACGTGTTGAGGTAAACATAACAGTGCTATTTGCACACTGACCAGTCTCCCAAAAATAAGGCTTGCAAACTAAGGGTTGTATGAAATAGTGTAGGCATGTATTTAGGAATGAGACAGAAGCTTGACAGTCCAGTATGAGAGAAACTCTGAAAGTGCCATTAGGTGTATCAGCTTTGAGAATACCAGGCCTCTGTTCTCAAAATAGTAGGTGAACAGAGTAAAACCCAACCAAGGAAACCCACCCCCAAAACTGCTCCCCTCACAGAGGCGAGGGCTGGCCATGGAGGAATGGGGATTTCCTCCAAACAACCTAATTCCAGTTTCTTTACAGGTCATGTGGTCTGTATGTATCATCATTACAGTCACTGCTTTTGGACTGCAGAATTCCTGCTTTGAAGGAGAACGGAAAAAGAGGAGTTAGTCTAAAGCCCAAATGTGGGTTTGATGTTTGGGGTATTTTGTGTTTTCTTTTTTGGTTTGTTTTTAAATAAAGTCCAAAATTGTAACTTCAGATGAAAGTGAGAAATGCAAAGTTCCATTCAGGCTAATGCTTAGCAAGTGCTCCTGTGGAACACAGCCCAGTCATCTACCCCAGCCAGACAAGTTACACTGAAGACCCACCATATAGATACCAGATCTTGCCCCAAAACATGGTATTTTCTCAATCTGCCTGTTCACCACATCAGTCAAACGAGGCTAAACAAGGTTCAGAGACTAAGCAAACGACAGGCTGTAACCAGCCAGCACCTTCTGCAGATGCTGGGAGCAAAGAGCATTTAAAATTACAGCAACATGCTTTCCACACTTCAACCACAAACTTATCTTCCTAATCAAGACAAGGTCAAGCAGAAAAACCTTCTGTGCCATTCTTGAGATAGTGTCTTCTTCATTACTGAAGTGCACAACTGTTTCCCTTCCCAGACAGTTTGCGCTGGCTCATGAGCAGAATCTCTGCTGCGCCACTGTGGAAATCTTCAGGAGCAAGAATCAACCCTGTCTGGCTGGACATGGCTAACACACAGGAGGAAAGACTGAGGGGAGAGTTCACATTTGAATTGCTCTAAAAAGCTCTTAACTCTGAGCTATTGTTAAACAGGACACCCTACACACTCCTTAAGGCCCAGCACACAAGAAATTCATCCACTTAAGTGCACTTTACCTTTGCATTTTGAGGGGTATGTGTAATGCTCATGGAACTGGGCAAGTAACTTACTGTCTCACTCCGAGCTGAAGAAACTAACCCATAATTTCCACTTGGACTAGGAAGAACTTCATGTTGCATTGAACTTTCTAAATTAAAAAGAAAAAAAAGCTTTTGTGATTGGAGGATTTAAATCTATTCCCTACTAACAGGGATATTCCCCAATGCGAAATACTACAACGGTTCCAGTTTGAGAGTGAGCGTGGTAACACGCTTCCTTTTTACCCACTCAAAGAAAACACTAAGAAGTCAAGCCTCAAATCCCCCTTTGGCAGCTCTTTTGACCCCACAGAAGCCAGGTTCAGGGGAGTCCTGTTCATGTTGAGTTTTGGTGCACACGTTTGCAGTTTCCTCAGTTATCAGTTTCTCTGGAGGATATGCACCATTTCCCTTGAGGAAACATCTGATTCTATGGCACGCAACGTCTCCTCCCCCTACCCTTGGCCTCATGAGGGAAAGTCACCCGAAAAACAAAGTAAAACAAGGAGAATGTTTGGTCCCTCTATCACAAACCATTCTGAAAACCCCATTACCAAGGACTGTGCTAATCTGAGAGAGAACTGTCGCTTAATTGTCTTTTCTCCTTCACAAACACGCTCCAGTGCTACCCGCAGCCAGAAATAAAAAGAATGACAGTAACATCCTGATAAATACTGATTTTTTGCTAATGAACTTTATCAGCATCACGTCCCAGCCTGCTGGTGCAACAGGATACTGCATCTGATAGCAGAGCAAGGAAAACACCAGCCTTCGGGTCAGCAGCTCTCCAGTAGTTCTAACCAGCTACTCAAGAGATGGATGTCAGAACCTCCAGAAGACAATAACCAAGGTACCTTGTAGCTGTTCTGCTCGGGTAGTAGGAGTGGTTTACAATGAAGGAGTCTTTTGTTCTATTACTTTCTCATTTACACCAGGCAAATTCCTCTGAGTTCCTGAACCCAGCTGTCTTTGGCCCCAAACTGAAAGAGATGAGCAAGTCCCCCAGGCTGCCCTGCAGTGAACAACACAGGAACAACAGCCTGCCCAGCCCCACAGGGACAATCCTGCTCACCCAGCAGCACAGAGCCCCACCCCAACCACTTCATCCATGTATCTTGTGCTAAGGTCTAGCAGTGAGAAATCAAATCCAATGGGATGGGGGATGGCTTTCAGCTTTCCTTATACACGTATGTCCCTAACACAGGCCCTCCCCAGCTTAAAAGGCAAACCATCTCTACTACAAGCAAGTGCTTCAGATATCTTGGTCATCTCAGCACTTCAGAGATGTGTCAGCACATGTGCAGATAATCATTACTGGAGGACTGTTAGTACAAGATGCAGGGGCATCAGCAACAACACTGCAGCACTCACCGCACCGGGTCACATCCTGACCCCATGAAGAGTGTCTGCACAATAATGAACATCAGCTCTGCCCCAGAGCATTTCAAAATGAAGAGATTGTCTCTATATCAGTATGTTCTGCCCCACATCCAGTCTGTCTTAATCAGAGAGCAGCTCAAAGCAGCAGTATTACAAAATAAAAATAGCTGTTTGGAGGATTCATTCTAACATCTGGAGGTAGAGATCCCACCCCTTCGTTGATCGCACTTCTTGCTCCACGCGAGATGCTCAGCGCATTAATTGGAGAAGAAGTTTCCCTCTGGAGGTGACAATGGTGGAGTTGGCATGTTGCTGGATCCCACGAAGAGGCAGCTCAACTTCGGCTTCAATTCATTCCAAACTTTACTCATCTGGGAGTGGGAAAGGAGAGAAAACACCCATTACCACACGGCAGGTCATCATCTCACTGTGTTCTATTTCAGCAGCACTTTCAGAGTACTCCAAAGCACAACACACACGTGCTGAAGTACTTTGGGGATGTCCAGTGGGCCCAGATTGCCCCTTTTTGACTAGAGCTATAATGCAGCTCTCTGAGCGTGCATGGAAGGGAGATTTCCCATACTTTGGTCAAATTCCTTCCCTGAAGGAAGGGAGGGAGCTGAAGGAGAGACTTTGATATAACAAATGCAAGAAAGCCTGTATGTGGGGAATGCTGAGGGTCACATTTAGGGGTTACCAAAAGGGAGCTCTTGGATTTAGAGCAAAACCAAGGAAGTTGCTCCTTGTCATGTAATTTCTGTGTAACATGAAACAGATTCATCTAGCAAACACACATCATTCATTACAGAATAGCCAGTTGGTCAGGTCTTCCTCAACCACCTGTAGGGTAAGGCCATCTGCAGATGGGAGAAGAAAGAAACCCACAGCAGCTTGCTGCAAGAAGATGAAGTCTTTAGAGGGGTTAGAGGCCAGCCTGGACCCTCACCCCAAACTGGAAAGACCTTAGTAACTTCTTAAGGAGTTATGAAAGAGCCCAGCTGGACAGATGATGAGAGGAAGAAGGTCCACAGGTGAAAACAAACACATTCAAATCCTCATTCGTCTTTAGGGAAAACAAATACAGCCCAGAAGAACTCACCTCTTTGTGACCCTGGATCTGGGAGTTGACAAAGGCCCCCAAAATGTGAGATGTGAGAGGCAGATAGATGTGGATGAGCTGTGTCTCCTGATGCAGGCAATACAGAGAGAAGTAATTCCGCAGCTCCATGGTTAGGATAGCATTTTCTTGCTGAAATAAGAGGAACTCAGTGAAACACATTGCCAGGAAGAGGGTACCAAGGAGGTTCACTTGCAGCAGGAGAGAACAGCGTTCCTCATCATACCAGCAATGCAAACACATACCAGAAACCTAAAAAAGCAGTTCCTGGACCCATTTGATTAGACCTCAGAGCAGCCTTCCAATATCTGAAGGGGGCCTACAAGGATGCCAGGCAAGGATGCCATACTCTTCATCAGGGACTGTAGCGATAGCACAAGGGGGAATGGGTATAAACTTAAACAGGGGAAGTTCAGGTTAGGTACAAGGAATATGTTCTTTACTGTGAGGGTGGTGAGGTGCTGGCACAGGTTGCCCAAAGGAAGTAGTAAATGCTCCATCCCTGGCAGTGTTCAAGGCCAGGCTGGACAGAGCCTTGGGTGACATGGTCTAGTGTGGGGTGTCCCTGCTCATGGCAGGGAGTTGGAACTAGATGATCTTCAGGTCCTTTCCAACCCAAACCATTCTATGATTCTCTGACACAAACAGCATTTTCCATCATGCAGACTGTTGCTTTCCAGACCTCCTGCAAATAACATGTTACCAAAGAGCCAGTAATAAGCACTGAGGAAAACAAAGGTGTTTTCCATGTAGCACAGCAGGTAGCTCAAATTACCCGAAGTACAGGTTGCCCTGTCAGTCTAATGCCTTTCTCCAAATGTGACTGGGCAGAGAGCAGCACCACTATAGGAGTCCAGTACAAGCCCTGGCTCTCCCAGGCATCTGCCCTACCTCCACAATGCGAGACTCCAATTGCTCTACCGATTCGGGTTCTTTGTTCTGCACAGTGGCACTCATCATCTGCTTCTTCATCATGCTGTACTTATGCAGTGCTCGCTGGTGCTTGTGCAATACCCCCTTCTCATGTCTTTCACACAGGTCCTGTATGAGAAAAGGGAAAAACAGGTACTTAGTGGAAGCTAGGACACAGCAAGCAGGCAAGCCAAGCGCATGAGGAACACACACATACTATGGTGATGCTTTAGGTGATTTCTGTGCTGCAGATTTGTGTTTCTTTGTTTTCAAGAGGGTCAAAAGATGTTGGCAGCTAAGAATCCAAGAACCAAAACTGCCTGGAGTCAGATTAAGAGGCAATCCGGAGCATCACTTCTGCCAGCATTTGGGATCTTACCAGGCCTCTTATCTTTCCTGCCCTTCTCAATATTAAGTGCTGGCCATTAACTGTGGTAAGAGTTTGCCAGTCTCCTCTTCCAGTTCAGGCCTGGGAATGTCAGGAGAGGCTGCCACATACAGTGTCAGTAGATGCTTCTAAGAAAAAAGTGTCTTTGACTGAAAGATTAGTATTAACAAAAATTCACTTGTAACTGAACTTGTGTCTCCATGACCAAACCAGTAGCAGTTCAATTCACTGCTTTGACCCAAAAGCAGCCAAATCTGGAAAGAAGATTGCTGATCTGTACAGTTCAAGCAGTTGTAGTTTTCAATTCCTTGCAGGGTTTGCTGTTTGGCAAGTGCTCATCACAAGATGAGCTGATCCGTAAGGCTACAGATCCAGCTACAGCCAACAGCCACTCCCCTCCCTCTGCCACATGCCCAGTTTGCCTCTGAACTGGCCTCCCAGACAGTTTTCCATCCAGTTGGCGTTACACCCTCCGAAGAGCACAAACTTGCTCTAAACAACTTTCTCACTGGCACAAGAACAGCAGAGCTCACTTTATAGGACTGGAGTAAATCCAGGAAAAGGTTCAGCTTCTCCACCACATCATTCTCTTCCTGTTTACCCTAGAAAACAAGGAAAAAGCACATTTTATGTGAGCCTGGCAAGAGCTACCATCACAGTTCTTCACACCCTTACAGCACGCAGGCCCTCCACTGCATTCTCCAGAGCACATCAATGCTTACACAACCAGATCAAAAACTCTTTCAGATGGTACTGGAGCGTTTAGTCTCTGCTATGCAGAACAAAGATCTGACTGGAGCAGGCACAGCTTTTCCAATTGACTGATCATTGTAACAAGAGGAGTTAGTTTCACAGCCCTGTGTCAATCCTTTCAGCTCTCTCTGCCTGGAATTCCTTGCTCTTGCAGATTCCTCCAATCTTTCATCTTCCCTTCTCACAAGGTAACTACTAATGCATTAAAGCTATAAATACCTGCATGTTCCCCATAATAGTTCATGCATCACAAGGCAGAGATGAGACACCAAGCCAAACTTCACTACTTGTTTTTTTACTTTACCAAATACTGTCTTTATTTCCTGTATCAATAGAGCTCTCTGGAGAAAAACACCTGGTCTAACTGATCTATAAAAGCATGCTGAGTACCTTAACACAACGAGATGAAGAGAAGGGAAGATAAAACTCTCACTTTTCCTTCCCAGACTGTCATGTTCTCACATTATTCTGACAGTCATTACCACACTGCACACTTAGAGCAATATGATGCTTTTGTCTGAATGACTCTCATGTAATGTTTAAGTACTTGAATGTCAAAATTTGATTCAGAACTAAGTTCTGGATCCTCGGTAGCACATTAATATGATAGAATGCAGGACTTTTGGACAGCTCAGTGTAGTAATACAGCTTCAATTGTCCAGTAACCATTTGAAATTACAACAGAAAGCAGCTTTTCCACCCCTTCCCTTTCCCATTGTACTTTTTCCCATTTAAACACAGTCCAGCTTTTTCATTCAAGCTTGAACAAGCAGGCTGGTGGCTGAGGATGGAGTTTGGACTACAGTCTCCCTCTTAACTCTTTAAGTGCTTATGTCAACAGAGCTCATGATTCAAGAGGAAACTATAGGCAGCAATGCACCTCCTTCATAGAAAAGGAAAATAAAGAGTAAAGAACTCACCTGCTGCACAGCCTTATCTGCCAGAAGTGCAAACTCAACAGACAGACCCTTCAAGGCTTGTTTCAGAGTCCCCCATGTGCTGTTATTCAAAGCAGCCCAGGAAGGAAGCGGTGTAGTGTCTGAGCCCAAAGCACTAGGAGGAGAGAAGTAGTATTCAACTCTAGGAGGCAAATTCCACTAAATAGATACACTTATTTGCAGAGAATTCAGAGTTTCAAACCTGTCTAGGTAGTTTGCAGTGCTGAGCTACTACTGCACAATCACAAATGCAAAGCTGTGTATATCTTGGTGGAAGAGGCAATAAAGCCAGTACCTGAATGTCAAAGTATTTGTATTTTCTTTTCTCTTGCCCTATGGAATGCAACCTTAGGACAAGAGGAAATGGCCTCAAATTGCACCAGGATATTAGGAGCAATTTCTTCACTGAGAGGGTGCTCAGGCATTGGAACAGGCTGCCCAGGGAAGTGATGGAGTCACTGTCCCTGGAAGTGTTCACAAACCATGTAGATGAGGCCCTCAGTGATATGTTTTAGTGGTGGCTTTGGCAGTGCTGGGGTAATGGTTGGACTTGATGACCTTAAAGGTCTTTTCTAACCTAGCTGATTCTATGATTCTTAGTGGAAAGCACCCATTTTCTTCTTTTAGAGTAGGAAAAGTTTTATAATGACCTACAGCACTGAAATACCCATTCTTACCAGACCATTTGCAGATAAACCTTACAAAAGTCGAGTTCTGAAACAACAGTAGAAACATTCACATAAGCAAATCCTCTTCCTGCCAGCCTACCTTAGCTCCTTTCCAAATATAAGGAGATCTGAGGCATTATCAATGGCTCGAGAAGCTATCCTCTCCGCCCGGTCCCGCAGCTTATAAAAGCTATTATAAATATTTCTGATGAGCTCCCTGCTGGCAGCAAACTGGGCCTGGATGTCAGCTGGGAGGAAGTCCTGGAAAAGTGCAAGAGAGATCACTTGTGGACAAATCGGAGGCACATTCACATACAGTAATTGTGGGCACACCACACAGCAGATAGAGACGGGTTTCCCTCTTGTGCTAGCGCTCTTGCACTGTGTTGTAACAGCCCTGAAGAGATGAGCTTCATAATTTAAGTGTCCAAGTCAGATGTCATCCAAAACCCCCTCATTTCAGAGAGAGAATACTTCCTTGTACCTACAACCCTTGCTAAATAGCATTGCAATAGACCCAAAGAATGGTTACTTATCATCTGTCAGCTCCCTGTAACACATCTTTTGGACTGACCATCGTAACAAATATTCCTTCAAGTGGTTCTTTACATCTAATTGAAATCCAGCGTGTATCTACATGTGCTTATTTCCACTGGGTGGGTCAGGTAAGCAGGATAAACAACCAAGTCTAAGGCCTGAAGCCTGGGCATACAAAGATTCTTCTTCCTCTGAATCAAATACCAGTGCAGATGGAGTTGGCAAAAATCTGCAGTTCTGCTACACAGTCAAAACAGGGTTTGTGAGGGTTCAAGCTCACGGGTTCTGCTCTGACACTGCTGGTAACTGCCAGCCTGGCAAAGTCCAGCATGCTGAAAGTTCAGCTCTTTTTGACCTGCGTATCACTCTATTAAGCTCCAGTTGCAAAACCTTCTGCTAGTGTTGCAGGAACCTGAACAACAACTTGCTTTAAAATTGCTCAATCGACACAGGGAATGTATGGTTAAAACTTGCCATAGCACTAATCACTGGGATAAACAGATATATGGAAAACTTAGATCCAACTTCTCTGTAGCAGTCCAAGTTACTCAAAGGGAGAAGGCGACAGACAGAATGAAGGCATGAACACATGGAGGTGATGTCAAACTACATATTAGCTTTTAAATCATGCAGTATGTGTATTAGTTTGTTATGCAAGTACAATTACAGAGAAACATGTTCTGAGCAGGATTCATTGTTTAATCTTTATCATATTCATGAACCAGCACTTTGCTGAAATATCAGGTCCTTAAGAGTCAAGTATTTATTTGATCTATTTGATAAATTACAAGCTTAGAAGTCCTTCAAACTTTGGGAACAACTCTCTCCTAGCTAAGGTCTCCATCACTCAAATGCCACAGCTGATCCACCTGGAGAAGAGAGTCATTTAAGCCAAAATAATACGTTGCAAGAAATTCATATACATACCTTGGCCTGGGTCGCTAATCTGCAGGTCATAAATTCATCTCCTACTCCCTGAACCAACTCTCTTAGCTTATTCTGTACATCCTGGAGAAGACACAGAAAATAAACGAGCATGAAAGAACTAAGTAATGCACAAGCAGTTCACGCAGGTCTCAGATATATTGCAATAGTAAGGCACAACTTAGCAGATACAGCTTTATCCAGGTTAGGTTTGAGGACACACATAATATGTATTCCCCTAAGAACAGTTGTTTTCAGAAAGCTGTATGCCTGCTATTGAGTGAAATTACCTTCTACTTGCCAGCTGCAGAAACACCTATTGAGAGCAAATTCTTCTCATCACAGGGAGCAACAATGTGTAGGTCAAAAGCAGTTCTGAGCTCTGCCCAGCGAAGCAGCTACAGGAAGGTATGCAAACTCAAGACCATTGCTAACAAGTACTCACTGAGCCACTGAAGGACAGAAAGAGCTTCAAGAGCACATCTTCTGAGAAAGGGGGATGTCGAGCCACCAGGTTTATGAACCGCTTCAGCGCTCTCCTCCTCGACTCTATGAACTCACGATCAGCTACAGGAAGAACATTACATTTCAATTAATGCACCACAGGGTACAGCTGCTCAGGAAGAGAAAAAAGAAAACACTCAGGCCACTAATTTCCTTGTACTTATAACCCTTGCTAAATAACACTGCAAGAGACCCAAAGAATGGTTACTTAAAATCATAGAATGGTTTGGGTTGCAAAGGACCTTAAGATCATCTAGTTCCAACCCCCTGCCATGGGCAGGGACACTTCACACTGGACCATGTCACCCAAGGCTCTGGACCTACAGATCTTTTGGATTGACCAGCATAACAAATACTCCTTCAAGTGCTTCTTTATATCTTACTGAGATCCAGCATGTATCTATGTGTGCTTATTTCCTCTGGGTGGGTCAGGTAAGCAGGATAAACAACCAAGTCTAAAACCTGAAGCTTGGGTATACAAAGATTCTTCTTCCTCTGAATCAATCCCACAGCTGGTCCCCAGAGGGGATCTCAGCCTGTCTGCGGCTCCAGGGAAACACAGCACAAAGCACTGCCAAGATCACTGCCACTTGCAAAGTGATCACCTGTCCTCCTGCACACTGTTGAGCATTTGGAGCTAGAGGGAGAATAAAGGTTTGGAAGAGAAAGGAAAGGGTTGGTTGGTTGTTTTTAAGGTTGTTTGTTCAAGATCAGAACCCATCTTTTTCATGCAAAATGTTAGAGACTACTTTGGAAGACCTGCACAGCAATGTGCACTACATCCATCCACAGTCCTTACTTGTCAAGCTAAAAAAGTTCCGCTTGCCTTCCTGAAACAGGAAGAATTTCGCTCTGCCAATACTGCAGCGAGGCAGTAGATCAAAGTTCCTGGAGTTTTTCAGGAAAGAAGAAAATTTAAACTAAAATCAGATTGAAGGAAAAGAAAGCAGCATGGAATGAAATTAAAGGAATGCTCTTATCCATGACAACACTCTCCTAATACGAAAGGGTATTACTCTTTTGCCTCAGTTTTAAGTTGGGAGTTTGCTGACTGAATGGACTCTCTAAAATGATCCTTAGTAAAGTATCACCCATCCAATGTTTTTTCTGTCATTAGAGCTGCAGATCTTGCTTTGTTCATGCTACGTGGAGATTTCCAAAGTCATCTACATACTTCCTACATGATCTGCCCCATGATGCTGCAATCCTCCAAAATGGGCAGAGGATCAATCTTCCTTCATCTGACACATAGATGGAAGTAGACCATCATGAAAATAAGAGTATAACTTAGTAGAGGAGCAGTCTAAGTGTAAAAAGCACACTGCTTTGCCCACCCGCCCTGGGACTGAGGAGGTTGCAAGAGTCACACATCGATGCTAATCCATCAAATCCTGTGTCCTGCAATTCCATTTGTCAGCCCATTAACCTACTCAGAAACAGGAATGACCCATTCCATTTCCTTTTTCCTGTTTGTAGTTTCTGTTAAGACCACTTACACAGCTTTTCTATATGCAGAATTACTGGGCTAAAGGCAATCATCATAGTTTTGGACTGTACGAGGACTGTATTCCAGCAGATTTGGAACTAATCCTATCAGTTTTTTCTTGAACATATACTTGTGAGAGGCAATTCACTGGTGAGTGCACAGAGATATCAACACCCCAGGAACGCCAGGAAATAACAGTGCCTGACAAATGACATGTATTGGAGGCTTCTTTCAAGCATACTGAGATTAATCAGAGAAGGTCACTTCACTTACAGGTGCTGCATGAAGTGGAAATTCTGGCTGAGAACACTGAATCAGGTCAAATTCAACAGATGGGTTTTGGCAACCCCAAAAGAAAGGTCTTCACAATTTACATCCCATCATGAGAATCTATGACCACTGAAGCTTTTCAGCACTATTACTTTGCTTTGTTCCAGTTCACTATCCACCTGCTCACTGTTTATCAAATCCTCTTTACTGTAGCAATACACTGACTCCTTGACTGAAATAAATGACATAGTGATACACAGTAAGGTTAGCAGCAAGGGCAGGAAACAAGGCAATGAAAAGCTTGTTCTTTCACAGATAAAGTATAAAACAAGATAGGATTTTATACAGTTATGCAGCATTTGAAATCATAAACATTTAAAACCAGTGCCAATATTTCAGATTAGTGAAAAAAGGGCCTGAAGGAGCTTTGATATGCTTTCAGTCTTGGGATGCTCTGTTGGTTTCTATTCTAACAGCTAAAATATACTTGAGTGAACTGACACGCTGACTCCAGCCTCAGCTTTTAGCCTCTCCTTATCCTAAGCACATCATAGAATCTCAGACTGGTTTGGGTTGGGAGGAACCTTAAAGCTCATCCAGTTCCAACCCCCTGCCACGGGCAGGGACACCTTCCACTAGAGCAGGTTGCTCCAAGCCCCTGTGTCCAACCTGGCCTTGAACACTGCCAGGGATGGGGCAGCCACAGCTTCTCTGGGCACCCTGTGCCAGCGCCTCAGCACCCTCACAATAAAGAATTAAGGAATTTCTAGGATGGCAATAATTCACACCTCAAAGTTGTGTATTACAACCTCTAAGTTGTTTTCTGAGCCAAACAGAAGCAAAGACTTTTGATCTTTTAAACATTTATTTTCAACAGTATCACCTTGATCACACTGGCACCACGACCCCTCCAGTCAAAAGAGATCCAGGGTTTACCTCCCAGCATCCTCTTTGGTGGAAGTGCCGGCACCATCCGATATGGGAACTTCTGCAGCAGCATCTCATGGAACACCACAAAATCATTGTATCGCCTGTAGACTGAGCATTTGAATCTCTGCAATTAAGGAGGAGAATAGATCAATATACAGACAGAACAATCAGCAGCACTTCCATGTGAGGTTTTTTGGCTATCAGCTGCACTAAAAACAAAAGGAAGAAAGAAATCACAGCCAGAGACTCCAGAAACGACATATTTCTTCTCATCAGAGGCCTTGTGGTGGGAAGGAGGGAGAAGACTCCAAAGGCAGCGACCTTTCAATTATGAATAGAGATGGCATTCTTGTAACTGCAGTGTATTGGGTTTTCCTGGCAAGGTTTTGGTAGCAAGGCCACAGGGGTGGCTTCTGTGAGAAGCTGCCAGAAGTTTCCCCTGTGTCCAACAGAGCCAATGCAGCCGGATCTAAGATGGACCTACCAAGGGTGAGCCCATCACCAACAGCAGAAGCACCTCTGGGATAACACATTTAAGAAGGTGAAAAAAGCTGCTGCACAATGGCAACTGCAGTAGAGAGGAGGGAGGGCATGTGAGAGGAACAGCTCTGCAGACAGCAAGGTCAGGGAGGAAGGAGGGGAGGAGGTGCTCCAGGCACTGGGGCAGAGATTCATTCCGTGCAGCCTGTGGTGCAGACCATGGTGAGGGAGGCTAAATACCTGCAGCCCATGGAGGACCCCACAGTGGAGCAGATATCCACCTGCAGCCCATGGAGGTCCATGGAGAGCAGATATCCACCTGCAGCCCAGGGAGGACCCCATGCTGGAGCAGGGGGATGCTCAAAGGAGGCTGTGATCCCAGGGGAAGTCTGCGCTGGAGCGGGCTCCTAGCAGGACCTGTGGCCCCATGCAGAAAGGAGCCACCGCTGGAGCAGGTTTGCTGGCAGGAGCTGTGACCCACAGGGGCCCACACTGAAGCAGTTCATGAGAACTGAAGCCCATGGGAAGGACTCAACCGTAGGAGTTTGTGGAGAACTGTCTCCCATGGGAGAGACCACATGCTGGAGCAGGGGAACAATGTGAGGAGCGCACCCCTGAGGAGGAAGAAGCAGCAGAGACAATGTCATAAACACGGTGAGAGGAGACAGAGAAAACGTGGAGTGAAGGTAAGCCTGGGAAGAAGGAAAGGGCAGGGGGAGGGCGTCTTCAGATTTAGTTTTATTTCCCATTATCCTGCTCTCATTTGATTGCTAATAAATGACACTAACTTCCCCAAGTCGAGTCTGTTTTGCCTGTGACAGTAACTGGTGGGTGATCTCTCCCTGTCCTCCTCTAAACCCACGAGCCTTTCGTCCTATTCTCTTTCCCCTGTCCAGCTGAGGAGGGGAGGGATAGAGCAGCTTTGGTGGGCACCTGGTGTCCAGTCTGGTTCCCCACATACAGTCCTTTTGAGAATAAGATTTTCAGTTAAAAACCAAGTCAGATTTCATTCACACACAAGATGAAAGAGACTACAGAATGAAGAGGAAGAGGTTTCCCAAGAAATTACACATATCCCTAAATCTGCTGTGATTCCATGCCACTGCTCCCTCAAACTGCCTGGTCTTCCAAATTAGACAGGACATTTAGAAACAGTGCTGACACTTTTAAAGTGCTCTAGAGAGCTTTTGAAGTACTGCAAGTCCCCGAGTACCACCTCTTAGGAACTTATTCTAAATCAGTTTCAAACCCAGAGGTGGCAAAACAGTCCTAGATCACAGTAAGTATTAGCCCAAATGACTGATGTTTGAAGTGAACCTCACAAGAGAGAGACCTCTCACTGATGTTAGATCTATAAACAAGATTGAAAGTTCCTTTAAAAGCTTAGTCCCTTGCTCTGCATTTCTTAGATCGATATGTAGAAGATGCCAAAGAAACTGGGGTTTCATTCCAAAAGCAGTGAAGCAGCAGCTAGAACAAGACATTTAAGAGGCAGAAATCCTTGTAAAAACAATGAAAAGCCCACAACCCCCCCACACTATTACTCCAGATTCAACTATTATAGCAGCTAATAAAAAAAGACTACACAACACCATACTCATTCTCTCTGCATTTGCATTGCACATCATCCACCACTCGCTGTGGCACTGCACATCATCAAAAATAAGGCAATGAGGCACATAACTGCAGCCCAACAGACACAGCTCCCAGGGCCTCCCTCTGCTTTGGAAGCTGATGTTGATTTGCATTACAGATCTTAGCTGAAGCTCAGGGCCAAGCTATGCTGCTTTCTGAGAAGGTATCATTCTACAGATACAACTGCAGGAAAGGTGACAGCAACTGAAAGGAATTGATAATGGGTTCCTGTACTTAAAATGTACAGAGACCACCAGAGACACTGAGTCCTGTGCCCTGAAATCATAGGCAAAAATAACCACTGAGCCCCAGAAAGCCACAGAAGCAGCCACTGTGAATGAATCTGCCCCCTTCCCCCCACAACAGCCTCTGTCAGACTTACAGATGTCACTCTCAAACACAGAAAGCCCCAAACGTTACTATAGACAAGTGACCCAAATGTGCCACTGAATATGTACAAGTGACTAGAGCAGTTTGAGCACTACTCAAAAACTGACATTTTGGTGGCCTGGGAGATGCAAATTGCTCATGGTCTGCTTTGAAAAGGACAGATTTCCTTCTTGGAAAAACCACACAAGAGCT
This sequence comes from Strigops habroptila, assembly GCF_004027225.2. Taxonomy (NCBI): domain Eukaryota; kingdom Metazoa; phylum Chordata; class Aves; order Psittaciformes; family Psittacidae; genus Strigops; species Strigops habroptila. The sequence continues at coordinate 81,284,615 of NC_046358.1, forward strand.
GTTTCACTGCCTGCTCTATAAATAGGAAAAACGACATCATTTTCAATCTTCTCTTACACCAGGAGAGGAACCCACAGGTCAGCATCGGGGCAAGTAAACTGGAAGCAGCCTGGCCTCTGCAGAAGGATTTGCAGTACCTTTTCTCTCTATAAGGGTTTCAGTTTAGCACTGCCAATATGATTTCTTCACTAGCTCAAAATTGTTTGACCTTCCCAGTTGCCTACACCAAGCCATTACAAAAACATTCAGTTTTCAATGTTCTACATCTGCTTTTGTGCAGAGCTCAGGTTTCAAGTGAGTAAACGAGCAGAGCATCCACCAGACCTCAGACAGAAGATGCTCCATACTGCAGAAGCCCAGTTCAAGAAAGCATAATACTATTGCATTAAAAGGAAGCCCACACTACTGGCCTACTCAAAACCAGCATCACCCAACCCATCTATCAAGTCCAGACTTTGCCAGCAGTAACTGCACAGACATTAAGAGAACACACTCACTAAGACCAGTGCTTGTTCACATTACCTTGCTGGAAACCTCGTATTCCACATGTTTCAGAAAAAGGCCCTTCTTCTCAGGTATAAGCTCCACCTGAACACTATCCTTGCTCAATAGCTCTTGTAGGGTGTGAGAAAGCAGCAGTGGATTTCCCTGGGGCGCCTGCATTAGGAACTGTTCCGGTTCCCTCGGTTCATTTACTGGAGGCTTTGCCAAATCTAAAAGACAAAAAGGAAAAAAGACAGTCCAGTAGACCTGATAAGATAACGTAAAAGAAGTAGCCTTAAAATATTCCGTGCCCTTGCTGGTTGCTCCCAAAAGTGGTGCAACACCACCAGAGCAACAGGCAAGCCACTCCCCGAGGAGGCTATGCCACTTCACACACGTTCAAGACACTGGTACCTCCCTCTTCACAACACCCAGGAGCACCACCAATTAGACCGAGCCAGAAAGACACCTCTACTAAGCAAAAGAAGAATCACAGGCCAAATTCGTTCTGTGAATCAGCTAAGAGGCCTGCATTTCCTGTCTGTCCAGCTCCCACCACAGCAGGAGCTGGCAAAATGAACGAAAGCCTAGCTCAGCACTTTTGGATCCTGCCTAGAACAACTCATGGAAGGAAAGAAAATGTGTGATTTTACTGAGCTGCAGAAATTTAATACATTAATTTTATATGTCATTACAAAGGAAGGAGACACTTCATATGACAGATTTCTTATTAAACCCCATGACAGTAGGCTAAAGTGGGCGTGAACTACAGTAATTTACTATGTCGATATGCTAAAGTTCAAGAGGAGATGGAAAAGGTCCCCAATAAGGGCTACCAACCTTACAATTCCTCTGCCACAGCAATCTCTGGCAAAATCTTTCAAATATACCTATTCCACTGCTTGTAGTTAAAAACCAAACAGCTTTTGACAGTGAATTCAGCCATAGCTGGATGGCTTTGGACAAAGAGATTCTGATACCCAGACAGATGCAAAGAAAGATGCTCTTAAGAACACAAACTACATCAAAGCAGCAGCAAGGATGGTGATTCAAAGTACTCCCTTATCGAATGACTGACATTAGCTCAACTTGACTTCATAACTGCATATATAAGACCATGAACTAAGTTTACATTGTTTTTCAAAGCAATCCTTTTCCCCTACCCATTTCATACATAAGAGGGTGAAAAATGTGGATATAACCCTGGAATCTACTCAACCCACACCTGAATTCTGTTCTCCAGTCTGGAACATGTGGGTTGCTTCCTCTCTGTGTATGTTTGTTCAAGAGGGACACTGCGAGCAAGCTCTTTTACAAAGCAAGTCAAATCCAATGATGAAAGTCACCTAAACATGCCAGGCAGCTTAATCATCCCTCCCCTGCCATTGTACAAGAGATACACCCCTTCTTAAACATATCTACAATTCTGAGACACAAAAAGACCGTAACACAACAGAAGCAAGAACCATTTCTTCAAGCTTTGACACGGTTGTCAACTTTTTAAACTGTAAGAGATTAACTCAGGGAAGATAAGAACTCGTATCCTTGACTTGAAAGCCCTGACCTCCTCTTGATATGGATTTTCCACCTGTTTCTTCGTGTGCTCTAGGCCCTGATAAATGGGGGAAAACAGGTAATCTCTGATTCCTCAGATACACAGCTTCGGAACAGACATTTCATTCTTTGTTCCATAAAACAGCTTTAGGAAAGCAAACCAAATCCAGGACAAATGACCTTATCCCACGTGTCCCATCAGACTTCAGATTCCTGTTAACGTGACTCAGAGAAGCAAGTCTTAACACCTCTGCTTTAACAGACTCATGTATCACCTACCAACCCCACCTACACAGGGGTTACATAGCTGCTTCTGAAAAGTTCCAGCTACCTGCCAGAAATTTGTGGTAAGATAATGCAAGCTAATTCAGTGTCGACATGGGATACTGTTGGATAAAGCAATAAGACATCTGTACAGCCACTTTTTAGGTAGGTGCTGAACTGAGAAGGAAAGGAGGAAAGCAAATACAGAATACAGACAGCAAGGCAAAATATTGTGCAGAAAACCCGCCTTGTCCACCTGACCTTTCGCAGGGCAGCAAGGTGTGATAAACCACACTGTTAAAAAGAAGTGTCAAAAATACACCCACAAAGAACTATGGGAAGCAGGAGACAGCCTCGCTCGCCAGAGCAGCTGTTCTCTGGGTGCACACCCTTGTAATTCATGGGTTTAATTGCTCAAGACACATCAGCAAAATGCAACATGACACGGGAGATTTTGTTGCTCCGATGCACGCACACTCACACAGAATTCCACAGTCCTGTGTGATGCTAAACCACGTGCAGTCACTGCAAGCTTGCCTTCCAGAGAGGGGCTGGCTAAAACTGCTACCCACCTACTTCCCTGAGAGCAGGGTCAATCTGTGCTAACACAACACTCCTCCTGCCTACTGATCCACTCTTCTTGTTTCCAGCTTTCTGCTGGTCAACCAGCAAAGCCGGGTTTTCATGGCACAAACTCTTCCCTAATCTGGGGCTCAGCGCTCTCTAGTGCACTACTGAAACTCCCAGTGGCAAAAGACAGGTATTGGAGAAGAGATTTATAGGATGAACCATGAATCCTTCAGTGTCTCATCTGTAAGTCCTGGAGCCTGCAGCATGATCAGCCAAACCGATGCTGAGGCCTCCCCGATCCTTTACAATGATCTGAACACGCATTACCCTGTAAGACACTACAGAGTGAAGCCCCACAGAGTGATCCAGGCATTCCTCTGACAAGTCCCTCATGTGGCTCTTTTCATTTGTAATAGTTTGCTAATTTTCATTAAGTTATTCTCTAAATTTGCTTTCTAAAAACTCACCTACAGGAAATACCTTCTTTTTATCAGCAGTTCACATAGTCGGCTCTTCCTGAAACATTCTGTAGCTTCTTTAGATCTCACCCTTGTCTAAATGTGTGAAATCATATAAATCAGACAACCATACAAACAAGGGTGAATAATTACTGTTTAATTAACAATCTCAGCATGTTCCATATCACCAAGACAGCTACTTGGAGTGAATTTACAGCCCCAAACACTGGTCTGAGAACACAACAAGATGACTTTGGAACAGCTGTTAACCTGTTTTAGAAAACACTTAATCGCAGCATTAACACTAACCCTGCAGAGCACTATATACTGAAGCTATTCTTCAGCCTATTTTCATCCTACTTACTAAAGAGTCAATTCAAGAACAGTCTCAGGAGCCCTGGCCAGGAATGGTGGATAATAGTGGGAACTCATTGGTATGAGCTCCTGTGTTCAACCAGTAAAAGGATTTACATGCATTGTAGCAAAACACTTAATGCTTCCCATCACGCACTCTCTGCTGGAGAACAGCTAGTTTGGAAAGCATTCCCTTTGGTTTCAGCAGATCATTATCTAGCAAAGTTTATATACATGGAGTAGCAAGTGAATACAGAAATGAGGTATGGAATGGCCCCCTGGAACTCAGGGAAGCAGACAAAATACAAATCAGCTTGTTTTGTGCAAGCTAGGCTTTCCCTACAGCAGTTTCTCAATCTGCTGCCAATAAGACACCAGGAAGTGGTCTGGGATAACTGAAAACAATTTGATATAAAAGTTAAAAAGAATATATGTCTGCATACATATGCAAACAAGAGGACAACAAGGTAAGAAAGAAAAGTTTAAAGAAGCATTCAAAGCACAGCCTTAGTTCTGTTTGGTTGTAAAAGAAAACAACTATGAAAACACTGCATTATACTTTCTTATTTTAGGGGTTTTTTTCCCTGCTAACAAGTCAGGCAGCCTTTGGACTGAAAGGGGTTGAGAAATTTACCCAGGGAACCACAGCAACACAAAGCTTTGCTATTTCATACCATACATTTCACACTTTAGTTGGTGTCCAACGTTCATGACTCCCATTCATAGAATCAGACACCAAACCACACTCCACAGTGACCAGTTTCCTCCATCGACATTTCTAAAATCATGCTTTTATGAAACCCAAAGTAGAATTTCAAGTGTCTAGTGAGCTGCACAGAGGTTTTACACGTGAGCAAGCACACAGGGTAGAGAAGGGCAATACAAGGGCTGGAAGTATAGGTGGTAAATCACAACACAGATCTCCCCTGTTTAAGTTCTGTCAATGGAACTTGGAGGCCTTATCTCCATTTTACAGATAGCTGCTCCTAACAACTCTTTATCACACCAGGGTGCTAATCAGCTAAATTTATTAGACACACTTAAGTAGAAGGTATCAGAGAATTACTTATTACATTAATAGCAGATTCTCTAGAAGGAGAAAAGTCTGAATGGAAGCAAAGCCTTCAAGAAATACAGCTAAGGTTTCTTCTCCATCACCACAGGCCACAGCCGGGTGGAGCAGAGGTGATCCAGCTCACAGGAGACAGAGGGGAATGTGAGAACTGTCTGGATTTGTACACATATACCCCAGATTTCTCCCTAGCAAAAAAAGAGGGCTCCACTACAGACTCCTGAGCCAGGAATACTAAAGCAGCAACGTAAATATCATTCATCAGCATTTCCCTTTCCTTTCTGTCTTCTCATAAAAAGCCTCAGGAATAATGGAAATGCCTTTCCCCCTTATCGTGTCAAACATGCTGCTCCATAGGTCCATAATTCAGTGTCCACATCAACCTCTCTGAGAGCTGATGCAGATTTCAACCACAACTTCAAATAGATTGCCTTCCTTTTTTTTCTTACATGATTTGAAATCCCCTAAAAACAAGCAAAGAAAAACAGAAGTTCCCACCCAAAAAGAAAAAAAAACCCCAAACAAAACTTTCTTCCCTTTAAAAGCTTTATATATCTTTTGAGAGAACTGTATGTGACTTCTTAGAGGTTTTAAGGAATTTAAACCCATGCAACTCTTACTTTGAGAGAAGCAATGCAAAGGAATCAGTCTATTTTATCTAATAAAGCTAACTGACACACAGATCAATGTTCAATGTGGCCAAAAAGTCCATATTTCTTACCCGGTACAAGTAATCGTATTTAGCTTCATTCTAACCAAGAGATGGTGCAATAGTGTGCTTCCCTCTCCCTTCCCAACAATTCACTTGTAAACACAAGCTATCCAATGCCAAAACAAGTTCAGAAGGTACATGCACTATCATAAAATTAGATGATGGAAAACAGGCTCTAACATTTTGGGTTTCTCCTTGAAAAACAAGACAAAAAGCCAAAACCACCACAGCTTTCTCAGTGCGCATGTCAAATATGCATCCTGTGCTTGCTGCTCTGGGGGTTTTGGGTTGGGGTTTTCTCTTTTGGTTGGGCTTTTTTCCCCCTTGTTTTTGGGATGTTGGGGGTTTTTAGTGGCTGTTTGAGGTTTTGGTTTTGTTTTGTTGTTTGGGGTTTTTTTCCAACTCAGTTTAAGACTGCTATTGAGCACTTGCACTTGGTGCTTTTCAAGATGAAGCAGAGAAGTAACAGCACAACTCAAAAGTAGGTGAGGTTATCTAAGTTTTATTTAATAATGATTTAAAAGCACTTGCATTTCAGCATTCCCCTACAGCTGTAACTGCTTCTCAAAGTATCACAATCACTACTACAGCAGGAAAAAAACCCTCCAACACCAAGTTATCTCCTTCCAACACCACACAGTAAATCTGTGTGACAGAACAAGAACTAGCTTTAAGCCTAGTGGCCTGTTGTTTTAGCTATGCCGTTAGATCATTAAGTGATTAAGCTTTCCCAAGTGTGGGAATACAAGGAACACTGTCTATTCACAAGACAGCCACAGAGCCATAGTCCCAGGCTTACAAAAAAGTGAGATGGAGCTACACACATTGAAGAATAACAGGATTAGGGGAGGAAAAAATCCATCAAGGAATGCTCCCAAAGGCTACAGAGACAAAAAGTCAAACCCCTGCTAGGGCACTTTCCCAGCTCACAAAGGAAGATTCCAAAACCATTATTTTTCACACCCAGCTCTAACAAAAAGGTTGGAAGTGTAAAAATTCACATCCAAAAAGGTAACCCAACAAGAAATGACACATAGGACTGTACTCCAGGAAACTTTTACAAGGGCATTTTGGCTTAACTACAAAACCACCACGTTTCCACAATCATCCTTCCTTAAACTGGTCAAGAAAATCCCATCGGAAGAAATTGTTTATCTTCTCGTTTTGCTTCTCATCTTCCTTACATGTTTCTCACCCTCTTAATTACACTGAGGAAAAAATTGATCTTAGCATCTAAGCATTAAAAAAATGGTGTGCCACTCCACACACTACAGTCTCCCGATGGGCTTTTCACACATTTTATAGTTAGAGTAAGCTCAATCACATCTCAAATTCCGTTGAAAAGCAATCATCAAAGCTTCCCTCCTTCTGTACCAGCTCCACATCCGTAACTGATAAATTTCTCTCCACCAACGTGCACCAACCCACTACAACTTGAAGACTGTGGAGGATGTCAGAGTGGTTATGTGACTTTCTACTGTCTGCAATGGGTACAGCCCTCCCTACCAAGGTCTCCTAAAGGCTACACACATAGTTAAAGAGTTACCACAAGAAGAAAATGAGACCTCTCTTCCCAGCCAACACACCCGGATTAGCTCCCTGCAATCACTGCAAACAAGGCTCAAATGGGAGCAAAACAAAGTTACCTATGGATGTTCCAACATCACTGAACCCTCATCATGATGATAGAAATAAAAATGTTCCGGCTTTCACAGCGTTATTTTCCTTTTGCTAAGATCATAAGATACCTTCTCTCAGTGTTCACGATAGCATCTTGGTCCAAGAAAGCTGAGTTTTCTAGATAAGGCTGAGCAGATCAGATAGAAGCACCATCACCAGTGCAGAAGTTAATCAGATCAAGAATACTTAGAGTCAGCTGGTTTATCTCTACAAGGCTCCTGAAGCAGATGGTAAATCCATAATAGACATACCTGAACAAGCTCTCTCTTTGGTACAGTAGGACATTTTTTCCACAAAGGCTGCTGTTCAATATCTTACATCAGTCCTGGACAGAAATATTCCAAAATAATTTATTTATAAGCATTATCTGCATCAGGAGCATCACAGGCCTATCAAAAGCACATGCACACATTGGATTCTGAATATAATCCAACCAAACTATTTTTCCCTGCATAAAGCTTAACCACTTGTAACCGCTACTGGTTTTTCTTTCCAAACAGAGGGAAAAAACTACTCTGCGCAGAGCAGTAATTGCCAGTATGAAACTTTAGCCGCTTTAAGAGAACTTTACAGAACTGCATCATCCCGTTTCCCACTGAAAGCTCTCCTCGGTTTAAATGTTACAAGCCGAGCACGTTACGTTCTTCATTCACCCAGGACCTCCCTCCATCGCTCATTTCACAAGCGCTGGCAACAAGTTTCTTCTGCGAAGCCATGTCAGCGCCCGCGGACGGCTCAGCCGCATGACCCTCCTGAGGGACGGTCCTGCTCCGCGCCCGTCCCCGCCGCCAGCCCCGGCTGAAGCTCCCGGGAAGCCGACCGAAAGCCAGCAAACCCTCACTCCGGGGCGCTCGCCCCTATTTACCTCCAAGGCGCCGAGGCCACCTTCGCAAGTGGAAGGGAACCCGCCGCGAACCGGGCACCGCCGCGGCCTGGCAGCGGGGCATCCCCACTGCGGGCCGGGCCCGGCCCGGCTCCCACCGCCCCAGCGGGGAGCGGGGGAAGGCGGCGCCTTTTTACCTCAGGTTTTGGCGGGGGAAGCGGCGCCGACCCCACCCGGGGAGCCCCGTCACCCTCCCCGCGCCGCCGGCCGGAGGCACCGCGGCGGTCCCGGCGCTGTGAGCGGGCGGCACCGCCCCGCCGCTCCCCCGACCCGGACCCCGTACCTGCGCCCGCGGTGCCCGCCGGTGGCTCGCCGTCCATCGCGGCAGCAGTCATGTGAGGCCGCGGCCCCGCGGCCGCCCTCCCCTTCCTCCGCAGCGCCCGCCTGTCAGCGCGGGCGGAGCGGGCGGGGTGCGGCCGCCTCCCGGGGACGGCGCGGACGGGGCTGCGCTTGTGGTCACGGTGCCGGGGTGGGCTCGGGCCGGGGGACGTGACAAACGGCAGCGCCAGTGACAGCGCCTCACGGTAACGTCCCCGGGGAGGCCGCTCACCGCAACTCCCGGCGGCTCTGGGGGCTCAAGGCTGCTTCCTCCCGCTCGGAGAGGCAACGAGCCGTCCCTGCTGTGGAGCGGGCTGCTCGGAGCGCTCCTAAACCGCTTCGGGTTCGTAATAAACGTTTCAAACATCGTAAAGCATGGGAAAAGATGTGACCCGCTCATGGGCTTAATACGGACTTTATTCTGAAATCAAATTGATTTTTTTCCCCAACTGAAAAGTGGAAAGGGTGGTTGTTGGGAACATGAACTGCAGGCGGATTTCATTGTGCACTATGAAAAGTGGATAAATTGTTGGAAGAGGTGGTAAGACAGTCCTTCCATCACCTGGTGATGGATGGGAGGCCATCCTTTGTATGTCAAAGTCAGATGAGATAGTCCAAGATAATTTTCCTTCACTGAGTAACCTTTTCCCACCTTGAATTTCTGCTGCCATCTCATCAATCAATCAGGGTGTTTCCTATACTCAATATTTTTGATATTCTGGATCTCATTTAGATATATGAAATATTCTTGATAAGTTAAAAGTAGATATTCGATGTTTCTCCAAAGGAAAAACCATTGTAGCATTTTTTACAAGGCTCCGTAGGGACAGGACAAGGTGAAATGGGTTTAAACTGAAAAAGGGTAGATTTATATGAGATATAAGGAAGAAATACTTTTACTATGAGGGTGCTGAGGGGCTGGCACAGGGTGCCCAGAGAAGCTGTGGCTGCCCCATCCCTGGCAGTGTTCAAGGCCAGGTTGGACACAGGGGCTTGGAGCAACCTGCTCTAGTGGAAGGTGTCCCTGCGCATGGCAGGGGGGCTGGAGCTGGGTGAGCTTTAAGGTCGTTTTCAACCCAAACCATTCCAGGATTCTATCACTTTATGCCATGCACCAGAAGGAACACAGGGTGAAAGGCAAATGTGGTAGAAACGAACATTAACCTGTTCAGAAAAGCACAGAAATATGAACAATCGGAACGCACATACACCTTCCAAAACTGAAAAAACCCCCAAGAATTCCAGGTATGAACACCTCTTATTTTATTAGTGATTTTCTTTTACACTTCCTGTACTTTAGTGGTCAGGAATGATATGGTTGACACTGGTGAAAAATAAGGTAAACTTTTTGTACAGTGGTTTTCCTGAAACCACCATCAAGCAAGCAAGAAACAAAAATCTGTGCAGATTCTGGACCACATTAAGGTGTTACCAGCCCATAATAACACTTTATGGTTTTACCATCCAAAGTATTGGATGCATTCACTAATCAATGTTCCTGATACTTAGTAATCATGGGAAGATAAACAGTTATCTCCACTACAACTAAGCCAGAAGATTATAAAGTGAGAATCATTTCAAGTGTAATTACAGTCCGGATGCTCCCCCTTGAAACATTCCCTGTGGCAACAAAGACGTGACTGACTTGCGTGATTCTCCTTTTCCTTCTGCCTCGGTGCTATTCGAGCTGAGATCCCCACAAGCCCAGACTGAAGCTGTGCATAGAATTCAAGAAAGTGTGGCATTATTGAAGCTGAGAGGCCCTTCAGCTCGTGTCTACAGCAGCAAGTGGAGAGTTCTGCGTGCTCAGCACTTCTGAACACTGAGCACTCCAGGATTTTTCGCCGATATTGCACTTTTTGAGCAAATGAATGGAGGAATCAACATGTTCTCATTTAGCTATAGATTTTTGATTGGTCTGTACTTAAGCTAATAGCTTAACTATTTATTTGGTATAAATAAGACATTCTCAGTTGAAGATTGTTTTTGGCAGCCATGGGAGGAGTCTTGAAGAAAAATACTATGAAAAATAATTCAATTGCAGAAAGTATTTTTGAACAGGGCCGGAAAGATCGTGCTTGACGTGAGTTGTTGAATGCTCCCATATTGCTGTGAATGCAGCAAAAGCCTCTGCAAAACTGACAGCATACAGAAACTGTAAGCACTGGGAAAAGAAGGGAAGGGGAAAAAGAGGGGAGGGAAGGGGAAAAGGAGGGCAGGGAAGGGGAAAAGGAGAGGAAGGGAAGGGGAAAAGGACAGGAAGGGACGAGTCAGCAGGTTCCAAGTAACAAATGCAATGCAGAAATACGTGACTGCCGGAGGCCTCTCAGTGTGTCATTCAGCGCACGTCCTATCAGCACGAGATGTAATTTCATGCAGCCCACAAGAGCTCACTTATTCTTTCTGAACTCAGTTTAGGAAGCAGGGCTGTCAGCTCCACCAATCTCAGATCCCTTGCACCCAGTAAAATTCATGAGGTATTACTGGTTTGACAGTCGTGTTACAAAAAGCCATTCCTGGTAGATTTCTTCCCCCAAATTTCCCATGGATTAGGAGGTTTGTGTGGGGAATACTTACAAGAAGAGGCTCCAGCTGCCAGTGCCAAAATCTCTGGGTTTAATAGTTGATCCACTCACCCTCAGATTGCTGAGTAAGGGCTGGAAGGGAAAAAATAGCAATGAGATAGTAGCGCAGGGACTGCAGGGAAATTTTGATAGAAGGGGAAAGAAGGAAGAGATGATAAACCAAAAATTGCTGTAAAGTCGAGGAAAGTGGGAACAGCAGACCATGCAAAGGCAGGAAAGGAGGATCCAATGTTTAGATTCAGTGTTTAACCTGAGAGTAAAAGTAGTCATTAGCTTGCTAACAACGGTAATAGGCAGAAATTGTACATTCCAGTACATGCAGACAACCGTGAGAGTGGTGAAACACAGGGAAGAGATAGAGAGCACCTGCATGCTGCTGGAAGAGCCATGTAATCTTGAGGATGCAGCTGGGACTATGGATCAAACCGCAGCGTGTCCTCCCTCATGTTTGTTGTGACGGCAGGAGGGGGAACAGCATTTCCCGTACACTTCAGCTGCAAACCAGGAAGTCAAAGTCTGGTCAACTACCATGATATAGCGAGGGGAAAAAAAATATCTGCACAAAGTGCCAGTCATCGTTTCCATTCATGAACACTGCCCATTGGCTTCGACAGGGCATTGACACGCTTACCCAAGGAGTTTGAGTGGACTTAGTCTGCCATCTGGTGACCAGCTGATAAACTACAGCACTGGCGTTTCTTGGTTTAATGTTTTAAGCATAGAACCACAGTTACTGAAGACCTTTAAAATCATTAAGTCCAACCATTAACCCAGCACTGCCGAGTCCACCCTAAACCACATCCCCAAGCACCACATCTAGACGTCTTTTAAATCCCTGAAGGGATGGTGCCTCCACACCTTCCCTGGGTAGCCTGTTCCAAATTATCTCAAGCAAAAGCTCATGCTGTAGCACTCCAGGGAGAAAAATACATAAACGTTTATAGACGCCACAAAGTAAGGAACGAGGCATTGGGACAACCGAAAGCATTAGCAGAACATGAAAGATACTGCAATATAAAATAGGATGTAAATTTTAAATGCTGAGTACAATACCTACTCTGCTCCTCTCATGGATATTTTGTGCTGGCATTTTTATTCTGTTTTGAAGATTTGTTTGAAAGCACCGAGCTAAAAAAAAAAGCGATCTACACAAAACGCAAGTGTTAATTAAATCTCAGAAGTGAACACAGACGAACTGTTCCTCAAGAACTGATCTTTTTCCTCCAAAACATCACCAAAACCTCAAAATGATATCCAAGACAATCTCCAAGTTCCCTTTTTCACTTTGAATACATCACATTAGCACGCATGCTGAAAAAAACGATGACACTCCACATATTTTTGCATCAGCCTGAGGAGCCCAAACCATGAGGCAATAGTTTAATTCATAAAGAGAGCTCAGGTCTCTCACAAAGTTGCATTAGCAGCCCGCGTGAGAGAACTTTTACCAGTAAAACTCATACTAAGGATTGTGCAAGGAAACATCTCCGGTCACAGGGAAACACTAGAGAGGATACTCGTCTTATCCTTCTCTGTACCACTGCACCGGGATACCACCGTGTCCCGCCGGGTTCCCTGCTCCTCCCGCCACCCGGTGCTGAGGAATGGCGAGCGCCATTGTTTTTACCTCACGAAAAACGTTACTTAAAACCTACAAAGGTCTTGGAGGGACTGACACAACACTTGGAGCCAGGCTGGCACATTCCACCCGCTTCACCGCCCGCTCCCCTCAGCCCCGCCGTGCGCCCGCCCCGCTCCCTCACGGGCTGATGTGGCGCCTACCGCCGGGCCATACCATGTGGCCACTGCGCCCACCGGGGAGGGGAGCTCCGCTGGCTCCGTCTGCCCGTTCCCTTAGAACGAACGCGTCGCTGTCGGCACTCCCCCCTCTGCACTGGTTTGGTAGCGCCCACGCGTGCACCGCCAGCCTTCGGGCGAGCCCATGGCTGAAGGTTTGGAGGGGAACGGTGGGGTAGGTGTTGTGGCAAGATGCTGTCCTGTCACCTTCTGCCTAACGCTAGACACGGAATTACGCCGAGCTGCCGAAGGCGCAAGAAGGTTTCACTCTACCTCAGAGCAGCTAAATGCCGCGGGGCGTCCCGCTTTCCGCTTCAAGGAAAATGGTTCGGCCGAACCCCACCTCGGAAGACTGAGAGGAGGCGCCATCTTGGGCTCGACCACAGCGCCGCACGAAATAGGGGGAGCCACGGCTGCTGCGTGGTGAGCAGGAGTGGAACCCACCGCTGACCGAGCGAGGAGCGAGCTGCGAAGGGGATGGCAGCCGCCTCGGAGCGGAACGAAGAGCAGACAGCGGCGGTGAGCAGCCGCTGCGGCGGGTCAAGGATTTAATTCCACCCCCCCTTCCTCCTCCCGCTCCGCGCCTGTTGGTAGGCGCCGCCGCGCGGGGCCCGCTGGTCCTGGCGCACATGGCCCGGCAGTAGGAGCCGCCCCGCCCCTCCCCCGCTCCTTTCCTCGCCGCGCTGAGGCAGGGAGCGCGCGGCCGGCCGGGCCCCGCAGCCAGCCCCATGCAGGACACCGAGGAGAGCCCGGCGGCCGCAGCGCCCACCGCCGCGCCGGGCCCCGGCGGCGAGAACGAGCACACGGACGGGCTCTCGCCGCCGCCGGCGGAGCCGCCGCAGCAGCAGGAGGAGGAGGAGGAGGAGAAGGAGGGAGAGGGGCAGGAAGAAGAAGGCGGCGAGTCTGAGGCGCCGCCGGGCCCCCCTGAGCCGCCGCCGCCCGCCGTTGAGGAGCCTTCCGCCGAGCCCGAGCAGCCGCCGCCTCAGCCGGCCTCGCCTCAGCCGTCGTCCGGCCGCGAAAGCCCCGAGAAGGCGGAGGCCGAGCCCGAGGCCGAGCCGCCGGCCGGGGCCGAGCCGGAGGCCGAGCCAGCGGTGGAGGCCAAGACCGAGCCGCCGGCTGAAGCCAAGACCGAGGCCGAGCCCGGCGCGGCGCAGGAGAACGGGGAGGCCGCGCCCGCCGTCCCGGCCGAGCCCGAGGACGAGATTTCCTTCAGCGACCCCGAGGACTTCGTGGACGACATCAGCGATGAAGGTGCGCGCTGGGCCGGCGGCGGGAGGGCGGCCGGGAGCGGGACGGAGGGAGGGGCCGCGGGGAGGCGGGAGAGCTCCGGCGGCGGGGCCCGGCCATGACCGCGAGGAAGGAACGCTGGGGCGGGCGCGGCTGCGCCGGGCCCGTGGCCGTGTGAGGGGCTGCGGGACGGGAGCCCGGTGTACGAGCGGTGCCTGGCCGTGCCACCCCTCTGCCGGGACACGCTCTGCTCCCTTCAGCCCCCTTGGGCCGCCTGGCAGCTGCTCCTGGTGCTGGGTGCGCGTCTTCATGGCAGCAGTGCGTCCTGAATGAACCTTTTAGTTTATCTGTGTACCGTGCTGTTGGTCCTAAATGTGCCGGTAAACTTGGAGTGTCGGTCTGCGGGCTGCCGTCACGGAGTGGAATTACCAACTTGTGTGTTTGCCTCCGTCAGTTAAACTCGACTGTAAAACCAGTAGTTTTCACTTGTTGACATGATGTTCACAAATGAGACTTCATCATTCTGTGTTTTTACACATCCAGAGTGAAATCTGTAGATAAATAGTATGGGTTTGAGAAGAGTTACTGCTCAAAAAGACATGACATAGGAGCTTTGTGACAAGAAAAGTATGGAAACGTTATTTCTGGCAGTTAAATTCAAACTGAAGCTCTTTTTAAAAAGTGTTGGATATTGGCTGTCATAAAATGTCATAAAGCCATTGTGTAACTACAGAGACAGTCAAGGGAATACTTGATTTTGGCATACAGGAGTTAGAACTTCATTTTGGTGTTTTTCAATTAAATCTTTAGCAGAACTTCTTGGTCTAGGTATGTGCTGTTGTAGGGTCCTGTATTACATGTATCAAAACTGGAGAAAAGTTTCTTAAAGCTTGTGATTGTTTATAAGTCAGTTGTTCAGTTGGCAGTGGAACACAGGCAAACCATGTGCCTTCTAGTGTTCAGCCCTGTGCTTACCTTAACTAAACTGCAGCAAAATACCTTAGATTAAGAAAGTGTTTGCTGTCCTCAATTTAGTCATCTCTATGGCCCTTTGAACCTGTGCATGTGTTTCTTAAAGAGACATTGGCAAAATTATCTGCACGTATGTAGTTGAATTCCTTTTGCCTGGTTAAGTGTTTGCTTGATACACTTGGTCTATGGGATTATTATATTCAACTCTGTCTTCAGAAACTACGTCTATTTTCTATCCTCACCTATGTTATTGTGAAGGATTATTTTGTTTAATTTCTCAGCTGTGTGAATAATACAGTGTTAGTGGCTGAATTACAGTGTTTGAGTTTAGTCACTTGTTGGTCTGGCTTTCTGTCTGTGTGTAACTTCTTGAGCTTCCTTATTCCCTTCCCTTTATCCTCATGACTCCCCAAGGAGAAAAGCAGTCCATCACTGTCACTGAGCCAAGGCTATTTCCGTGCTTATGATAACATTACATCTTCAGGAACACCTTTGAGCTGGACCAGCTTTAGGATTGGACCAACAGGTTTCTTTCCCAGAATGGTGGTGGCATGGTGGAACTGCTCATCCCAAGTTCAAGCAGGAGAAGGGATGTGTCAGATAACCACTTAGGTGCAATGAAGCTTTAGTTCAGATAATGATAGTGGTCCTTACAATACTGCCAGCTGAAGATAGCTGTGTACCCACCACACCCTGCCTCTCTTGTGGGTGGAATAAGAGCTGGCTAAACCAGCTTCTTCCCTTTTGAAGATCCCTTTGTTCACAATTTTGAATTTAAGGTCGAGGAAGGGTACAATGTAGGCATTTGCCTTTAATCTGCTGCAGTTTTGAATTAAATACATGGGATTGCATTCTTGCACATGAATCTGAATATGCATTCCTTGGTTTGTCTGTAGGCCTACAGAGTCTTTTTGTGAGAAGTGGTTATGAAAAAATGACTAATAGAGCCTAAAAAATCACCCTTTTGTGTTTTCTGGTTTTTATCTTGTGGACTTGTGTAAAAATACATGCTTTCATTTTATATGTAGGGAAAATCTGAGATGCGGGATTATAGGGTAAATAAGAAATCTACATGTTATTTTACTGTAATACTGGATTTTTAAACTCCTTTCAATCCTTACGATATTTAGAGGCATAGCAGACACTTCACTGCGTGTGTCCTAAATCCTAGACAAGTGGTTCCTTACCCACAGCCTTAGTGTGTTGTCAGCTACCTGGAGAATGGCTTATTCCTGAAAGAGTATCTTGAGATCCAGTACATACTAGGAAATCAACTTGCAGCCCTCATCTGTAGTGTTCATTTCTGGATCTGTAACAGTTTGGGTCAGCTTTCCATGTTGCAATAAGTAATAAGTTAAAGGAGGAGGGAAAGGTGGTCCAAAATACCTTTGGTAGCAACTGAAACCACTTTTAGTCTGTGTGGTAGAAAATACTGCCTGGAGTGATTCCTTATACACACTGCTATACTTTTGAAAGAAGTTTGTGTTTTGCCATATGTTCCATTTTCCTTCTACTTCTTTGCCTATTTATTTGTTCCAAATAGTGCTCTTAAAGTCGTCATCAGCTGTGATTCTTACAGGGACTGATGCCTCTATCTTCCTGTCAAGCTTTTTGCTCATCCTCTGTGATCCCCATATGGTTTTGTGCCATTAGAATACCTGTTGTTAACTGGGGTTTTTAATTCACTTTTCCTGTGCTTGACTTCTTGTCCCAATTTTCAGTCTGCTGCTCCCCACTAAGGGCTCTCTCCTAACTTGCTTCTTAAACATTAACTTCTAGCAAGTCCTCCTGCTCTTTGCTAAGCTGTGTTGTACACCTTCACTGAGTATTTGACTTGCTCTGAAGAACAGTGGACTGAGCCATTTTGTAATAGTTGCTACAACTAGTTGCTATAATTGGGGAAGTTTATGGGTATAATCCAAGTGCGTGAAGTAAGTGAAATGACATAATACGGAGGATCATTCCTCTAACCCCCTCAGCTTTCTTTAGTTACTACCAGTAATAGTAGGTCTTCACAATTTCTGGGTCTTTGTTTTTATTATACAGGTTAGCATCTTTTAACTTCTTACTTGTAGTTCCCACATATACATGGAGAGCATCTTTTGGAGTAATAAATACTACAAACGACATTCCATGAGTGCTACATAATCTTGGTGGTGATGGCATCTCTTTCTGCATAAACTTTTGGGAAGCATATTGCCACAAATCAGTGGAAAGCTTCATGTGTAATAACCTGTTGAAACTTCAAGTTATAGAAAGCCAAGGGGTTTTGGTCATTTGAAATTCAAAGCAAGTGTATTTCGTCACTCCTAGAGACCTTTCCAGTTCTTTTTCTGGGAAAAATGACTTCTGGAATTCCAAAACTAGCAAAATCCTGTTAAAACATCTTCAAAATATCTACACATCTAACACCCTTTTTAATTTGTTCTCATGTTTTAAATGTTTCTACATGTGTATGGATTTTTTTCCCCCTGGCATGTGAATGCTACATATAGTCTGACACCAGATTTTATCCTTATATTCTAATTCGAAAGTATAGTGGTGTATTTTCTGTCTGGTCTTGCAGCTTATAGTGGTCTTCACATAAGTTAAAGAACTTACTGCAAATATGCATGTGTATTTTTCCTGTTCATATGGCATGTGTGAAACTGCCGTTCATTTCAGCACATTTGGCTTTTTCTTCAGCAGAATGTCTGTTCTGGCCCGTTTAAGTACACAAAAACTAAAAATGTCCATAAACCAGAAATAATCTGCCACTTGTAACTGATGTTTCTTTAGAATAATCATGCACTCATGTTAATCAGTTGCAGGGGCATAACCCTGTGAAACAATCAGTTATCTAGACAGGTATTAAAGTATATGTTTGAACAGGCTATCTAGGGGTAGGGTGGGATTTTATTCCTGGAAAGGTTTAAAAATAACCTTAGGTTAAAGTTATTTGAGGGTTTGTTTGGATAGCCTTGTCTTGAGTGCTTCTAGTTTGATCCATTGAGGATTGAATCATGGATGTAATTTTTCTGACTCTTCTTGGATCTACAGGTCAGTCTGTAGTTTGGGTAATGTTAATTTGGGAAGTGTGTTTGAATGTCTGTATTACTAATGGGGTTTAGGTGGTGGATACAGATTAATCGAATAGAATTGACTTGAATAGATTCAAGTTAGATATATCTGGAATTCTGCAGAATGTATGTCTAGAAGCCTACCACATAAACTCATGCAGTGGTGTTGTTGAAGCCCCTAACTTCGTGTACAACGTATAGGTGTACTTTGGACCTTTCAACTGTTTTTGTCCCGGCACGTAAGGTATAACTGCAGTTACAGTCCTTCAGGACGTTCTCCCTCTTGCGTGTGGGAAACTTCAGCGATGTTGTAAGCAATCTCTTCCCAGTAGAAAGAAGCTTGAAGCTCTCAGTACAGGGACTTAACAAACCATCCCACCAGCAAGTACTCTCAAAATGTGTAAGATGTTATAGGAAATGTGATTTAGAACAGTTGAAGACTATCCAGAGCGTGAAGAAGTGTATGCTTGTTTTCACATGCTGCATGTTTAAGTGTGGCTTGAAGTGTCATGCCTTAGACCTTCATTTTTGGGTTTAATTAAAGGTTTAGACAGAGTGTGAGTTCTTAAACATAATTATAGTGATGCTAAGACACAGAGAGCTTCCAGTGTAGCAGATAATTCTGAATTATGCTCAAACTCATGTCATTTGGGAGGGAGGGTTGAATTTCTGTCTCAGTCATCCAGTTACAATTTGAGCACGGCTACTGGTCAGTAAATCTTAGAATTGTCTACTCTGTTGTCAGGTTTGAGGACTTTGTGAGCCAGTTCCAACTCCTGAAACAAGCTCATAGTGCAAGTGTTGACATCTTCAATGTAAGGTATTGCTTTAAGAAAGACTTCAAGAGTTAGCTGCTTGAAGTTTGTCAAGAAACTGCATAATCGTGCCTCTTAACAAGGAAGTGCTGTGGAGTGATGGGGATTCACTCCAGTTGTTTTTCTGATGGAACATTCATTCACTACCAAGTTTCTTAAATGACTCTTGAAATTTCCTGAAATTTGAAGTCTTCCTGTTCTCTTACTATCACTATTCTTTTGTCTTCCTACTTCACAATATAGACTGGTGCCTTAGTTTCTTGTATGCTTTTTCTTTGCAGAATTACTTGGTGATGTACTGAAAGATCAGCCACAGGAAGCAGATGGGATTGACTCAGTAATTGTCGTGGATAATGTTCCCCAAGTTGGACCAGACCGACTTGAGAAACTGAAGAATGTCATCCACAAAATATTTTCCAAGTTTGGTAAAATTATCAATGAATTTTATCCAGAAGCAGATGGGAAGACAAAAGGGTAAGTCATGATAACTCCTACTGGAAATAGCATTGAAATGCTGCTCTGACTTACCCTTGATTGTTCGTGTCAATACTTTATGGCCAGTTTTTATGGTGACCTCATAGTCCTGCTTATCACTTTCTTCTACCTTTAGTCTGTACAATCCTGGCATCTAGTGTCAGTGAGAAACAGAAGTTCCAGAGGGAACTGAGAAGCTTAATAGCTCATTAAGCTACAGTGTTTGGGGAGATTAATTATGGAAACAGTTTAGCTGGGTTTGGAAGACGAATTTCTGTGCAGTACTAAATGATATTTTTTTGTTAATTTTAGCCATGGCTAATAATAGGTTTTAGCTAAAAACTTAGCAGCAGTGCATGTACTGTTTATTGCAAAATGGACTGTCAGTATTCTGTCCCTGGTTGCCAGTGCTTATGCTTACATTAGTGACTCCAAGTTCCTTAAGCTCAGTGAGCCCTTACCAGCACCCTTTGCCAACTTGTGATCCCTGTTCCTCATTAATTGCAGCATCTGAAATTGAGAAGAATGCTAACTGGAAATGATCTAGCAAGAAGGGAGAGGGCAAGGGAAAGGGAAAGGAAGTTTTGGGGAGAGAAACCAGGCAAAAATTGATCTGATCAATACAAGGTTTTAATGAGTCTTGGTCCTCTGGTTGGAGTACTGTATATTCCTGAGTTTGGGAGGAATTTTAGGAAGTGTAAGAAAGTGGATTTTCTGGAGCAGATGTCCAGTTGGTTCTGTAAGTTCAGCTTGAGGAGCATGAGAAAAGGATGGTGAGAAGGAAGCTGAATTATATTCAATGTACATGAAAGACAAGAGTGGTGCTTTGAGATGCCTATGACGGCAAGATTTACACTTCCTAACCATGATCTGTCATTCAACTGAAAGAGCTGCACACCTCGCCTGCCTCTTCCCAGCTCACATTGTTGATCTGTGTTGCATTGAACTTGCATTCATCGCTTAGTTTAATTCCAGTCAAGCCCATACAGCCTAAAAGTGTGTATGTGCTTGTAGCCAAAGTGGAAATTAATTGCTTTTGAACCCTAACTGGTTAGGGAAAAGACACGATAATTTTATAGATGCTCCGTACTGAGTTTTTGGTTCATCCCCGTTGTTTCTTTCGTATTTTAATTAATGTCTTTTTTTCATATGAGGCTGTTACGTAGTCCAGTGTTGACTTCCTACTGTTGTCTTTGTTCATTGCAGATACATCTTTCTGGAGTATATGTCTCCGTCTCATGCAGTGGATGCTGTGAAGAATGCAGATGGATACAAACTGGATAAACAACACACTTTCAGAGTCAACCTTTTCACAGACTTTGATAAGTGAGTGCAGCTATCGTGGGTATCTGTAGATTTGGGGATTCTAACCAGGAGTGCCTGCGTGGAGTGTAACCAATCAAATTGCTCTTTCAGGTACATGACAATCAGTGATGAATGGGAAATCCCTGAGAAACAGCCATTTAAAGATCTGGTAAGGATTTTTTTTGAGAAGTGGAAAGAATATTCAGCACAATATGAAATGATGATTTCATCACTGGAGTGTTCATATGAAAATAGAAATGATGCATTAGTAGTGGTGTTATAAGTAACAGTATACTGTGGTCATATGCTCCTGTTCCTTTGTTCTCACTGTTATGAAGGGACAAGGAAGAGCTTAGTGGTTCTGTTTAATAGTTCCACATAGGGTAAAACGTAAGAGGAAACAATGATTTTTTTGTACAAGTTGTTTAAAAATAGAGTTTTGAAAGCATCTTACCTATTTAAATGTTGGAGGCAGACCTCTGTGTTACCACTACCACTAGCTTTGGGAAGAGTCCTGTGGAGGAAGGGATAGTTTAAAAACAAATACCAAAAAAACCCTTAAGTTATTTTAGGCAAGAACTGTTAAGCATCATCTGACCACCTTGAAGCTCCTTCATTTCATGGTCTGTTCTCTTAACCTCCACTAATCATAGTTTGAATTATTTGATTGCACTTTAGAAACTTGTTTGTAAGGTAAGACTCTGAAGTTGCACACTCTGTGTAAGACCAACTTCTGCCTGCCAAGTAGATATTAATTTGGGGAACTTGTTATCTTAGCCTTTGACTCACTAATAATCTTTTTGCTTCTGTTTGTTTTAGGGCAATCTCCGATACTGGTTGGAAGATCCTGATTGTAGGGATCAGTACAGTGTGATCTTTGAGTCAGGAGACCGGACCTCCATTTTTTGGAATGATATCAAGGAACCTGTGCAAATTGAGGACAGAGCAGTGAGTGTCCTGGAAGTGCTGTACATTGCAGATACACTGTCAGTCTCATTCATTTTATGACATTTCGAATATACTTCTTCCCCATTGCTGAAATCCTTTTTTCTTCCTCTTGAAGAGGAGTGGTGAAATTCTATCCTTTAGTATTAGACTTAGCTGCTTAGGTAAAACAAATGTAGAGTTAGGTTGTTTGGTGTTTGGTTTTTGTTAACTGGTCCATGATGCCTATTAGTTTCCTTTATTTCTATATTGTAGGTGATTCAGAAAGACCTGAAAATGCAAAGTCAGAGTTTGAGGATTATTATTCATTAGAGTTGAGTATGTGCTTACGTGTGCTGCTTCTGATCATTTTTTTGCTGACCACAGAGCTGCTAAAGAGGAAGAGCTGGTTTGGTAGTAGCATATAAAAGGGAGAGTTAGTGTGCCTGTCTGCTCCAGACAGTGACCCAGCAGCATTTTCTGTAATAACTATTATGTGTTACAGTACAAAGAAGTTGGCTCGGGGATGATGAGTAATTTTGCTCATCACCATGGTCACTGGCCATGGTCTGTGCTGCTGAAACCTCTCATCTTAGCTGAAGATCAAGTGTATTGTTAAGAAATTGGAAATACTGACCTTACTTCTGAGAAGAGCATGTTCTTACCAGGGCTGAAAGACAACAAGCAAACCCAAGCCTGTTTAGGTGGCTTTAATTGTCACGATACAAAGATTGTCACTCTACCTGCAAAATGTTTTTGGTGATCAGTAAGTTTAAAAGGTCTCAACTGACACTTTTTCAACCTGAAGAATAATACTGTGAATTATGTGCATGAAATGAAACTCCACAACTAGCCCAAGGTGTCACTGATCGAGAGATCTTCACTTTGTAATCAGATTTGCAAAGTGTGAAGCTACAAGCCACACATTAATTCTTTCCCCTTTAGGAATCCAGCATGAAATTAAACCTTTGTGTACACTTTCTTTTTAAATCCAGAGGTGGACAGAAACCTATGTACGTTGGTCCCCCAAGGGCACCTACTTGGCTACCTTCCACCAGCGAGGCATCGCGCTTTGGGGTGGAGAGAAGTTCAAGCAGATTCAAAGGTTTAGTCACCAGGGAGTGCAGCTCATTGACTTCTCACCCTGTGAAAGGTATGGAGTATGACATTGGTTTGCGCTAAGGGATCAAAAGCATGAAGTACACATGTTGTGGCTGCTGTGCTTTCAAATCTCATGTGGTTGGGGTTTTCCCTTCTCCTTTGTCTTTAGAAGTACAGCTTTCCATGCATATAAATCCTTCTCGGAATGAGTGAAACTCTGCCTGACTTTTGACTTCAGGAAAGATACTTAACATAATCTGGAATAATTGGTCTACAAAACTGAGCTGGCAAGTTTCTTCAGAGATATTATTATGCCAAGGGAGAAGGCCGTATTTTCCCTCTTTAGATGGGATGTCTGTAATGTTAGATTTCTGGTTCTCTGAAAAGATTCAGTTGAGTAGCGTCCTCCAAATCTGTGGTACTGACATGAGTTCCTTATGTTTTCCTTAAAGAGCTCTTTAGAAAGGCTAAAATAATTTCAGGACTTAGATTGACCTGTTTTGCTAGCTTTCAGGTAACATTTGGAAGCCATTAGGTTTTATGCGTGAATATATTGGAGGGTATTTATCTTTCAGTGGAGAAGTCTGGCATACCTGTGGTTCAGGTTGGCTAAGATCAATAGATTTATATTAGTTTCAAAACCAATCGTGTTCTTGTGGCAAAGCTATATAGTAGGTAACAGTATTTAGTGAGTTCCCCTCTCTCGTAACATCAATATGGGAAGACTTCACATAAATCTAGAGTCTTTTCAGCCAGAGGAATGCCAGGGAAGTACTGTGTCTTGGAAGCATTCTTCCCCTTTATCACACTGTTCTTACTTATCCCTCCTCTGTAAAAAATCCCATGAAAGAAACTGCTATTTGAAGGTGCATTGTATTTAAATATTACTTGGATGAAAGCTTGCTTGTACTGGCATATTAGATGAAGTTTTGATGGTGAAATTATTTCTTCTGTAGGTATTTAGTGACCTTCAGCCCTTTGATGGACACACAGGATGACCCTCAGGCTATTATCATCTGGGACATTCTGACTGGGCAGAAGAAGCGAGGATTCCACTGTGAAAACTCAGCTCACTGGCCTATTTTTAAGTAGGTTGAGAAACAGAATTAGAGAGAACTGGTCCCAGACTTCATCTAATAAAAAGGCAGTTCCTTTTTAATGTTCTTTTTCCTTTTTATTTGCTTAGATGGAGTCATGATGGTAAATTCTTTGCTCGAATGACTTCAGATACCCTCAGCATCTATGAAACACCTGTAAGTTCTTGCTTTTTTTTGCATAATGCTTACTGCATTGCTGTGTCAGTCTTTCCCATGGTATCTATTTTAAAGGACACATAGAATCACAGAATAGTTAGGGTTGGAAAGGACCTTAAGATCATCTATTTCCAAACCCCCTGCTATGGGGGTTTTACATTGTAAAGTAATATACTCTAGAGCTGGGCTTAAAAGGGGAGAAATCCATTTGCTCTTGTTTTCTCTCCTGGTGAAAAACTTCAGTTGAGTCTGACAGTAAATTTCACACTTCTAGAAGGACTAGACAGATCAATATACTATTTATAAGAGTCAATAGGATCAAGTTTATGTGTTGCCTCACAGCTCTCAGTAGCAGGTGAGTGCCAAAAGTACACTATAAATTGCAGCCTAATCTAGTCTGGTTTACATTTTCATTATAATTCAGGCTGCTGCACTCATTAATTCTGTACAACAAGTTTTATTGTAATTGTGGAATACATATGTTCATAATAAAAATCATGATAGAGGATCTCTGGAAGCTGTACACAATTTCCTAGTTTATGTGCCCTAATAAGAGTAGAAGGTGCATCTGTAATGAGAAGAATGTTACTAACTTGAAAATTCACACCTTTCTCTTTTAGTCTATGGGTTTGTTGGACAAAAAAAGCTTGAAAATCACTGGGATAAGGTAAGTATTGTCAAGATAACTGCTGTCTTTAGTTGGAATCTTTGTCTGGGGCTTTATAGTGAGAGGAATCTAGAAATCTGGCCTCATACACTGAAGTGGTCAAATTGAACAAACCAGCAGAAAGGAATGGAAAATGCTCCATTTATTTTTGTCCATAGCTGACAGCTTGTGTGCTTTGAAATCTGCTTTGTGTTACTGGGTCTCTCTGGGGCGTCTTGTTCCTTGTCCACAAAACCAAACTGGGATGCAGTTTGTTAGGGAATATCTCCCTAACAAGATTTGTATGCTGGCTTGAAACAGCAGGCTGTATCTTACCTGTTGCCAAGGAGTGTGTTTGGTTTTGTGCATGTCTCCATGACAGACAGGGACTCCTTTGAGAGTTTTTGAGGTACCTCTCTGTAAAGCAACAAGAAAATTGAGTGTACCCAAGTGCAAGAAGATTGTCTCCAGTGTAATTTAGTAGCCTGTGTCTTAAATCTTTGCCAGTTACACTGGATCTAACCCCTACTCTAATTGAAATATACTGGGTTTGATAACACTGGCTATAGAGCAAGTTTAAACAGCAGTTTAAACATCTGCTTTGGTGTGATGTGTGTAAGGTTGTTAAATTGGCCTCAGTTGCCTATCTGTATCTGTCTTTATTACTGAGATTTTATATTTGTCTGCAATTCAAATACAATGATGAAAATGGTTTCTGCTTGTAGTACCTCTCATTAAAAATTAATCCAGTATATTTTTGACTCTCTTCTTGTAGAGACTTCTCATGGTCTCCAGGTGGTAACATAATTGCTTTCTGGGTGCCTGAGGACAAAGACATCCCAGCAAGAGTGACTTTGATGCAGCTGCCTTCTAGACAAGAAATACGTGTGCGAAATCTCTTCAATGTCGTAGATTGTAAACTACACTGGCAGAAGAACGGGGATTACCTGTGTGTGAAGGTAGACAGGACTCCCAAAGGCACACAGGTATGTGGGTTCTGATTATATTAATGACACTGAGTTCTATCTCATGCTGACACCTACTGTCTTTCAATACAGATAGGGTAAAATCTATAATGTCAAAGCTGCTTTTCATTTTTCTGTGTGAATTTGAGGCACGGGGAGAGCAAAATCTATGTCATGTTTGTGCCCAGGATTTGCTTTGAATTTAGTGGCATTTTGGATTGGGTAAGAGCTGCAGGCTTCACCTCTTGTTCTACTCACTGTTAAGCAGATACTGAATAACCCTCAGGTTGTGCTGCACAATGATCCATATGTTTATCTGAATTAAATTTAGTAACGGTCTGAAAAGAAACAAATGCTTTTGTACCATTACTTTTTATCAGGCAGGAAAAGATAGAATGTGTTTGGTCATGAGGCATACTGTATTTATCTGCTCTCGTTAAAGAAACAAATCTTTCATCCTATGTCCTGACAGGCTTATTTTGTAGTTGTCCTTCTCTGCCTAGCAAGAAAATTACTTGCTCTACTGCTTCTGTGCTGGATAATGAGCTGATCTTGGTCTTTACAGGGAGTAGTGACCAACTTTGAAATATTCAGAATGAGAGAGAAACAGGTTCCAGTGGATGTGGTGGAAATGAAAGGTAATGCCAAGTGTTTCTTTTCTCTTGGTCTTTGTAGACACTTGTGTGTTTCTTAGAAATTCCTGTCAACACGTGCCAGAACTGGGAACATAATTCTTTTGATAGTATTAATATTGGAGGGCATCTCCATCTCATGTAAAAATGAGAAATCAAAACTTTTGTTGCAGTTCATGCTTGTAACAGGCTTAAGACAGAACTGAAAATCTGTTAAAGATGTTAGGGCTGATAATGTGAGTGTATTTTCTAGAAGATGGGAGACTTTGGAGCTATTGTTTGACTGAAACACTTCCCATAACTCCCTACCTTTGCCTTACCAACCTGAGTTTTAACCGACTTTGCCATATAGTCTTTTAACTGATGGGTTTCCTTTCTTCAGCATCTTGGTTTTCTTTGGTAACTGCTTGAAGTCAAAGCATTGTATTGTCTCTTGACAGAGTTTTGGGGTTTTTTTGTTACAGAAAGCATCATAGCCTTTGCTTGGGAACCAAATGGAAGCAAGTTTGCTGTGTTGCATGGAGAAACTCCACGAATTTCAGTTTCCTTTTACCATGTTAAAAACAATGGGAAAATAGAACTCATAAGTAAGTGGCTGAAAAACAAGCGAAATATACAGATATTAAACATTTTGCATGACAATAGATACAATAAAGTCAAAACTGTGGCTGGTTTTGGATAGAATGGCAATAGGTGCTGTGCCTGACACTGTATTCTAGAGATCTAACCTTCTGGTGACAGCTAAACTGTTTTCACTTTGAATCAGTCCAATGTCTGGGAACAGAACTCCTACAAGCCAGAATAATTTTGTGGCTTTGGGAAATTCATGTGAGGCAATAGGACAGACTTGGCTCACTTTAGATAAATTTTATTGCCAGGTTGTGTGTTGGAGTCTTCTGATCTCTGTTGCTACCTTTGTGCATCTTGGTGCTACTGGGTTTTGCCTTTAGAAGTATAGAGCTAAGGGCTGTTGACTTGCTCGCAGAGTTCAGAAATGTCTTTTGAGGACTGAATGGAGTTGACTACTTGTAACTAAGCAATGGCATCAGGTTGAGATCTTCTGAATTTGTCTTGTTTCTTTCCAGAAACATTTGACAAACAGCAGGCAAACACGATATTCTGGAGTCCTCAAGGGCAGTTTGTAGTGTTGGCTGGCCTCAGAAGGTGAGTGTTGCACAGGTTACTGCACACCACATTCATTTAAAGGAGTTGAAAAGACTAGAGTAATTCATCAAGGAATGTTTGGTATCTCCATGAATGTTACATTAGTGTAATCCTGATACAGCTTTGCAAAAGCAAAGGAAAAGAAGAAATGCAATGTCATCATGTAGTTTAGTCCTTTACCTTTTACATGCTGTTTTTGCCACACCAAATCAAGAATGCTTTTCTCAACAGAAAAGTGGTTATTTAGAAACACTTTTCAGCTTTTTAAGTTAAATACTGACTCAACTAATCCAGTTTGCACCATGCATGTGGCTCTTACAGTGCATTTGTTGTTGTCATAGCCTTGAGGCTCTTCATGGGCAATACATATTAATGACAAAGCTGTTTTGTAAAAGAGTTACAGTTTCACATTAGAGCAAGTGAAAATGATTTGTATTAAGCATTTGAGTAATATTTGCCTTTACATGCTTTCAGACAAGTGCTGCTTGTCATCTTGTCTTCACTGCTTACATATGTCTAAGCATACGACTGTTAAACTTTGGCTGTAACTTACCTATACTATGTTTTCACTGTGATTTTAACAACAGAAGTAAAGGGTCTGTTCAGGTCACTGAACACAGACACAAAAGTGTCATTCTTGGGGTTTTGTTTTTATTCATCACATTGCTTTCTAGCCACGGAGACTGGTATGAGCCTGTCTCTTGGTCGCTCTGAAAGTTCATCTTTGTGGTGAGGAGCTGTAAAGATGGAGCTTGTGAAATGCCTTTAAAAACCAGGCTATACTAGTATGTAAAACAATCTGCCTTGGTTTGCCTTTGCAGCATGAATGGTGCCTTAGCGTTTGTTGATACATCTGACTGCACCATGATGAATATAGCTGAACACTATACAGCTTCAGATGTGGAATGGGATCCTACAGGCAGATACATTGTGACTTCTGTGTCTTGGTGGAGCCATAAGGTACTAATGTTTTCCTGTGGGGGAAGGGGGCGTGTGTGTATATTTGTTTTTCCTTTCTCTTCCAGAGG
Source organism: Strigops habroptila (assembly GCF_004027225.2). Taxonomy (NCBI): domain Eukaryota; kingdom Metazoa; phylum Chordata; class Aves; order Psittaciformes; family Psittacidae; genus Strigops; species Strigops habroptila. Next base: position 81,312,910 of record NC_046358.1, read on the forward strand.
TATTGGAAAGGGCTGTTGGTTAGGAAAAGAAAGTGAGCAACTCTCAGTCATCCTGTGACTTAAAACCTGCACTGTGGTTTTAGACATTAACTTCTGAACATCAGTGTTTAGGCCATTGGCTTCACCAGTTGTCCAAAATAAGTTCTGGAAGGGCAGTTCGTGAGCCTAAATCAACTCAGAGGTTTGAAACTCTATTTCCTTCTGGTCCACACAGAGCAGCAGGATTTATTGCACCTGTATTACTTTTGCATGGTACTAGCCACTGCACTGTAATCCTTTCCTGTACAAGTACAGACTCTGAGACTTACGAATGCGGTGGACGGGCTGGCTTAGTTTCAAACTGGTGTGATCCTCCAGAAAGAACCTTCTTGCAAAGCTTCAATGGAACAAATATTTTGCTGAGGGATTTGACTTGTGCAAGGAAGGCACTTAAAAAAGAGCACCCTGTTTCTCTTCACTAATGGTGCTTGCTTAATAAAAAAGATCCTTAAGACATGGAGTGAGGACTACAGTGTGAAGTTACAAGTCAAGTTATCTTGACTGAGATGGTACACTGCTTTTCCAGGTGGACAATGCATATTGGTTATGGACGTTCCAAGGCCGTCTGCTTCAGAAAAACAACAAAGACAGGTTCTGTCAGCTGCTGTGGAGACCACGACCAGCTACCTTGCTCAGTGAGGATCAGATAAAGGTAGTGTCTTCCAGTGACTGTTTCTGCTGCCATTGATTTGGTGTATAAACATACTTGTTGTACTCCCTCTTTTTGAGGATGAGGCTTGAACTGTTACAGAGTTAAGCAACTGCCTTTTGCCCTGAATTTGTGAAAAACCATTGTCATAGGGGACTTTACTTCTGGGGATGATTGTAAATATTAAGTGGTCTTTAAGATCAGAATAGAAATGGCTACCAGTAGTTCTTACAGTTAGGGTACAGTCAAAAGGTATAAAGAATAACAAAATTGAACTTAGACTTCACTAATTGCCTGTGTACAGAAGTATTTACAAGATATGTAAGTCAGAAGGAACAAACAAAATGATAGTGAAGGGAAGTTGCCTAGAAGATGATGCTTTTAAAAAATGCATAGCCTGCTTAGGCCTACTGAAGGAGCTCTTACAGGATGTGATTGCTGGTCTGATATCCTGGGTGAAATAAAATTCCCTGTTTTACAGCAAATTAAGAAGGACCTGAAGAAATACTCCAAGATATTTGAGCAGAAGGATCGCCTGAGCCAGTCCAAAGCTTCAAAGGCAAGACACGTTTGGAATCTAATCATGGAGATGAAACCCTTGTAACCTGTCCTTAGTTATTTTGTAATGGTGATGTGCAAGTTAAATTTCTTCTATAACAAAAGATAGGACAAGGGGTGATGGGTTCGAACTTAAACAGAGTAAGTTCAGGTTAGATATAAGGAAGAAGTTCTTCACAGTGAGGGTGGTGAGGCACTGGAATGGGTTGCCCAAGGAAGTTGTGACTGCTCCATCCCTGGCAGTGTTCAAGGCCAGGTTGGACAGAGCCTTGGGTGACATGGTCTAGTGCGAGGTGTCCCTGCCTATGGCAGGGGGGTTGGAACTAGATGATCTTAAGGTCCTTTCCAACCCAAACCATTCTATGATTCTATGAAACATTTGTGTTCATTTGAATCCAGATGGTTGGAGTTAGTTCCAATAGGGACAGATGCTACTAAACTCAGGTTCATTACAGGTTAAACAGTAATGAATCTGGTGAGGCACTGGTGTTGCCTCATTAAGCAAAGGTGGTGAAATTTGGGGGTTCTTAGTGAGTTGCTGCATTCGGCAGTCTTTAAATTAAGAAAAGCTCTTTAAATAAGAACCACTTCACCAAAAAAGCTTTTTGATTATATGAGAGAGAGATCTTTTTCCCTTTGTTTAAGTCAGTGGAAAGCATGTTCATGAAAAAGCTTGGCTTGCTAACGAATGTCTTGCACATGGATTTGATTTACTGGGCAGCTTTAATGACCTCTTCCTGCCTCTGTAGGAACTAGTGGAAAGGAGACGTACAATGATGGAGGAGTTCAGAAAGTACCGCAAGATGGCACAGAAATTGTACATGGAGCAGAGGAGTGAGCGTTTAGAGCTTCGAGGAGGTGAGCCACACATTGTACTTGTAAAGACTTGCTGCTTCTTACCAAGTAATTGGGGATTCATCCACTTCTCTCCCTCCATTTCTTGCCAAAGCTAATCCCTTGTGCTCTAAAGGTTATTTATACTTTTAATACGAAGTCACAACAGGATTAATTCCACCACACACACCCCCAGGAGAAAGCTCAAATGTTGTTGGCTGCCAGATTCAGTATCTGTATCAGAAAGGCAAGCAAAGAGACTTTGGTGTTGCATTTAACCAGCAAATCCACAGAAGCCCTATGGTGGCAGACAGTAACACCTTGGTTGTCATTTAATGAATTTAGCAGGTACTTGTGATGATTTAAAGCACCAAATATCTTATTTTACTGCTGATTTAAGGACTGTTTCTGCCATGAGCATCAAATCTTTCAACTGCTGCCTTGTTTTGGTGTGTTCAGTGTTAATGATTTCTCCATTGCAGGGGTAGATACAGATGAGCTGGACAGCAATGTCGATGACTGGGAGGAGGAGACTGTTGAATTTTTTATCAATGAAGAAATTATTACCCTTGCAGAACCAGAGTAATTAATTAAACTGTGGTAAGATGGCAAACCCCTCTTATCAGCTATTGCTATAGAGTCAGTCATTTGCTTGAGAAAGTTAGGTCTGTCTGTTGCATGAGTGAATGTGTTGCTCTTTGAGTTGGTTTATGTTTTGTCTATAGAGAGGACAAAAGCGTCTTAAGAAGTAATTGCAGATTTGAGTTGTGCTGAGCAGAATTCTGCGTACATCCTGTCTCGCCAGAGTGATCCAACCACAACGGAGTCAGGGTCAACTTCTAGACACAGTGTATTGTGGACTCCGAGTTCTGTCAGTAGGGGGAAGGAGCAGCATGAGAGAGAAATTGTGCCTTTTGGAAGAATTGCATGTTAGTTCAAGACTGGGCAGAGTTTAAGTACTGTACTGAAGATGATCCAGCAAATTGACTGGGCTGATAAAACTTTAAGATGTTTAAATATCCACATGAACTCTGCTATCATTTTCTAGAAATGGTGGGTAGAATTCAGGAAGTAGCAGATTCTTGTGTGCAACTACATGTTGCTGAAATTTAATCCGGTGCCTTTTCCCAGATCCTTTTTGTGAATTCTTATTATATATTTCTATGTTGAAAATAGAGGCTACTTTCAGACCCTGTTACAGGAAATGTCCTTTAAGGAGCTTGAGTTTGTTGGATTGAGGAGATAAAAGATATTTTGATAGTGAAGGCACTCATATAGGTCTTAAAACTTGGAATGGGTTCCTACTCTGTCATGCTTAGGACTTCATTTAAGGAAGGGGAGACTGGAAGTATGCCTTTTGCAGCTGCAAGTCATCCTACAGCTCTTTAATCTCCAGATATCTAAGGAGTTCAAGTAAAATATAAGCAGTTTACCTCTTGGATTTATGGGAAAATATGTAGCCTTGATACCTGTGTGTATATTTGGATCTGTCTTAACTGTGTCCCAAACATGGGAGATCCTTTTATGGAAGGAAGAGGGGGCGAAGCTGCTTAGTGTAGGGATGTAAACAAACATGAGTTTAAGAGTAGGTGAAACATATGTTTATGTAGCTTTTCACCAGGTAGCATCTGTGGTGAGGTCGAGCTGTTCACATAGAAGCACAGTAACTAACTCGCCTCTCTTTTCCTTTTCTGCAGCACCACCAGATCTTGTGCTGAAAAGAAGGTTGTTCATTTTCAGAAAGCCTACATCAACTTTGGAATTTGTAATCCATATTCTTGCACTCTGGAAGGGTGGATGCACCAGATTTTCTCCATTCTGACACATTGTAGTGCCTTTAAGTCTTGCTGCCTGCTGCAGTGAGACACTGGGAAGGCGCTGCTTTAAATTCTATTATTTTTTTAGGGGTTTTGTTTTTGGTTTTTTCTTTTTTAAATCCACTACTACCAGTATTTACTTCCTGACTCCCTGTGCAGTACTTGCCAACTGGTAGTTTTTGGCTATTGCCAGTGAGGTGAGATTCACCAGCGCACCTCTTAGACGCACGATGTTTCTGTTTCAGGACTCTTTCTATGTCCCGAGTGCATGGACAAGTGTTCATTTTGTTTGGGGAAAAGTCAACAGAACCATTTTTCATATGATGTGTTTTAGTGTGCTGAAGCAGCACTACAGTGGGCTATATCCTCCTCCTTTCAGATTGTGAAAGGATGTCTCCCTCAAAGAGCTGAATATGGAAATAAAAGCAGACCTATACTAAAACCAGGCTGGCTACGTGTTGTTTGTAGGGAATCTTTCCCTGACTGATGAAAGTCAAACATGCCTGCAGTAATAAGAGTGGGTTTTATCTTGTCTATATGGTTCCTTTGGATTTTTTTAGTCTCAGTTCCTTATGGCTCCTCTGAGGTTTGTTTTTTACAGCTCATTGATAGGTAGGCCTGTTCATTAGAGTGGAGCAACAAGGAAATGAGTGGATTTCTTAAACCATTTGCAAACTGATCCTAGCCTCAGGAATGACTGGATTAGTCTATGTCTTACTAATGAACAGTGCAAAATATCTGAGAAGTGCTCTGTAAGCACATGCCTTATTCTTCCTGTTACATTACCTAGTTTCATTTCTAAAGCCCTCTGTGCTCAGAGGGGAAAAGTGTACTTATAGCAACTTCTCTGTATTTGTATTTATGAGTAGAAATTCTTTCCTGGATATTGTCAGAGCAGTGAGAGGTTGGTGTGCTGCTTGCCCTTTGAGGGGCAGAGGAGAGTGAGGATGCTCCTGCCTCCTCTCCTGGGCTGGCCAGGGAAGGTGTCAGTGTGGGCTGTCTGGACTGGCTGGTTTTAAACCGTGAGCTCACGGACACAGCAGTGTCTGACAGATCTGAAGCAGAAAGCATCCTTTGGGCAAAGGTCCCCCCACTCAGCTGGAGGCAGCTAAGGACAGTAATGTGTGCAGTACTCACTCTTCTTTGTCCTTAGGTGAACATGCTGTGACAGCAAATGCATGGATCCCTCAATTAACTCCCATGTTCTCTTCACCAGGAAGACTCTTCAAAATGATTGTTCCATAATGATGGTATTGGCTTAATTTTGGTAGTTCACTCTTAAACCAGTGAGTGGTTTTGTGTCCAAAAGTCTATCTTACCTTCCATTTTCATTTGTTGAAATTTGTTCATTCATAATCCGTATATACAGATAATATAGATGATTAAAGCTTTTTCTGCAACGTTTACTAAGCTTATATCTCAACTGGACTGGAGAAAAATACTTCCTTCCTTGTAAAACAGTGCAGAAGAACTTTGGGCCCTTCAAAGTTCTCCAGTAAGGGCTTGAACTTCTAGAGCAGGAATCACTTTAATTATCCTTTAGCTCTAAAGAGCTGACTTCTCACCGTTTTCTAAGTTACAAATTGAGTTAAAACTTTTTGGTTTTTTCTCCTGTCTCCATGCAGTGAAATTTTAATGGGCTGCTGTGGTTTATTCCTGGCCATGTTCAAAGTAAAGAAATGTAATGCCAGTGCTAAGTGAATTGAGTTCCAAGATGCTTCTCTGAAGCCGCTGTGGGAGCTTTGGAAGCTGAGAAGTGTTATCCTGACCAGGGTAAAGGTCTTTTCTCACCTGTAACACTGGCATTTCTGACTCTGCTCCCTTCCATTACTGTGTGTTTTCTGTAGTGTTCCCTACTTCAAATGCTTTTTGGAAATTGTGCTACTGAAATTGCTTTATGGGGTACATACTTGGTAAAATAGTCCATTTGACATATCTCAGAATAACACCAGGATTTGTAGTGTGGAGGAAGGGTCTCACTGGATTGAATCCATGTTGCCGTGTCTATCTTCAAGTACTCGGTGCCTCTGGTTTTCAGCCTGTGGCCCCTAAAAGGGCTTTGAAGGATGGTTAAAGCAGATGTGAGTTTGTAGGTACTGTATAGAGAGATGTGTAAGTGGGGAAAAGGCTTCCAGCAGCAGTTGTACTTCCACTGAATGCCTTTAAGGGTCAAGAATTTGGGCAAGGGGAGGGAGGGAAACAAGCATTAAGTAGGATAGGATGTCACTGTGTGTGTTAAAGTATTGTCTGAAGTATTTTTAATGATTGTTCTTAAATAGCAAGATTAACTGGAACAATTCATATAATCCTGGGCTAGTCTTCACTTTCAGAGTCTTTATTTGAATTTGTAATAAACATTCTCATGACCTTTTATAACCATCTCCAGTCCTTCATACAGACTTCACAGAGCAAGTTCTGTTCACTTGCTATACTAAGTTTTAACTCCTTAAATTCTAATGTTTTTAATAAAGCCTTACTGTAACTTTTATGAGCTTTGACTCGTTTACTGTCAATAAATAATGAAGATAAAAAGTGATCTTGTTGTGTTTTGTTTTAATAGGTTGTAAAGAGTGGACTGACAGTAAAAATGATTGACTTCCTGAAGTCGGAGACATGAAATGCTGCTCTGTGTGAGGTGACAATACAGTGGACATTTACACTTGGGTCAGAGAGGGAGCAAACTGTTTCCTGTCTGTCTCAGTGGTGGTTGTCGCTTGTGCAGGACTGGAAGGGTCAGGGTGCTTCTTGCTCAGCTTTTGGTGGAGCTGTGAGCCCCTGTACCTGGTTGTGTTGTGTGTTTGACCCTAAGGGAAGGAGGAATGTGGACCGGCCACAGAGATGATCTGAGAGTTGGAGCGCCTCTGCTCTGGAGACAGTCTGAGAGAGCTGGGCTGTTTCAGCCTGGAGAAGTCTCCAGGGAGACCTTATACCAGTCTTCCAATACCTAAAGGGGCCAACAAAAAGTCTGGAAAGGGGCTTTTAACAAGGGCATGTAGTGACAGGACAAGGGGGAATGGTTTTAAACTGAAAAAGAGTAGCTTTAGATGAGAGAGAAGGAAGAAATTCTTTACTATGAGGGTGCTGAGGCACTGGCACAGGTTGCCCAGAGAAGCTGTGGCTGCCCCATCCCTGGCAGTGTTCAAGGCCAGGTTGGACACAGGGGCTTGGAGCAACCTGCTCTAGTGGAAGGTGTCCCTGCCCGTGGCAGGGGGTTGGAACTGAGCTTTAGGGTCTCTTCCAACCCAAACCAGTCTGTGGTTCTATCAACCTGGCATCCTAGAGGGTGGAAAGTAAAGGCTGTGGCCTGCTCACCAGGGGTGTGTGAGGGTGGATTTGTGCATAAGTATTTGGGCTTGCAGGTGGGTCATTTTGGTTACCCTGACCCCCTTCACTGTGCAGTGGTAGCACACTGCTTCCTGCAGCCTGGAGCAGGAGGGAGCTGCTGCAGCCCCTTCCTGCCCTGGGGCTCAGCATTTCACCGCAGCCTCTCCTGCTGCTTGTCCCTGCAGTCATGTCCCACTGGGAGATGCCTTTCTCTTCCCTGGGGTGATCCCTGCTGGCTCTGAACCTCTCTGTCTCCTGCCTGTGCAGCCTCCTGGAGGGCTCTAACTCAATATGTGCTGCCCTGGTCATACCACCCAGCCCTGAGCTGGTCCCATCTCGCAGCTTGGCCCTGATGGAGCAGCAGCTCATGGTGAGTCCACTTGCAGCTGGGTTGCACCCAGGCCTGGCATCCTTCCTATTGTGTTTCTTCTGGTGCTTCTGGGCTCTGTGTCCCAGTCAGAGGAGGGAAAAAGCTCACATTTACTCTCTCTCTGCAAAACTGCATGATTTAAAGCAGAAGTTGGGTATAAGTATCCTGCAGGGAAGAAACCTGTATAGTAGGGGAGGTGAGACTTGGTAACCCTGCAGCTGGGGGTGGTTAGTTCTCCTCGGACAGTGATTTTCAGTGCCCTGATCTCTTTGGGATCTGAATGACACATTCATAAGCAGCTGGGATTATAGTCCTGTCAGAGTCCTCACCATTGCTGCAGGACCTCAGTATCTGTTGATCAGAGGAGTGCTTTGAAAATGTAATCCCTTCCCAAGTTTCAACCTTTCAACCCTGTGGCTCTCCACTAAACTCATCATGTACTGAAACATGACTGGGGCAGATGCAGAAACCTCTGCTCAAAGTGGAATTGCTTAAAATAAAGTCAATAATGTCTAGAATACCTTGCATTCCTCTCTAATGCAAGGAAAAGCCTTAGTACTTGATGTGACCTGGCTTCACATGCTGCTTATTTGGGTTTGTTTTCTTACCCTCAGTGGCTGGGGCTACCCAATACAGTGATTAACTGGACTATTCTGGAGGGTAAGGCTGTACAAGGGAGACTCACACTATCCCCTGCTCCTCCTGCAGGATTTGGGATTATGCTGTGCGAGATAATATCTTTCAATGCTTGTAAGAGATGAGTTCAGCCCATGGGAATGAGATGCTCATAAGTGTCACTCAGCCGTGTTTAGGGAGATGATGAAGCGAAGCTAATTGTTACATTCCTGTGTCTATTAAAAGCTACCCAAAGCCAGGGAGCTCACCATGTACTCAAAGACGTTCACAGTGAAGAAATGTTCCTTCACTGTTGATGGAACTGTTGAAAAAGCTCTGCTGCAGTGCTTGGGACTGGGAGCTGTTTGTAAAACCCTCGTTAAATTGGCATGTAGCTTGTTATTGTGAAAATAAATCTGGTTCCTATAGAAACTGGTTGCTTGTGCCTGGTGGGGCTGTAGAACTAGTCTCTTTCAATAATTGCACACCCTCCTGATGGGGCATCATTTCTGTGCATTATGCAGTGTTCCATCAGCATCAGCTATCCTGTCAGGAGCTGCTAAAGGGATGCTGCTGTATTTTTACAAAGGCGAAAACAGCCATGGAAAGGTGAAAATAGAAATTTTTCCAATCTCTGTTATTAGCTGAGACCCCAAGGACAGCTTTTAGGTGGGATTTCGAATAGACCCTGCACCAGGCACACAGGTTTGAGATTGTGCAGCTCACCCACAGCTGCAAAGTGAGTTGGGGCCAGAGCAGGACCCCAGCTTCAGGGGCACAATCAACCCCACAGCTGATCCCTGATGCTGCATTTTCTCTATTGCTTCACCTATAGGCTAAACAGACCAGACTGAAATACATCTGCTCTTGTATATTGTTAATACTGACAAATTGAGCCAGTTTTTTTTAATTCTTCGTGTCAAATTGTCCATGTGTCAAAGCACAGCACCGTGTTTCTGACTGATTGAGTTGTGGCACAAGGCACTGGCACTTAATTGCTGCCTTATAATCACTCTGGTCCTGAGATGAATTCCAGTTTCCAAGGAACCCTGCGGGACCTGTACAGATCAGGGCCAACTTGCTCTGATCTGGTTGAACAGGCTCATAATAGCACTACCTGGGCTTAAACAAAATGGGTACTTAGTGAAATGCAATTCCCTTTCTTTGTCACGGATAACTTTAATCAGTGTTTTGGGAACACATTGGGAATCTGTAAGCGTGCTCAGTTCTGTGGCTGTTGGTACCACGGTCTCAGACCTCTGAAGGTTCCCGCTGGCAGCAGCAATGATACGGCTGAGTTCTTTCTGCTGCCGTGTCTGTCAATGAGTTGGAGTCTTGCTGTGTTAAGAGACAGAAACAGGGGAAAGAGGGAGGAAGAATTTGTCCAGATAGAAGTGAAATCATGGGAGAATTAACTGGTTTGGACTTTATAAACTTCCCTAAACTCTCTAAGCGCTAAGCCTGGAGCACAAGTCTGATAAGGAACGGCTGAGGGAACTGGGGACGTTCAGTCTGGAGAAGAGGAGGCTCTGGGGGGACCTTATTGCTCTCTACTACTACCTGAAAGGAGGGTGTAGTGAGGTGGAGTTGCTCTCTTCTCCCAAGTAACAAGTAATAGGACAAGAGGAAACAGCCTCAAGCTGCGCCAGGGGAGGTTTAGATTGGATATTAGGAAAGATTTCTTCACCGAGAGGGTGATCAGGGATTGGAACGGGATTCCCAGGGCAGTGGTGGAATCACTGTCCCTGGGTGATTCTGTGTAGACGAGGCCTTCAGTGACATGGTTTAGTGGTGGACTTGGCAGTCCTGGAGTAATGGTTCCATTTGATGAGCTTAAAGGTCTTTTCCAACCTAGTTGATTCTATGATTTTAAGATGGATCAGCGGAAGAGATGCAGTGAGAAGCTGTAGCTATTGCTGGTGCTGAGCCCTGTTGCAGGTAAGTCTGGGCGGCTTCAGCACACATAAGCCACGTGTGTGTGTGTATGTGCTGTGTGTGCAAGTGGCCCTTCGCATCCATTCCATCAACAAAGCAGAAGAGGAGGAGGGAGCTGCCCTTGTTGCCAGGTGAGCTGGGGGGCTGTGCTGGGCATTGGGCTGGAAAGTCCCTGCCATGGGGACAGGGGACTCTGCCAGGTACCGACCAGGCCACCACGAGACTCTGGCTCTTCTCATTCATGTGCAAACACTTGCTTTCAAACCCTGCAGAACTCCCGTCCTTGCTGGGACACAGTTGGATGCAGCTTCCCATGCAAATGGTACTTCTTTCCTCCAGTTCTGCTTTTCACCTCTTGCTCCTCTTTTTAAGAGGCAGGGATGGCAGGAAGGTCCCTACTTAGCTTCCCGCATTGCTACATCTATTTACATATTTTTGTTGTGCCTTTGTTATTTACCTTCTTTTCCAGTGCAAATCCCATTATTTTCTATTGTGCTCCAGCTGCTCTTCCCTTGAACCCTATCTGAATGCACACTAATTCTGTAATACATTTTGTCTCCACACAATAGTCAAATGATAGCAGCCCTCAAAAGCAAAGAGAGCATGAATCTCTCTTTCCTCTTTATGGATTATCTCACAAATGCAATTTGTGTTTAGCACCCTACTGGTGAAACATTCCTCCCCTTCCTACCCTCCCTTTTCTTTGTTTTAAAGCAGTCATTAACCTCACAAGGATATCAGCTTTATTTTTATACCACTTATTCAGACTTGCATCATCTGCCCTGGAATCTATTTTCTCTAATGGAAAGCTGGGAAGGGAACATGCGTTCCATTAGTCTGAGTAACTTCTGTCTATGAGAATGAGTTTCTCTTAATAATGGCAATAAGTGTAATTATGAAAGCAAATTAATTGACTGGGCAGTTGAAGTTCTTGGATTTCTTGGGGTATTATGATTTACATCCATGTTTCCTGCTATTTTTACTCCCAGCTCAACTCATTTAGAACTGCTTCTGTCTGCTTCTTAATCTTAACTCAAAACCGACTCTCTTAGCGTCTTGTTGTGTTTTAATGCTTCAGTGCAACACCAGAAGATGTGTACTTTTAGAATATTGCTTGTTAGTAAGGTTTTAGTAGCTCCAGACTGGAAGAGAAGGACTCTTCTGGATGCACGGATACACTGCAAGCAAAATTTGGATGTTGTAAGGCCTCAGGCAAAGGAGCCTGAAAGTGTTTAAGAGCAAATCCGAAAGGAAACATGCTGACCTCATTCTCCAAGCCCTGCACTTGGCTGTCACACTCGCATGTGCACATGATTACATGTCGGCCTGTCTTTTGCAAGCAAATGCCTCTGCCAAGGATAAACCAGGAGTTCTCTTTGGAGTTTGTTCTTGTGTTGCTTCAGGTTTTAAGGAGATACTTGTTAGAGACTGGGAGTTTAGCAGGAAATGCAAAAGAGAAACTCAAGTCTTGACATTTCCGGAACACCCATGGGTGTTCCTAGTCCTAGATACTCTCCTCCCTGCCATGTCTGGCACACCAGTGCAGTTATTCTGTAGGTCAAGTGGTGGTTGAGCCAAGCTCTAATTGCTTATCTAATGAGCTGTTTACCTGAGAGAGTGAAGTCTGCTCTGGGAGTAGGAGGTACAGGGTTCTCTGTCCCTTCCTTTGAAGCTTGAGCATCTCCTTCTGAGCCATTTCAGCGGAGGAGAAAGAATACCATTCTCCCCAGTAATTACATACTGTGACAATTATGTACTAAAATAGATCTTAAGGGACTGCAAAGTATCAGAACCAGTTCTGTAACCTGCTGCAATGCCTCTCCCACCTTTGTCTTTTCCTTAATAAAAGCCAGAAATTGAATCTGTCTTTGAGCAATGCAGATATTTCTATCAGTCCTTGTGCAGGAAAGGCTTTGGAAGATGGCTTTGGACACTTTTGCTCCTGAGGGACTTAAATATTTTCTTGAATGGCTCCTCTGTCTGAATGTTGGCTGAAAATTGAGGTAAGAGGTCCTGTCCCCTCCTGCTGGCAGAGGGGTCGGTTGGGTGTCACGTCTCTGCAACCACCACTATTACCCAATACCAGCGACTGTTTCACTGCACAACAGACCTTCAAAGCATTCTGCAGCAGCAACTAGTTCTCCAAATTACAGAAGTTGTGACATTGGTTGCAAAACAAAGCCTGTTGGCCTCAGAATTGTGCATGAATGTGTGTTTTCCACACAAAGTTGTAATGCAACATTCCTCTAGCCAAGAGATGTGATTGTGATAGTGCCAGGCTGTTAACCAAACCCAGGCATAACGGTGGGTCTTCCGACTGTATCTTAAAACAGAGGGTGGTCCTCATGGATCCAAGTGAAGAGTCAGATGACATCTTGTAAGCTAACAGATCCTGAGAAAAAACGTGTATTTGACATGGTTTTTGATCAACCCAGGTAACATCCTTCCCTTTTTTTAACCAAAAGGCTTAGCAATAGAATTGTTTTCCCTGCTTAGATGAATGTTTTTGGCAAGTGAGCAGAACTGCCCATCCCAGAGGCCACACATCACCCAGATAGAAGGCGACGGTGCTGAAGGTGAGAAGACTGGCAGACTATGGAGACAGGCTGAGAGAGCTGGGCTTGTTCAGCCTGGAGAAGAGAAGGCTCTGGGGAGACCTTAGAGCATCTTCCAGTGCCTAAAGGGGCTGACAAGAAAGCTGGAGAGGGGCTTTTGACAAGGGCTTGTAGGGCAAGAAATGAGGGGTTAGTGTGAGAATTGCATTGGATCCTTAGATCTGCAGAGGGTTGAGTTGATTCTGCATTTCAGTGGGCAGACTTGGACTACTCACTTCCCATTACACCTGCTCCATAGAGGCTGGATCTAAGGCATCACAGACACTTCACCTGCAGGTAGGACATCCTATAGATTTGGGTTGTATGTCTCTAAGCTCACAGGTGACCAGTGGGTTTTTTTTTCCTATATAAATCAACTCACTGCCTTTGAAGGTTTCATCTTTTCTATAAGATTTAGCTGAAATTGGGCAATAAATCTAGATGTTGTTGGGCGAGGAGGAAGAAAGACTGAGCGTGACTATGCGCTGTCATAAGTTGTCTCTTCCTTAGGCTGCAGGCACGCTCTTTGCTACACTGGTTATTTTATGGATAGTTTACAACCTCATTTATGAACCTCGCCTCAAGCCTTGGTGTTGAGCTACTGCTACATGACGGATATGTTTGCTAGAGGAGGGGAAGGGATGGAGGACAAGGCCGGCTTCTGTTGTGAGTAGGACTGAGAAGCTGCTAGCACGTTTGTGGCAATTGCAAAAATTCTTCTTTTGTAGACAGTTAATTACTTATTGATTTTGCTGTTGATGGAGAGAGGGCTTAATGAATGGTCTTTTACCATCACTTCCTTCACTCCTAATTGGGATTCTCCACCAGAATCTCGATGAATCACAGGGATACACAGCCACGGCGGTTACCACCGAGCAGCAAGCCCCTGTTGTGTCTGTACTAACCACATCAACTTGCGTGCTTTTAGGACTCATTAGGGGGCAACAGCAGGACTGTTATGATTGCACACATCAGCCCAGCCAGTACCTCCTCTGACGAATCTAGAATGACCTTGATCTATGCCTATCAAACAAAGAACATCAAGACACAGGTAAATGAGCAAACAACTCACAAGGAGGTGGGGTTAAAGATTAGAAGCTTGCAAAGCAGGAACAGAAGTAGTGGATGAAGGAAGAACAAACTTCAGAAGGGCGCAGTGCAGGATGTAGAGGCTCAGCATGTGAGTGACAGAAGAAAGCAGATGAAGGGAACAGTCGAAAGCAAATTGGGTGGGTCATGGGTGATAAGAGGAATATGAGGTTCAAAACAAGGGAGCTGAATAATGGAAAGGCAGAGGATGATGTGCCTGGTATGGATCTGGGTGCAGAACATAAGGAATGATGACTATTGGGAGGAATATCCCACAGGGATGCTGGGCATAGAAGAGGAAAGCAGGGGCTGTAGAAAGGAGGAATAAGATAGAGAGGCTTGTGGGGTGAACGAAGATGAACAATGATTTATAACTGGGGTTCACTCTTTGTGGATCTCTGTTTTCCCTGTGGACACAGGATCACTGGCTTTTCTCTGTTACCTTTTGGAAACTTCCAAGAATTAAGGGAAACCCATTAATTTACAGTTTCCCCACTCATGAGGGAAAATTATTCTCCATCACAGGATTCAGTATCACTCCAACTGAAGGCACAGCTTTGTTTGCAGCTGTTGTACCAATAATGCGCCATGGGACAAACGCTCATGTATTCTGGCTCACCAGGTAAGATGTAACCTGTGGAACGTCAACCGATACACCAGCATCATTGTAGACCTCCACAGGGAGATCAAGCATCTAAAGATGAGGGTTGAAAAGCAGGAAAAGAAGAGTACAGTCAGCTCCGACCTCAGGAATCTACAAAGTAGAGCTAGGAGGAGGTATTGTTATGGAGAATCTGGAAGGAAAAGACTGGGGAGAGGAGCTGTGTGGGCAATCTGTGGTAGTGCTTGATGGGCCTCCATGCAGATGTAGCTAGAGAAGCCATTTGAGCAATGCTTGTAGAGAAGCAGAGTGGAGAACACAGTCTGATGGGCAGTGGAGGCAGGCAGGGAAGCTGAAGCTGGTTTTCTGTGTGATCCTCTCTCTGTACTGTGTGACTCTGCACAACACATTCAACCTTGTCAGCATCTTCCCCAACATTAAAATGCTGTTAAATCCCCCAAACCTGCCCTTGAAAAGAGCTTTGACATGAAGTGGTGGCATTTGCTGTGCGAAGTCCTGACTCTCACACAGAGGTGACTGAGTCTGTAGCCTGCGTCACTGCGGGCTCTGAGGATGTGTCAGGTCGAGGAGCTCTGCCATATGGTTCGTTGCACTTAATCAAGAAAATAAATAGGGAGTGGGCAGGGTGCAGCTTTTAAAACACTGATTGTTCTGCCCAGGAGATTGTTCCTTTTGTCAGTGAATCTGGCAAGGAATGAAATAAACATAGTCAAGTTCTCTGGGAGACAAGACACGAGGTATAACAGGCCTCTGCTACCAATACCCAAGGTTGTTCCTATAACAAGCACAGAAAACTGGTACCTTTTTGGTGGGTGGAAAAGTGGAAGAGATGTGCCTGCAATGCAGTATCCTCTAAATACTCACAAAAACAGTAGCCTGTTACTGCTAATAATAAAATCATAAAGATATATCAGATTTCCTAAGCATGTGATTAACTTCAAGAGTCTGCAGAATGAAGTAGAGTCCTACAAACTAATGCCTTGTAACACATGGACTGAGTGGTTTGGTTCAGGAGTAGTTCTGTGGGGACTTGGCAGAAGTTTATGTGGGCTAACATCAGGTCAGAAGTGTCTTCTCCTGCAGCAGAGAGGCACCAAGGCTCTGAGGCACACCATGGCCAAGCAATGAATGCCTTGTGGGTGCAGCTCATCAGGGCTCTCAGGGAGCAAATGGAGATGCAGCACAGCCTGATGCGGTTGGAGAACACCATGTTGCTGCACATTGACTACTTGCAGGCACCTCCTAATAATCACAGAGTGAGTATCCCTGAGCTTTCAGCACATGAACCCCTAAACTCACTGTAAGAAATGCCAATATCCCATGGTCCACCCAACTCAAATGAGACCAAGAGTAGGTTTGAGATTTACCTATGTGGTGAGGAAAAGCTTGGGAGGGTGGTGGTCTGCAAAAGGTACCCAGGGATTTAAGGTAGATTAAGTCTATGCAGCTCTGAGCTTTAGATTAAGGTGCTATATTTGCAAGAGGTAATTTCTGCTATTGAGAAACACAACCCTAATCCTTCCTAGCGCTTGTAAGGAGACTGCAGCCTGCACACATTGCTGCATTGATATTGCCTGATGTAGCTCCATAAGGCAACCAGCTACCTCTAGCATCAAGTTTAAGATCAAGACTAAAAGTATAAATGGTAAATACCTCACCTCTATTTGGCCCTTATTCTTGTGTTTTAATGGAAAAACTGGATGGCAGCAGATTGGGATTGTTGGTTCTTCCATGTTCTAGTCGCTCTGTGAAGTGGTTTCCATCCAGATGCACTGGATCTGGGCATGACTTCGTGTCGGCATGCACCACTACCCCTTTCTTTTGGTTAAAGTAGGTGCCAGTTCATTCTCATTATTGCTAATTACCCACCTAATGCCTCTGTAAACTTTATAGTCCCTTAGGATTTGGGTCATTTGTACTTAAAACAGTCTTCAGAACATCAAGATATTCAACGAGTACATGTGAATAGGCAACAGTTTGTGATAAGGTGGGGGAAAGCACTGTTCTTGCTATGGAAATATCACACGAGGCCTGTTTTATTGACTTCCAAACAGAGGAAGCTAATTGCGTTCTTCTGTATGGTTTGTCCAGCTCCAGAGCAGCCTGGACTAATCAGTTCTGCCAGTGTCGTGCAAGAAGAAGTTGGACAGATACAATGAAGAGCTAGGCATGCATCATTAGTTGTGTCACCATGTCCCAGGAGTTCCTTTCTTCTTTTGCTGGCAGCTGGGAACAAGAGAAGGCTCAGGGTGCAGGCAAGTAGGACAAGCCAGCCAAAGAGGAGAAAGATGAAAACACAGAAGAGGAAGACAGGGAAGTGAATATCCTAGATTCACTTGAACCTCATGAAATTAGAGTAGCAAGAGATCAACCTGCTGCTGGCAGAACAGGGCAAGGTGGTGGCCCTGAAGGTGAGGAGGTGAATGTTCCCTTATGGTGGCAAGTCTGACCTCTGGCCAGTGGGTACTTGAGGGCAGCAGCGTAACTCCCAGAGGTTCTTGTGGTTTTGGGCTAGCACTACAAAAGCAGTGTGGCACCTGCATTGCAGCTGGACTCCTAAATACTCTGGACTGCTGAAGGAAGCAGCATGGGAACACTGATGTTTGCATCCTGCCTCTGCCCCCGTATGTTTTAGGATGAGGAAAAAACATCCACTGGGCTTGCGCGCCTGTAAGAGAACTAATTCTTCCCATTTCCCCTTTCACGGATGTTTTAAGGGTTTGTCACTCACTGTTTGTTCAGCATTTGGTGATTATTGTTTTGGTAGCTGATGTTAATGTTTGTGAGTTCCTGTAGGCAAAGACCGTGCACCTGGATATATGTGCCATGACTGAAACATGGTGGCTGCTACTAGAAGCAGCAAAATACTTTCTGCAGATGTTACTTTATTCTCAGTGTGAAGGATGCAGCAGAGAATTGCTCAGATGCCTTTGTTATCCCAAGAAGCTGCTGTGACAAACCCCTGTCTACCTTTTTCAGACAGAGCTGGAGCAGCCCTTGGCAAATGCCAAGGAAAAAGCTTCCCAGATGGAGGAGTTTTTCCCCAGACAAATAACCAGTGAGGATCAGCAGGAAGTGCTAAGGCTCCTCTGCAGAGCCCATGAGCTTGGCAACACAGAGCTGCAGGCAAATACACTGTACAAGGAAGAATCTATTGTGCCAGAAGGATTTTGTGATCCAGCAACTGCAGCAGCATATGCTACTCTGTCAAGAAATTACTCAGCAGCTGCTGATAGATGCTGGTAGAAGGTAAAGCAGCACCTTTGCTCCTGCTCTGTCATTATCTCCAAGCTTTGTTTTCTGATGGCAAACTGGAGAACAACCCACACCAAAAACCTTGTCTTGGATGTCATGACTCCACAGTTCTCAGCTGCTTCTCTAGGAGTGATCTTTAACTCTTCCTCCTCACTTCTGCTCCAGCCCGGAACATTCCTGTGCCAGACACTGGAGAGGTTACACCACCAGCACCAATCTGAGCTGGAGGAGGAGACACTGAACCAACCGCCTGCTTCTATACATTCAGTGATGTCCTGCATGCTCAGGGTAAGGCAGAGCAGACCTTTGTGCTGGAGAACCCACATTGCCTCTTGATCTTGTCATGGCCATAGATTCACACACACACCCAAAGCCTAGCTGGGTCCTGGTGCCAATCAAGAGCTGTACAAAGCTTTGTTTTGTGAACATCTTGTCTCTGGCACCCTGCTCTCATTCCCTTTGATTTGAGAGAGACAACTGGCTTGGTGGCAAACAGAAAAGCAAAGGTTAGATGGCCTAAGACTGTCATATGGAGCCCTCTGCTTGCTGATGGCACAGGTGTTACTGAGGTCTTCAGGTCTTTCCTGCAATAAAGGAAAGATCTTCTGGCCCCTTGGTCTTTGGAAAACTTGTGTGTGTTTTGAGACAGTAAGTGGCTGCCAGGAAATTGTCAGCCCTCAGGAGGGAGTCCAAGCAGCAGCGTCTCCTGTTTATTATAATTGCCTAGAATGAAAGGGGCAAGGAGCTGGGTTTCACCTTGAATAATAAACTTCACGCTTGTCCTGTTGTTATATGGAGATTAAACTACTTTGGGTGCCCTTCCAACAGGAGGGGAGCAAATAGTGGGTGGCTGGAACTGTGGAAAAGCACATGAGGTATCAAGAATGTCTTTGTGACCACAGGCTGAGAGCCTGGTCTAGAGGAGAGGCTTTACAGTGAGAAAAATCTGCTGAGGATCTCATTCTCCCCTCTTCCTGCAGCCCCACAACAGCCCTTCTCTTGAGGCAAGTCAGCACCTGGATCCTAATAAAGATGAGATCAGAAAGGGTCTGCCTGGGATCATGAAGGATATTCCCTGGGGGGATATCAGACTTCCACAGGGTAGATTGATCGTTTGTGTTTCTTTCTAAACGGAATGGGTTGAGCAGAAGGCATAGACCCAGTGGAGCTGGGGTTGGTTTTGAATACAGTGAGAAACACAGTACAAATTGCATGAGCAAGTAAGTTTAATATCTTTATTCTTCTACAATGCCCTTCCCCTCCTGCCTAAACAGCAAGTCAGGCAGGAAAGAAATCTTTTTGGTACAATGTGGCAATAGACAGAGGTGAGAGACATCACCACTGATGATAATTCAGCTCGATGTCTTTCAGATCTCAAAAGCTAAGCATTGGAGTTCCTCAAGCCCTGGTACAGACAAAGCTTGTGAGACCCACTTGCACAGAGCTAGACTTTTCCATCAGAAGCTGCAAATAGCATATCCATTGCCACAAAGGGCAAGGTTTCTCCCAGCCACCATTCAGGTAGGGGCTAAAGAGCTGCTGGTGACATCCTGCATCAGCTCTGTTGGAAAAGATGGATTGTCACGTGAGAATAAGTCGCGTAAACTATTAGTAATCTGATCTGAATTTGTTTTAATATGGTCTAAGTAGCTTTTGATGGGTAAGAAAGCACATCCTTTGTAGAACTCTGCCTCAACTATGCCTCTGTAACCTAGGGGGAAGAACTAGTGTTCAGCTGGGTTCACGTGCAACAAGTTGCTGCTTTCAGTTCTCATCACTCAGACAGTTTCACATCCAAACCAAGCCTCAGCAGGGAGACCAAGATGTGACACGCTGCAGTGACCATCTGTCAGCTTCAGTTGTTCTGCTTTGTGCAGACACACAAGGCCAGGATGAGTTTAGGGGAACCTAAACTCCTATTGAAATGTAGCTCCCCATTCTGGCAAAGGGTGCTTACCCTAATTAGTTTTTATTACCTATATATATATATATAAAAAATATGGTTAAAATTTTACTTACAATGCTATAATTTATTTTGGCCAGCTGTTAGCAACTCGTGCATTGCAAAATGTTTTTAAACTGTGCTCTGCTCCCACTGTTTATAGTGAATCTCTCCCTGCCTTTTATAGAGGGGACTCCACCGGAGACGCTGCCAAAAGACAACGCTCCTGCAAGGACCATCCCGCAGAGCAATGCAGATCATGGTCCTACAGAGACAAGTTGAAGGTGAGTACATGAAATACCAGGTTGCCTGGCTCAGGAGGCACTACTGTGTTCTTCAGTACTCGCTCTGTTGCAATCTGAGCCTGAAGGGCTGTAAATGCAACACAAACAGCCCAGTTGGGAAAGCAGTCACATGGTTGGAGGGTTTACAGTCAAGTTTTAAGCCTTTTTTGTTGTTGTTGTTGTTTTTTGCAACAGATGACATGGGCAATGTTCCAGAATGAGTTACGCTCCATCTCCCTCTTGGCCAAAAATAACCTCTTAGGAAGAGAAAATAACATTTTCAGAGGTGTTCATAATCCTGACCTAATCCATATGTGAAGCACATCATTTAATCTGAATGAGCCATGTGACAGCATACTGCTTCCCCTGAACATGTTGCCATGGGATTTTCTTAAGGCAATGATGTGCAGATCCCAGTCCCCTTGCCAAACTCGCCCCTCCACAGCCCGTGGCAATCTGTCTCTTCCCCACTTTGACTGGCAATAAGACTGGAATTGAAGAGTGAGAAACATGCCCAAATACTTCATCTTCCCTCACTTGCAGGGCCTGCAGATGGTGCCAGCAGTCGGCAAAAGCCAGTCTCCTGCTTGAGGAGCCAGGCGAAGGCTAAATAGGAGTCACCGGGGGAGCAGGATTCTCTGTGGTCCCATGGATTGCCATTTCAAGACTGCTGGAAGCGGATGCAGGGGAGCGTGCCTTAAAATGTATTTTAGCTTCTGTGTTGTGATGCTGAAAAGCAGAGAGACAGTTAGAAGGGGGGAGAACCTAGATGATGTAGATTACTTTTTCCACATCCCCACTGCAAGTTTTTCGTCTGTACTGTGCACTTTAACTGTTAGCTTCAGTTTAAGACAAGTAGAGTGTTAACAGAGTCCAAGAAAGAGGAAGCCCTCCTTTTCCCAGCAGTATTCACCTCCCAGAAGATGTCAGCATGGATCCCAAGCCGCCTTTTTTCCCAGGGCAAAAGTGTGGATGCCACCCATGCATCCAGAAGGCTCCCTGACTATTAAAACCAAATGTAAATGCCTGAGAAATAGTTCTCCCCGTTCTTCCCCGCTGTCCCTGTGTGTTGCTGTGAAGCTGGGAGGTGTAATACATGCCTGGAATGCTGTTTGGGTGAGCAGATGTTTGGCTGTGAGAGCAGCCAGAGATTGCTCTAAGCTCTTTTCTATCTACAGAGCATTTCAGATGAGAGTGCAGCCGGGAGAAGCAGCATAGTGATAGGTGAAGACCCTGATAAGAGCTAGCCTGGAGGTAAACCATGGGGATGTGTTTTTCTTTTTGGAGCAAACACCTCCAGCCAGCAGCCTTCTCCATAAGGAACTTTTTTTAAGTATTTTTCCTGCTTTTTACATATGCTACAAATGAAGCAGTTCTGGTCAGTGCACTGAATAAACAGTGACTCCATGCCCTACACAGAAGTGGCTTCCCTCCTAGATCTGCTGAAGTATCTAAGATGACGATTTCAGGTAGGTTTATATATTTTCTCAAATGGATGGAGAACCTTTATAACAGCTGCAGCACTTGCAATGAATTCTCCTGCGTGCTCTCTCTGATTTGCTGTGTGACATTGCGCACACTCCCCATTCCTCTGTGCCTCTTGCTTTGCTGTTGGGAAGATGAGGGATAGTTCACTCCAGGGATGAGGAATCTTAGATTACTTGTAATTGTAAATGCCTTAAAGTCCTGAAGTGGTGATGCAACACAAGTGTAGCAAGCGGCCGATTTTCCTTAGGAAACAGCAGCAGGAAGAGGTGTGATGTGAAGTAGAAGATCAGGAACACTTGTCCCTCGGGGCTGACTCTTTCAGATAAACAAAGACATAAAAACTCAACACACAGATAAAATAAGCACAGACTGTGTGTAAAACAAACCTGTGCCAGCAGGTCTTGAGCCAAGCCTGTATTTACAAGACCCCACATGACCTGCAAACACTGAAGGACCAAAAGTGAGGAAAATGGAGCTTTCCAAGCGTATACATCTCTGCTAAATACCTTTGGGCTGAATCACCATCAAAACTGTTCAGAGTTATTTCATACAAAGAGTGGGACATCTGAGCCAAACGCATTGGTTTGAGGCTGTATCTCTGAAGGGGAGGTTGTATGACAAAGAGTTTGGTAATTTGCCATGACTGTTGTGAAGAGCACAGAGCCACGGGATGTGCTAATCTCCCTGTTTGCAAAACATACATTTTAGGTCTGTTAACAAATGTAGAAGTTAGGGATTGAGATGTCGGAGGTAGAATCTGTAAATAATAATTTGTAGCTTTGATAATTGCTGCAGATGGGCTGCAGGCCATTTCCTGCACAAAGTGGGACCACACTCATCTTCAGTGCTGGGCTAATGGCTTTTTGCTTTCTTTTCAATCACAAGTGATAAAAAGGAAGCTTAAACTGTTCTGGGCTTTTCTAGCAGCAAATTCTAGCCTTGCTGTATCCAGTTATCTATACTTTGCTTTCAATAGTCTGCTGGGCTAGAACCCAAAGGCTGGATTTTCTTCCACAAAACAGGTTGGACCTGGTTCCATCTAACCATGAGCTCCAGCAAGCAGCGATGTCGGGTTTTGGGATGCTGTGTTCACCTCAGGACAAGGTCTGTTGCCACACTATCCATTATTGGCTCTTCCTCATCCTGTCTCTGGGACAGGGCAGGCACTGGAGCGGGACTCTGATCTATGCATCCCCTGTGCCCCTCAGTGTGCAGGGAAATTAAATCCTCATCCAGGCTTATGCTGTGCTGTGAGTTTTAAGGTAAGCTTTCCTTCTGCTATAGCTCGAAGGGGATTTGGCAATGCAGCCCCGTTTCAGTCAGCTCTGAAAACACTCAAGGCCAGGCTGGATGTGGTTCTGGGCACCCTGATCTAGTTGAAGATGTCCCGGCTACTCGCAGGGGGCTGGACCAGATGACCTTTAAAGGTCCCTATGCTGTGATTCAACGCTTGCTGCCCGTCGTTCTCCACAGCGGTCCCGGCCTCGCTGCGGGAAGGCGCCGGGGACTGCTGCCCGCCGGGGCACCCCCTCCGCGGCACCCCCTCCGCTCCCGGCCGGGCCTATGGGCCCTCCTGCCCGCCCCGAGCCCCCGCTGCCCCCGCTCCCGCGGCCCCCCGGGCCCCGAGCAGCGGGAGGAGCCGGGTCAGGGCGGGCCGGGGCCTCCCGCCGCCGGGCGGAGCAGCGCCTGCGCCGCGGCCCCGCGGGGACCCCCGTGCCCGGCGTCTCGCGAGAGGCGGCGCCCGGGTAGCGGCGGGACGGGGCCGGGCAGCGGGAGGAGGAGGAGGAGAGCCGAGGAAGGCTGCGCTGCCCGGGCGGGAGGTGAGCGCGGGGCGGGCACGGCCTGTGCCCGCGGGCACGACCGGGGCCGGGCGGCGGCAGCGCCTACGGGGAGGGGTTGGGCGGTGGCGGGGCGCGGGTGAGGCGGTCCCGGCGGGCGGTGCCGCCCCGGGGCCGCTCTGGTTAAGAGCTGTCGCCGGGGCACCGCATCCCTTCTCGTCTCCCTCCGGCGCGCCAGGTAAAGGGAGAGCCGCGGCGTGACCGGGGCGTCGTGTGCCGGGCCGGGCAGCGCTGCCCATCCTCATGGCTCGGTGGTGGCGGGAGGTGGTTGGGTCTGTGGGCAGCTCCTCTTCTCTAAGCTATAAAGCGCCGGCTTTCCCTGCTCTGCCGCCGGTGCAGGGCCCGAGGCTGGGAGCAGCCGCCTGTGCAGTCTTCCTGTGTTGTCCTGCAGTCTGTGTTGCTTCTGGACTCGGGAGCGTCTGCGGTCCCAGCGCCCACAAAAGCAAACCCAGGAAGCAGCCTCCTCAGTAGAGCTTTCCTGTTGATGGTAGAGCATGTTTTTTAGCCTTGCTTCACAGAGGTAACCGTTAACGTGATTAATCCTGCTAGAGCTTCACGCAGAAAACTTCAGTACAGCAGAAAGCTATGTTTAAATCAGGTGTTTATAAGGCAAACGCAAGCGCTGCGAGTGGCAGGTTCTGATTTCTGACCAGTGTTGTCATACAGCAAATGTTCTGGGGTCTCGTTGGCTCTGGCTCTTGGCACTAAGGCTTGCTGAGACCCTCCCTGCATTGGTAAGGTCAGGAGCAACGGGTGAGGTTGAAGCTTGGGACAAAGGTAGCGAACAAACAGGACATGCTGCGTTTGGGGAGTTTCCTTTGAAAAGTCTTGGAAATATGGTTATTGAGAGAATTTCCAAGTATGGGTATTAAAGAAGAGGTGTCCGGTGGTGCCAAGCGTGTACAAACCAGGCTTTGTGGCAGCGATGGGAGGGAAGGCGCTGGGATAGCTACATAGATTAAGACATTCTTTGCTGGTCTCTAGCATGCATGGGCTAAGTTGGGGTAGAACATGCAATGCAAGCTCTATTTTTTGCTTACACACTGCATTTACACTGATGTAACTGCTTACGTTGTTACTTGGGTTAAAATGTTCCTGCTCTGCAAAGGGTGCTAGAGTTTCGGAAAGCTGGGGAGAAGCGATATAGGGTGATGGTAAAGTGCATGAAATTCATTTCTGGTTATCAGTACATCTGCTTTGGCTGGTGGGAGCTTGTTCTCCTGCACCTGGAGGAGGTTAAATTGCTTCCACTTCTCGAGAGCCTCCTTGTTCCCTAAGTGTAATGGGTGGCAGGTGTGTAGCATAATATATGGGTAAAGGAGGCTGCCTGGGTTGAGTGGTTGCTAATGAATGCAGGTACCTCAAGGGAACCAAGGGAAAGTATTTGACTTTGGAGTTTTTGTATGTGTTTAAAAGTACTCATTCCACCTCTTTCTGTCTTTGGAAGCAGGCAAAGTCTAAGCAAGCTACCTGAAATCCCATATCACAGTAGAATGAGTGGGCGCTGGAGGAAGTGAGATGGTGCTTAGTGCCCAACCCTGTGCCTTGTGCTTCCTTGTGGGGAGTTAAGAGTAGTTGGAAAGGGACAAGCCTGGGGAAATACAAAGCAAGAAGAGATGGAATCTGCATGCAAACCTTTTTAAGGCACGGTCCCTTCAAAACCATTGCAGCTCATGAAGAGGGATTACTGTCTCCTGTCTCTGGTACATACCTGCATGTAAGCTCCTTTATTTTCTGTAGGTCTGACTGCTCTTGTAAGTACCCTGGAGTTACTCTCTTCTGCAGAGAGAGGCTGTGAGAGAATGTAGTCATTGCAAAAAGGCAAGAGAGGAAGAAGGAGACAGGAATTACTTAAGTTGATGTTCGCCCTGAAAACAAACAGTTATAATCGGTCTGTGAAGTGCAAATAAGGTTTGCAAATCCCTGAGGAGTTGCATCTGCAATAGCTTTTGCAATAAGAATGCTGGGGGCGCATCCCTCCTCCTCCCCTTTCTGGTTTTAAATGAGAGGTTGAGAGGTGGTTATTTGACATGGCAGCTCGCGATAGGAGAGGATGGGCCCAGTGACCTCAGACCTCAGTGTCTTTCTTGGGCCTGGGATGGGGACAAGAGTCCTTGTTTCACACCCAAGCTGGGTTCAGGTTGGAGATGATCATGGGATGGTTGCTCGGGGACTCTGTAGGATTATTATAGCACTTGGTCCGTTTCCCGGTTTGCCAGCGTCGTGTCACAGAAGCAGCTTTGTGCGGATCCTGGTGCACGTTCTTGTTGGCTGGTGACTTTGGGTTAAACTTGAATGTAAATTCTTGGCTCCTCCTGGAGGCTTTTCCTTTTGATTCTGGCAAGGGGAGGATAGAGGCGCGTTCCTTCTGATGTGCACAGAGACCTATAATTTGTGCTTTCAGTCTGGCATCTTTTACGAAGTGCTCAGGAAGAGGATGTATCGTAGTCAATAGAGTAACTCTGTGTTCTGCAGCATTTTTCTCATGAGGGGCAATTAAGCTGTGTTACTGCTCTTTTCCAGGGCTCTGGCACTGACAGAGTTAATAGAAGTGGAGTCATTTCGATTCTATGCTGCTGCTGTGTGTCTTGGAAAAGCCAAACGCTCTGGCAGGCCTGCATGCTGTGTCCTGGAAAGCAGGCTTAAGCCCTTGGGGTGTGCTCAGTAAAGCTACACTATGGTGGTGGCTTTGACAAAGAGCCCCCCTTCTGTTTGCCCAAGGAATGCATATGCCACACACAGTGTCTCATTTGCTCTGTCACTGCTGCTTGGAGGGTGATCTGTCCACGCTGCGGTGGGACAGCTTTGCTGGAATGCTAGCAGACTGCTGCACTGCCTGAAGCTGCTGGGTATAGGGAGGGCAGAAAAGGATGCTCTGTGCAGCTTTCCGGGCTTGCTGCATTCCAGCTAGCCCAGTGGTCTCAAGCAGCATTGGAAGCACAGTGTGCTAGGGATTATGTGCACAGTGGGCACCCTATTCATCCAGAATAGGAAGCAGTCCCTGCCCTGAACAGCTAACCGGCTCAAAAGCAAGAACAGATTCAGGGAAAACACAAACCCAGAAGCATGCCAAGCAGTAGGCTTGGCGGTGTCACTCCATTATCTTCTGCTGTCGGACCAAGATCCTTGGCCAGAAGTCCTGATGCACATATGTAATTTGCCTCTTCTTTAACTCTGTGGTCTTATCTTTGAGCAATACCTGCTTCTTCCTCAACAGAGTGCAAGTGTTATGTCTGCAGATTCTCCAGCTCCTCTTCACATGTAGAATAAGAGCCTGGCTCCAGGAAACGCAGTGTTTGGTGTTGCAGTGCAAAGCCACGTGTTACGCTACAGCTCCACTGAATTTCTGGCTCTCCTTACTTCTGAAATGTAATTAAATACACCAGGATGGAAGAACCCTAAACCTTCAGTTTTGTGTTTTGTCTTTTGTTATAAGCTGAGCTAATACTTTGATATGTGACCGTATCTGGTATAGTTCCTGTTTGTTACTAAATTTTTGTCTCATGCTTTTGGTCTAGTATTTGAAACCAGGACTTTGTCAAAATTCGGCATCCCTGAGGTGTAAGCACAGCCATGCAGATGCTCTTTAGTCAGGTCATTAAACGCAAGGCTGCTGCGAGCTTGAAAGGTGCTGAGCACGTTTCCCTTGGGAGTGACAAAGCTCAGCACTTTTGCGTATTTGGACTCTGGTTCTTAGAATCCTTGAGCAGGGTAGGGTTGGACTGCTGTGTTGAAAGGGTTGTGTGTGAACCTTGGCTGGGGAGCAACCTTTATGTTTCAGGAGGAAGAGATGCCCAGTCTTCATTTTGAAAAGCTTTTCGGGGCAGCTTGTCCTGAAGTGGTTTTGTTTTCAGAGATGGTTTTTGCAGGGTTGTTCTGAAATCATTAGAAGGAACGGGGAGGTTTGCAGAAAGGGCAGCTATTTTCTGTCTGTAGGTGCTGTTTTGTCTTTATAGTCAGGGACTGGACTGTGTTTGGAGAAGAGGAAATAGGAGTGACTACTTTTTGCTTGTCTTTTGATTAATAAACTTTGCACAGAGAGATTGTAGAACAGCAAACCTCTCAAGACATCAGATAGCTGCTCCTCACTTTAATATGTTGTTCTCCCCTTTAATATGTTGTTCTTCTACAGCCTACAAGGCTGTAGGCACTGATTCCTTGATCACTTGGGGAGAGAGCAAGGCTGGCTTGCCAGCTGGCCTCTGTGCAGATCTGTGGACCAGAAAACATGCAGCAGGGTGGGGAGATGGATCTCCCTTGAGGAGCTTGCTGATGGAAAGGGGCTGGGAGTCAGCAGGGAAGCAGGTAGCAGTGAAAAGATGGGACTGGTTGAAGTAAAAATACCCCAAACCTGCTTCACCCTCAAGAAAAGATCTGAGCTACCTTTTTAACAGTGATTTCTTGCCTGTCTTTGATGGTCAAGAGTTGTTAGGGATGAGGGTGATAGAAATGAATTACATTAAACCAGGAAAAGAGGTCCTTACTCAAACAGAATTCAGACATGGAGAAAGATTTACCAGAGCATCCTTAATCTGGGAAATCGTTCAGTTAAAAGTAATCATTCTTTTAGATATTTGTATTGATACATGGCTCTTACAGGAGCTGTGTCCCTTTGGTATTTTTTTGGTAGGAAAACTCTGTAATCTCTGTTCTTGACAAAATCAAGTAGCTACTGAGAAAGGTTTTTGAGGAGACATGCTGGGTGCCTTCACACAGATAAGATGGTGAGTTCAGGTCACTGATGTTCTCTCAACAGGGGCTTGCTTTAGCCACTAAGGCAACAGCACCTTCAGCTACGTATTTAGAACTCCAATAAGGTCTTTGTTTTCAGTACAGTGGTACAGAGCATCTTCATGGGGAGGTGAGACCACAGTGTGAATACCACAAGCTAAGATCATGGGTGGAGCCCTCTTTCTTCCTGGTATGTGCTAGATATGTTTGAAAATCGAGGTCTGAAAGGTAGCTGGCTCTGCGTATCTGTATATAGTCGTATCTCTTAATACTCTCAAACTTCCCTCTGTAAACTCTAGGCCTGAAATCTTTTATATTTTGTTTACTTTTTAAAATGAAAACAGAGCTTGTCTTGAAATCACATGGCTCCAGAAGCTTGAGATTGATAAACTCCCATCATTGCTATGGAAACTGGTGAAACTGCAACACATTATGCCTCCTTTTGGCCAGTTTGTTCTTCTCCACAGGGTCTGTCTGTGGGTACCTCAGACTCACACAGCTCTCTCCCTGCAGACATGGATGGTCAGACCAGTGACAAGTCTTGGTTGTGCAAGGTTGTTCTCTCCAAACAAGGGTAATTAAGGGTTCAACTAACTTTTCTTTCTGGTACCTTTCCAGGGACCTGGTCTGCAGCACCATGCTGGATCCCAAGCCTCACCCTGCAAGCTGGAGGTGAATCCAGGTGAAATCCAGCTATCACACGAGGCGTCAGAATGACCAAAGCACGGCTCCTCCGTCTCTCTGTGGTGCTGGTCTCCATCTTCATGATCCTCCTGATCATTGTGTACTGGGACAACGTGGGAACAGCTCACTTCTACCTGCATACATCCTTCTCCAGGCCTCATTCCCCTGCTATCACGGCAGGTGAAGACTGGGAAGCCTTGCCAGATGTAGATGAATTTTTGGCAAAGCTGCTTAGTTCAAGCCTAAAACAGAATAGCTCTACCCCCCGAAAGACAGAGCAGCTACTTGTCCAGGGCTCCAGCAAGCCCGTGGCGAGCAATTTGGAGGAGAAGGTGCGGGGCTATGACTGGTCTACACACAATGACAGAAACAGCTTAGACCAAGAGCAAGTGCAGATAGAGAGGCAGAGAACGTTGAGGGAGTTTTGTGCCAATTCCAGCTTCACCTTCCCCACCAAGGGGCGCTCCTTTGATGACATCCCAAACTACGAGCTCAACCACCTGATTGTGGATGACCGCCATGGCATCATCTACTGTTATGTCCCCAAGGTGGCCTGCACCAACTGGAAGCGGGTGATGATTGTGCTAAGTGAGAGCCTGCTAGACCAGGGTATCCCATACCGGAACCCTCTGGATATTCCCCGGGAACATGTTCACAACACCAGCACCCATTTGACGTTCAACAAATTCTGGCGCCGTTATGGGAAGTTCTCCCGGCACCTCATGAAGATCAAGCTAAAGAAGTACACCAAGTTCCTCTTTGTACGGGACCCTTTTGTCCGCCTCATCTCCGCCTTTCGCAGCAAATTTGAGCTGGAGAATGAGGAGTTCTACCGACGTTTTGCCATCCCCATGCTAAAGCTGTACTCCAACCACACTAACCTTCCCTCCTCCGTTAGCGAGGCCTTCGGGGCAGGCCTCAAAGTCTCCTTTTCTGACTTCATCCAGTACTTACTGGATCCCAGGACAGAGAAGATGGCCCCTTTCAATGAACACTGGAGGCAGGTTTACCGTCTGTGCCATCCGTGCCAGATAGACTATGATTTCATTGGCAAGCTGGAGACGCTGGATGAGGATGCTGCTTATCTATTGCAGCTCCTCAAAGTGGACAAGCTGCTTCGCTTCCCCCCCAGCTACCGGAACAGGACTGCCAGCAGCTGGGAAGATAACTGGTTTGCCAAAATTCCCCTGGCTTGGAGGCAGCAGCTCTACAAGCTTTATGAAGCAGATTTTGTACTCTTTGGCTACCCCAAACCAGAAAACTTGCTTAAAGACTGAAAGTGATTGGGTTGGGGGGGGGGGTGTGGGAGGGAACATCTGAAATACCAAAAATGTTTAAAGCCTCCTCATTTTTGCTCTTAACTCCCTTCCCCATACAGGTTGGTACAATGGAATCTATTTTTTCTACTGCTTCCCCTTCCATTTTTGCAATAATGCCAGAGTCCAGGGTATTCCAGCCAGCTGTGCATATGCAAAAAAACAAATGCCATTTTGGTTTTGATTCTAGTTTGTTTTGTGATTTTTAAATTACCCCCATGTTTTGCAATGGGTTGCTGCCCTCGGTCACTCTGCCAGCTGTGTCCTTCAGTAGCTTTTTATTAATACTTTTTAAAAATTAATATATTGAAGATATTTAATACAAAGTGTGTGTCGTGGCAAAGGAAGGGAAGGAATTAAAAAAAAAAAACAGTAAAAGAAAAACTCAAGAAATGATGCTTCTGCTTCTGTGTGTTGTCTCAGGGCTGCTGTTTCAGAGGTCCAAGGTTTGTGGAGCACTCAGATCTCTTTGGGAGCTGGGTTTGGTGGTGGTGCCTTCACCAGCCACGTCTGCTGGTGGTTGCTCTGAGCTGGGCTCACGGTAGATTGGATGGGTCAGTGCTTGACTTTGACAAACAGTCCTGGAAGGATAGCAGTGTGCTGAGAGCACCAGGGTCAAAGGAAGGAAATGGCAGTTGGGAACAGTGATGCCAAGCCCTGTGGGAAGTTTCAGGATGTGCAGGTGGCCAATACAGTTCCTCTGCACTGCTTCACCTTTCAGCTAAGTGGTGGTGGGTCTCCACTTTCCAAAAAGCTGAGGTTCCTCAGCCCATGTACACCTTGCTAGTATCAAGCATCTTCCATAATGTGTCCTATTCCAGGATGGTGCCCGAAGTTCTTGGGGGTTGTGGCCAACTTGGATGGGCAGAATGTTCTGTCTGGAAATGGGCATCACACTGCAATAGCTTAGGCACAAATGCAGGTCACCCTATCACAGCCAGTTACAGGACACAGAGGTGACATGTTGCACCATGGCCTGGTCACTGCTGTGTGCAGTGCTGTGTCCTCATTCCTGTGCACGCTTGAGGGGATGTGGCAGGGATGCAGATGCTTATCCCTGGAATAAGATCTGAAAGTTTTCTTTCAGTAGGTGTCAAGGTGAACTCAAAGTTCCTTTGTTTTCAGAGAGCCAGCTACTGCTCGTGACACTGCATCCTCATCCACTGCCTTTCTGCTTATAGCAAATGACTGATGCAGATATAATCATCGGTTTTACTGGGACCTGCTGCAGGAGTGATGGTTGCCCACTGTGCTTAGGAACATGTGGGCTGCTTCCCAAAGGAAATTAATCCTTTTAGAGAGACTTTTTGTGTAACATCAGCTGAATCTGCTTATCTTTTTCTCTCTGAATTGCTCTGCAAAAACTGTCTGCTTAGCAGATTGAGCAGGCAACTCCTTTTACAGCTGAAATGCTTAATTATTTCCCTGGGCTATGGATGGTATCAGTGATTAAAGTCCAGGATCAGGCTTTGGGAGAGAGCCTTGTGTGTCACACATTTCTTATTCAGTTTCTCTCCAAGGCCATCAGCAGGTGTGACTTTCCCATCTCTTCTTGCTGCCCCAACCTCCAACACATACATCATCTTGGCATTGCACGCTCTTCCTAGCAAATATGCTGTATTAAGCTTTTTAACCTATAAAGGGAAGGTAATTGCTAATAGTTACACTCGAAGGGTTTGTTTCTCACTGTGTCCACACCACTCTTGCAATTTCTGCAGAGATACTTGTAGTTTAAATGAGCCCGAAGCCATGATCTTGGTGCTTAGCTCTTCACAGCTAAGGGAAAAAGGAAGTGCCTGTTTCTGAATCGTTATTTAAAGCTAATAATAGAAAAGTGTTGATCTATTCATTTTTTTTTTTCCTAGTTACCAGCTAATTGCTGCAAAACAGAAAGATGTTGAGAATCTTGTCTCCTTTAATGAGTAATCCCAGGAGTTTCTTGGTTCCTGCTACATTTACATTTCTTCAGGGCGGGTTCATCTTGCTCTTCAAAGATACAGCATGGATGTTTTCATCTCTTGTCTTTACAAAGTGTTTGTTTTTCTCTTAATTTAAATCTAATGGGTGTTTAATATGTGTAGACGTGGGTGGCTGGGACCATAGCGCAGATGCCGTGCAAGCTTCCTTCCAGCTGCTTCCCTTGCACCTCTCGATCTGGCCCTGTCTCTTCCTGCCCTTCTGACTAGTGATGTACCCCTGTGAAGCCAGCTTGCCCTGGCTGCTGCCTCCTCAACTGCGGTTGTCCTGGGATTCATGGCCATGACTTGTCCCAGGCAAGAGCCCAGGAGCATCTTATCAAGGTCACTGGGTGTCTGTTGGTCATCCAGGGCAGAGGAGGAGTGTATTGCTGTCATTTTTGGCAGCAAGGTCTTGGTTGTGCTATTGACAGAGAAGGTGCAAAATGGTAGCAAATCCTGCACGGCAGCTGCTCCATGTGATGTGAGAGTGTTTCCTCCCCTTGTCGCTCCCTTTATTGCAATTTAACAGCACTAAAAGAAAAAGCCCTCCCTTCCCTTGTAGACACCGGCTAGAGAGAGGAGACTTTGACTCTCTCCCCATCCAAAGATTGACAAAGGGGGTAAATTCAGCAGGATATGCTAATGCTGCCGTTCATCATGCTAAGGTCCCCATGCGCAAGCTTAAGCAAGCTGCCTGCATCCCGACGGCTTCATCAGCCTCCCTAGGAGCTGCAGTCAGGGGAATACATGGATGGTGTAAGGCCGCTGAGGGCTCTGTGTTCTGTACTTTCCCTCCGTCACTCCGTCAAGCCCTTGTTGACATTTAAGACATTTTAGTATTTGTAGGCCCATACCCAACCACTACACTGGGTGCTGTTGGCTCTCTCCTCATTTCCCATTGCCACGCTTCAAAGCACTTGCCGGGAGGAGCAGTAAAGCTCACATGGAGAAGGTTCATGTTGTGGTAGATGGCTTCTGGATTAAGAATAGCCTGTTCCTTGCTGCTCTTTTCTTTTGAAGCCCTCCTTCCCCACCCTTCCACCACTGTGAATGCATTGTGAAGACGTCAAAGGGGATCCAAGCTGCACTGAGCTTTGTGGTAAGACCGCTGGGTTGCCAGAACTGGGACGTAGCCTCTGGCTTTGGGAATGTGCATTTCTTGTGGGTTTCTTGCTCTGTTCTGATTGAAAGTGTGTGTGGGGGGAGTGGGGAGAAGGACAAAGGGTTCAGCCAGCCATGCTTCCTTCCCCCCTGGTTTCCTAAAGGAGATGGAATTTGGTATTTGACAAATAATGGCAGAATGATTGGAAAGGGCAGGCAGTATGCATCCACGCTGGCCTGAAGTCAGAAGAAGGCTGAAAATCCTGGTGTGTAGATGGTTATGATGCTAGTACTGATTTTATAAGGGGTGGAAAAATGCTTTTGAAGTGCCCTATTTGTGTCTGAATAAACCTGGCTTTGTCATTTCACGCTCAGCCTGCAAAGTTATGTCCTGTTCCCCTCTTGGCTTGCTTTTCCCTTGGGTTGACCACTTGGCCAAAGTCAGCACGGAGTCTCTAACCAGGCAGAACCAATGTGCAGATGCAAAAATAACCTGGGGTTTGACCAAGATGTTTCCAGCTGGGTAGAACTGAGACCAGCTTTCGTGCTCGCTCAGCATCAGAGCCAAAGTCTTTACACAACCATTGAACAGACTTAGTTCCTTTCTGTTTGATGCCAGGTTCTCTGCTCCGGTGGGATGTGTGTGACCTGGCCCTTGCAGTCCCTGTGTCCTCCAGGGAAGGACTGTCAGACCTCAGAGCTCTTTGCTTTTTGAGCAGTGACATGGCTTTGCCAGGGTGTCCTTACCACATGGCTATACCTTTACAGCACCTCAGTAAGTTTTGCTTTTACACTTTAATTCACTTGTGGTTTCAGGGGACAAAACTGCAGACCCATTACCCACAGACGAAACTTGCCCAGGGATAAAGTGTGAGATGAAGTGTTTTGGCAGCGTGTTTTGCATCCCTCAAGGTGGCACCGGGAGGATGGAGGGCAGCGGATGAATGGCAGCATTGAAGGGGTGGCAAAGAAAAGCTAGTTTGTTCCTTCTTATGTAAGCTGGACCTTCGTGGCAGCCGAAGGGGAAAGCCGGTGACTTGGCAGGGTGCTGTGTGGCTGTGGTGCAGAGCGGTGCCAGGGAGGGTGCGGGGGGTGGCGACTTACAAGCAAGTCACGTTGCTTCAATTTAAGGGCTTACCCACCTTGGCCTTACTTGTCAAGGGCAGGAGAGGGGAAAAATAACAGCAGAATTCAGTATTGCCATCGATATCTGGCTGTTTGGGGAAGAGATGGGGAGGGTGGGTGGCACTGGGTCTGGAGCAGGCATAATGCAGCTCTTCTCCTCTCTCCTTGATTAAATCAGATCAGGGATCTAGTCCGGGCTGTGGAGGGTGAGGATTGTCCTTGCTGTGGGATGGAAGCGATGTGGGAGAGCTCCATGCTGGGCCGGCAGCGATGCTTGGCAGGGCTGGCTGAGCTCACTGCAGTGGCTGTGTCTGTGCCAGGTGGTGTGGGAGCCGGGGCCATGCAGCCGCTCCGCAGCAGCCCATCTGAAACCCATTTGCTGTTCCTGGGGTCTGGCAGCCCTGCTCCCCCCAGCCTGGCTCCTGCAGCAGCAGGAGTCCGTCTCTTACCAGCGGCAATTCCCATGTTGGGTGCCCTGTGAAAGGATTGAGCAAAGCGCAACCGAAACCTGCGCTCAGGCTGCTGCACTCAGCAGGAGCGTTTACTTGTGCAACCTGTGTCTGCCCAGCCTTTGGGGTGCAAAGGGCTGGGGTATGGGGTGTAAATACACTTAAACAGTGAGTGACCCCCCCGCCCCTCCTGCCTGCCAACTCACTGCTGGAGCTGGGAATCAGGCCCTGCTGCCTTTTCCCTGCAAGACATGAAGCTTCTTTCCCTTCGTCTCTTCTCAGTGATGTCCAGCATCACTGGCGTCCCCTCAAGCATCCCAACACGCCATGTTGCCTTCCCATGGGGCTGATGTCCCTGCAGTCTTTGCTTTTTTGTGGTTTTGCCTCATTCAGGGGCAGCTTAAAGTAAATTCTTTATAAAAAGTAGGAAGTGGAGAAGTTGTAGGAGCTGGTTCCTGTTGGGAGGGAGGTGCGAGATCAGCAGCCTGACCCTTGACAAGGGGGAAGGAAGTTTCCACACCAAAACCCTCTGGCTGTGGGTTTGGGCACCCGGAGCCAAACCCCTTTGAACTTGGGCCTTTCTTGCTCTTTAATGCTCAGAAAACCCAGCTGCCCCACCTGAAGCTGGTGTTTCCTTGCTTTGAGAAGCTTTGGGTTGCAGTCTTAGGTTCTCTTCTGTCTAGTTCTGACCCGGGGGCAGTGCCTGCAGTGGGGGATGATGCCAGCAGCAGGGTACAAGGGTTTGGGCTGTCACCATCAACAGAATGCCAAAGGCTTCGGAAAGCCGCATGGGAAGAGATGGTTTAAAACATAATCTGTAGGTGCTAATGGAGAATGGGGGAATAATTTTAGCAGAGGGCAAGCGGGGCAGGTGAACAGGGTTGTTCAGTGTTTTGCTCACCATTTACACCGTAAGACTATTATTGCTCTTCATTTCTTTGGCTTTTCAGGTGTTGGTGTCCTTGCCAGCTGAACCATGAGGTTTGGACCCTACTGGCAGGGTCCATTGCTTTTGGAGAGAGATGATGATCCCCCAGCATGGAGTGGGATGCAGGGCGGCAGGAGTTTCCCTTTCAGGGGCTGAGGTGGATGCAGGTGTTAAAACACAGGGCCTCATGCAATGGACCGCGTTCTCCTCAAACCACAAGGCAGAGCTGAGGAGCATGTTTTTAATTAGCTAATTGTTCGCTGTAAAGCCCTTCATGAGTTACTCGAGCTGTCTGAGTACACCATTACTGGGGCTGCTGTGTCAGCAGGAGATTTGGAGGTCTTCAGGAGCAGCAGTGCCTCGGGAAGACAGGGCTGCAGCATTCAGCAGTGGAAGCTGTGCAAAACTGACTCAATCCAGGCTTTTCTTACCTCCGGGTGAATCTGGAAGCTGTTGACGTGAAAACTGGCTGTATTGATTCAAATAGTATGTACCCTTCGGAGAGCTCAAGGACTTGTGTAGGTCCGTGGGCAAAAACACTGCTATGGAAATGCAGAGAGGTCACGGCTCACTGTCCTGCTCTGTCCCTGGCTGGCTTCCAGGCAGCTTGGGATGCAGGGGAGGCCAGAGCGTGCCGTCCCTCTGAACAAAATGTCTTCTTTTATCTTGGAAAATTCTGGGCATCCTCAAGCAGAGGGTGCTTATCCAGCTACGACAGCAACAAGCACTAGTGGGGCTTTTGCTTTGCAGCTAATGAAGGGGTTTGTAATCTTGCCTCAGGTTTTCATCCTCAGACTGTCCCAGTATCAAAATACTCCCAGCCTTGCCCAAACCATGTGTTAGACAAATGAGGGCGACTTTTCCTGACCCACCAGGCAGTGCCTTCACGAATCCCATGTTTTATCCCTCAGGCAGATGGATCACACGCAGCTTTGGCACAGCCACATTTTGTGGCAGAGAAGCTGCAGTTTCAGTGTTTATTTCTCTGTCATTGCAGGAATTCAAAATGGATGGAAGAAAATGCCATCGGGATTGACTTTTGTTTTGTTTGGACCCTGGACAGGTCTCAGTGGAAAACATGGGAGGAGCGCAGGGGACAGGAAAGAGCCAAGAAGATGTGTCAAAAAGACAGTGGCAGCCAAAAGAGTGGTCATCAGGGAGTGGAGCAGGGCTGGGGATGTGTTTCTGAAGGATTAAAAGGGTGGGGGGGAGTTGAGAGCATCTCAGTGGAGATGCTACAGAGTGGGTGAATGCTGAGATGAGTGAGGGGGGCTGCTGAGAAAGCAAGTGCCATCTGCTGCAGCATGGGGACCTGCCCTGTGTGCAGGGGTGGGAGCAGGGACCAATGTAGACAAGGAAAGAAGTCACTGAATAACTGTAATTATTGAATAACAAGTAGTGAAAACTTACCAGAATCCAAGGGATTCTGATTAACTGGAATAGATGTGGCTTTGTGAATGGTGGTGGGACCTGTAGGCTTGGACCAAATAAGTAGTTATTTAAGGGCAGACTAAAATTAGCAGTGTGCTAATGTGCTCCTTTGCCTGCACTGGGAGAGGAAGGATTGCAACTTCACCGGCTGTCAGGCTCTGCAAGCAGGGCAATGTCCACAGGGGATGGAAGCACAGGAGAGATGGTGCCAATGACCTTTTATATGCTATTGGGCACCTCTGTCTGTCTCCAGTTTTAGTCTCTCTCAACCTTTGCATGCCTTATTGATTTCAGACTCTGTATATGTTGGCTCTTGGGTAAATCAGAAGTATTTGTCACATAGAATGATCATGCTGGGAGTATAAAGCTTTTTACAAAGCCTTCAGTGACCTTTAGCTAATGAGAAATCAATGAACCAAGTGTCTATAAGCATTTCCCAAGTGCTGGGTAATGCTGTGAACAGTGGGGACTCCTTTTGGGATTAACACAACTACCCAGTTGGTGGTCTGGGCATGCAGGTCTTCTGGGTAAAGGTTCTTGCATCAGGATGACCTAGACTTATGTTTCTTGGTTCTTTTTACTTACGTCTTATATATTGTGAGTGTGAATGTATGTGTATGTCAAGTCAGGTGCCAGAATCAATCCACAATCCTGGGCAGGTGAACACATTTGAAAATGTTTAAACAAACACACAAGGTTTTGATAGGGTGAAATACATGCAAGTTATGGCCTTCTGTTTTCTATAAGCAGAGGATTATTTTGTGATTACTATTAGTATGTTGCAATGGATTGTCATTTCTAGGATGGCCACTCCTCCCTGTTAATGCAGTTTTGTTCTCCTAAGCCAGCCCCTGTTGTGTCCTGGGGATGCTTGTGTTGTGCAACCACCAGCCAAAAGCGAGTGTTGTGTTGGGTGTGGGACAGGCAGGCTCTAACAGTGCCTGTGGTCATCCCTCTGGCTGTACTTCCCTGAGCCTTGTTTCCTGCTCCAACTACTCTTAGCAGCCAAAGAGTGAACCCAGCACATGCAGACACGGCTGCTGTGTGCACTGGCCAGTTTTCACTGCGTGGATAATAGCAATCCTGGTTAGTGGGGCTGGGAGCTCATCCCTGCTTCAAAGTGATGGAATTGGGATCATGCTGGCTTTTCCTCTTCTCATGTAGATAAGATACCTCAAACCTGAGCTTTCTGGTTTTATTGGACTCTCAAAATAGCATCAAAAGTTTCCTTCTAAGACCTGCCAGCTGCAACAGGAGAGAAAGAGTATAGTGTATGGTGGACAGTAAAACTCTCCATGTTATTCCACAGGTACTGCTGAATCAAGGCAATTCTCAGATTGATTTTGCATCATATACGCAGATTTTCCTGGGGAAAGTGAGGGTGCTTGGAGCCAGCCTGGAAACAAAAGCGCTTTGTAAGACCAGGACAAACTGTGTTTCTGTTCCACCCCACAGCACCAGGTTGAGGCAGAGTAGCAAGGTGAAGCCGCTTTGTGGTGAGGTCCCCTTCAGGTGCCAAAACCGGGCCAGGTTGGGATGAGTTCCACCAGCAGAGCCTCCACTTCAGGCTGCAGCATCATTTCTGGGAGCAAATCTGTTTGAAATAAGATGCAAAGCATCTTTCATCAGCAACTGAGGATGTGAATTCAAGATGTCGGGGCAGGTTCCAGATGCTGTTGCACTTTGCATGTATTACATTCTTTAGAGCTTAGCAAAAGGTCAGTGTGCTTGGATGTGGTTCCTCACTTTTGGAAAGTCTGTAGGTTTGGGAGTAAAGCTTTTTAGTTTATTTGCAATAGGAAAACAGCCTGCTTGCAAAGTTTGCCTTTGGAATTGAGATGCTGAAAGCTAGCTCTTGAGTTTGTTGGTTTAGGCTAAAAAGACGACTCGGGACTAGTTAATAGGTTGTTTTTGTTGGTTTTATCTTTTGTTTGGGTTTTGTTGGTTGGTTTGTTTGATTTACCCCTCCAACATGCAGGAAAAAGCTCTCAGTATAGATCTGGTTGCTGTTGTCAGTGTCAGCTATTTTTCCTGGTTGTGCTGATTGGAAGGAAATTTCCAATACAGCGTAGTTGCCAGAAACAGATTCTTTGCTGGAACATTTTGGTTAAAATACTCTGACTTGCTCCTTGCAGTGATGCCATTTAGTGAGAGAACACACAGCAATTGCCTGCTTTGTTCTTAACTCTGAGCTTGACATCTGCTTTATTTTTGTCATTTTTTGGCTGCTGTTTGCATTGGGTAAGCTTGTTACCACATTACAGAGATTGTGGTGCGATGTGGATTTCCACAAGCAAAGGCTTTCTGTAGGATCCTTCCTTGGCCCTTCCAGGCACTTGTGCGGTACTGGGAGTTGAGAGCAGTGGCAGGAGGAATGCCATCAGGATGGAGTTAATATGTTGGTGAAGGACCAACATGTGGACAAGGTATTGCAGACAACCTGTTTTTTCTCTCATCTTCTAATCTTCTTCCTTCTGGGAGTTAAACACTATGTATTTGCCTCCGGGATCTCATTTGGTGCCTTCCCAGTAAAAGTGGGAAAACTACACGTCTTTGGCTTGATCTCCCTGACCCTGGCAAGGCATTTCTAAAGCTATTGTGCTACTGCAGCTCACTGCCCTGCAGCTGCAAGGCTTGACAGCATGGTGCTGAGACATTGCTCTTCTCGGCCCTTTTTAGACAGCTACCCAAAGATAGTATGAGCCTGGATTTGGATTTGTTTTTCTTCTTTTCTTGTTTCATCAAAAGCAACAGGGGGACATTTCCCCCCTGAAAGAACAGCAGTGTTTGGGTTGAGAAAGGATGAGGTCAGGAAAAGGCAGGAAAAGGCTGTCTCATTGTGTTTTCGGTTACTTGATTGCTTTTTTGCACCTGCACCAGACTTCCACTGGTGAGAACTGAGGCTTTGCTGGGCTCCCAGAATGGTGCTGTCAGAGAGAAAACATCTTCCACTCCTCGGTCACGTCCTGTGTTTTCCTTCTCACTCTGTCATCACTTTACAGAGTAAAGCCCCGAGCTTGCATCAATCCCTCCAAGGTCTCTGGAGCAGCTCCAAGCTGGTGGCTGTGTCTGCAGAGCCCACCATAGCACCAGGCATGAGCCAGCTTTATCCCAGAAGTGATGGAGCTGAAATTAGCTCCTCAGCAGGATTTTTCTGGCTCGGAGCTGTATCACAGCTATACCATTTCCACTTCTGCAGCTGGCCTGGAGATAGTTTTGCCTTGTGTGCTGTAAAACTGCTTTTAGGATCACAGAGAAGCTGTGGCTGCCCCATCCCTGGCAGTGTTCAAGGCTGGGTTGGATGGGGCTTGGAGCAACCTCGTCTAGTGGAAGGTGTCCCTGCCCATGGCAGGGGGTTGGAACTGGAGGAGCTTTAAGGTCCCTGCCAACCCAAACCATTCTGTGATTTTGCAAAATGAGAAGTTTAAGAATAAGAAAGAAGGAAGAATGAAGAATTTTAAGAATAAAAGAA
The DNA here is from genome assembly GCF_004027225.2 of Strigops habroptila. Lineage (NCBI taxonomy): Eukaryota > Metazoa > Chordata > Aves > Psittaciformes > Psittacidae > Strigops > Strigops habroptila. The sequence continues at coordinate 81,353,358 of NC_046358.1, forward strand.
TTCCTTTAAAAAAAAAGAAGAAAAACATTAAGAACAAAAAAAAAAAAAAGAAGGAAACAGAACTGACAGATCATGTTTCTGGGCTGTTTCAATAGCAGTTTAATACAAATAAGTTCCTGTGTGTAAATGTGTTGGAGCTGCCGTTGCGTTGCCTTTCCCAAGAACAGAGAGCACTGGGAACGGGGCTGTATCCAAGGGCCAGGGTATATGACTAAGAGGTCGAGGTGAAGGGTTTTCCATTCTTAGTTCTGCAACTAGGTCACGCTCTGCTCTTCAGTGAGTCACTGATCACTTGATGCATCCAGTTTTCCCGAGGTTCCAACTTGTTTCTAAGGATTCGGAAACGCTCTTGGGCCAGGCAGATACAGGGGATTAGAGAAAACACGTTTTAGGTTAATGGCTGCAACAATTAAATGGTTTCAGTTACTTACTCCCCCAGGCTGTGGTTACATGGTAAGTTAAGCAAACAATTAGGTTACTGCTGTGGCACCCATAGGGAGGTACTGACCCATTAAAAATCTTATTTTGCTAGGCACCTTCTAAAGAGGTTTTAGTTTCTGCTAGTTATCCTTAATCTAAATCATGCGGATTTGATAGGTTAGTGTGCTGCAGTTGGATCCTTTCCTCTTGTTTCTCAGGGATGTGTGCTACGTGCCTTGTATTAGCTCCAGAGCACAAGATTTTCTGCATGCAATAATGTCTGGATTTTAATAATTTACTGGGCAGGTTGATGGTAAGTTGATATCTGTCTAGTCCTATTGGCACCTCCTTGGCTTTATTTTGACTTAGGAAACTGCAGGGTGAAGCAGGCACTTTTCCTGCCAACTAATCTTTTTCCTAGAGTGTTTGTTTTTTTCCTTCCCTATTCCTGCTGTAACTTTGCCTGCTCTGGCTATTTTAAAGGATGAAGTAGCCAGCCCCTGTTCTTCTTCCCTGCTCCCACACAGGCACCTTTCTGAGGAGTACCACAGCCTCAGTTTTGCAGTCTGCAGTTTGAGTGTGTTACATACTCCGGTCTCTAACACCAGCTACTAGGGCTGTGTTTAGTCTAGCAGCATTTGAGATTACATTTGAGCTGGTGGAGCTGGGAGAGGACTTTAGAGGCGCTGGAAAAGAAAAAGTTATTCCAAGAAACCGATATACCCTCAGGAGCCCCAGGGGCAGCAAGAGAGAGAATAGAAATAGGTTATCTAAAGCCCAGGCAAATAAATTGTTATTATTATAACTCCATGGGCACTATGCCAGCTCTCTGTAAGCAATATTTCTCTTTGCATCTCACTTTGCCAGTTAATTGGACATGTATTATTTCATGATTTCAGCAGGAAGCATCGCCTGAGTGATGACTTTGGTACCCAGCCCAGAGCTACCGTGCACTTTCTGAGCCCTGAATTGTGGAAACGCTTCCAGTTAATCCCTGCTCCTTCTCCAAATGTGTATGCGAATTGTCAGTGCTGCTTGGTGACATTTGCTAGGGATGGTGGCTCTGCGATGTGCTCCTCCAGCAGACAGCTCCCTCTGTAATGCTCAGGGCCTTGCAAATATGAAGGGTGGAGGCAGCTTCTCCTTCCCTGTCTTCTGCTCCTCTCCTTGCCCTGCTTGCAGACCAGATTTGCTGCTCCTTTGGGGCAGTTGGAGAACAGAGGCAGATGCCATGTGCAGGGATGTGGCAGCCCAGGGCTGGTCCCACAGTGCCCAGTTATCTCTTGTCATTCTATTTCAGGCACATCTATATCTAGAAGCATTGGTGGAAGCAGCTAATTTTAAGCTGATACAATTTCTTTCATACTTTTTTCAAGATCCTGATTTTGTAAACAAGTTTATTTACCCTTCCCACCCAATGCTGGGGTTATCCACACACAGCCAAGGAATGCAGACCAGAGTCTGAGCAGTTATAACTGCCTGCCCGGATGCTCCTAATGAATTGTTTGCAGACAAGCTTCAGACCTGCAATCACTCACAGAAGCTATTCAGCAAATAGTTTTGAATAATGGATCCCTTTGAGAAACTGGAGTTGTTTTGCAGGCAGATTCTAGACAGAGAACATGCTCAGAAGTTGTAGCTTTGAACACATTTTCCTCTCGATCTGCCAAGCTGTGGAGTTGGCATAGCATCTGTTTCCGATACCTTCACATAGGATTAAACCACTCCACCGAACACGTATGATGCAGGCTGAGAGTGCCCACTTGAGGACAGAGCTACAGGCACCCTGTGTCCCCAAATCCCCCCACATCCCCTCCTTGATGGGGATCTTGGTTGCTGTTTCTCCAGCACAACTTGCCTGGAGCGAGGCAGTTGGGATGTTTTCACTACAGATGCGGCCAGCAGTGCAGAGCACCAAGGGTTGAAGAGCTGGACCCTGGCTGGTGTCACCCTTTTGGCCATTGCTGCCTCTGTGATCTGCAAAATCTCCACCTTAAATTGCCATGGGGCCTTTGAGCAAAGGGGTTGTAGAAAGGCAAAGAGTGAGGAAGGATCTGGATGAGAATTTGACATCCTGAGAGCTAAAAGAGGAGGAAAAAGCTGATTGTGAGGTTAAGTTTCTGTGGGCTCATTCCAGCTCCTGCCTGCCAGACAGTGAAGCATGGTGTGTGATGTTTTATAGCTGGGGGATGGAGGGGTTTTGGCAGGGAAGGCAGAAATGACTGACAGCACTTCGTGAGCTGAGGCTGCTCGGTCCTTGAGTCCCATCGAGAGGCTGATTGCTGTGGAATAAGAAGATGGCACTTGCCAACAGGGAATCATGAGGGTGAGGAGCTGAGGAGCTGGCTTTTTTTGGAGGCAAGTGGCTTTCAATCACCTGCTCTGGACCCTGCAACTGGCCAGAGTGGTGGATGCTGTAAGAAGGACAGGGGAGAACCTGGTAAGTGAGGGACACGGGTCCTGGGGTGAAGAGGAGAGCTCAGCCTGGTGGCACGATAACCTGAGGATTAAATATTGGGGCATGTCACTTGTATGGCCCTAAATCTTCTGTATCCCATTTTGCAGACCAGGGAAAGGTGTTGGCACCAAAGGGGAGAGGAATGGTGATTCCTACCAAAAGATCTACTCGAGCCTGGTCAGGAGATAAATTTGGGATAAGACTTGGAGTGTGGTTCAGATGACGCCCTGTACATGCAACAAGGAGAAGCAGGGATCTTCCCTTCGTGAGACAAACCGTGCAGAGTCAGGCTGCATCTGTGGGGCTGGAGGCCCTTCAGGGTGAAGGAGAAAGATTTGGGAGGTTGTGATGGATATTCTCTCCTTCACATGCAGTCCTGTCCCTCACAGTTAAGAGATGGGGATTTATAAGAGCAGAGGTGGCATTGCCACAGCAACAGGGTTAGAGCATAGTTGTTCAGTGCCCCGGACCTCCAGGTCATCATGCACTTACCCGTGCACTCCCATTGAACCAGGAATGGTTTCCAGCCCCCTCCAGGGATTTGCCATAGTAAGTGCAGCAGCTGCACCTTTTCCACTCCAAAGGGGATGTGTGAGGAGGAGATGGGAAAGCCACAGAGCGGTGTGGGGGAACCATGCTGCCAAAATGGTCCGTTCTTCATTGTGGAGCTGCTAAAGGTAGAGGCTGGCGGTGCTGTCCATGCAGAAGCTTGCAGATATCCACGGACCTTGTGCCACACGTTTGCTTATCCCATGCCTGTCGCACAGAGCCGGGATATCTATGTAAATAGATAGGCTGTACTCTGCTCTGGTGCTGCTGTTTGCATATTTGAAGCACTGTGGCCGCAATCTGTCAGCAGGAGAGCAGCACTGAAGGAAACAGCGTTAGATGTTCATCCACAAATACAATCCTCCTGAAGGCAGGACGGGAATACAAATGAACTCGTGTCTCTGTTGGGCTCTATGCATTTAGACTTGCAAGTTCTGTATTTTCACCTGAGTTTGCAACACACCCCAAAGCTCCCATTGCCCCTTCCGGAGGGGCCGGATGGGAAATTTCCTTTCTCGGGATGTTTTGCCACCTAGTGCCCGGCTGGGAAATCTCAGCCTGATGCCTGCTGCGGGCAAAGCTGGGGCCTTGTGGAGGCAAAAGCACTAGGGATGACTTCTTTAATAGATCATAACTATTTTAGGAACACAAGGTGATGCAGGAGCCTGGATTTAGGGACTCCTGTGGGTGAGACTCACTGGTAGCCAGCAGCACTTGGTGGTATCTTGTTTCTGACAGTAGACCTTAAATTGTTCCACTGCTGTCATTCCTGTTGCATCTCGGAAAAGGCAGTGATAGAAAGAGTGAAGAAAGGAGCAGAGGCATGCTGACCTGAGGGGTGATTGTCACAAACTGCTGTAGAGTTGGATGTGAAGAGAAATGGCAGAAAGGACAGGGATGACCTTGGAGAACACCAGGCAAGAAAAAGTGTTGCTCCAGTCACCAGTCTGGGTCTGTCTTGATTCCCTCATCCTTCAGACAGCAGCTTGCTCCTGCTCTCCAAGTGTTGTGTAGATCTGGAGCTGATGGTCAGGCTACAGGTCTGAAGAGGAAGCCCTCTGCCTTGTTTTCAACTGGCCGGGAGTATGTCTCATCACTGTTCTCCTGCTGCTCAGGAGATGCTTGAAGAGATGCTGGTGATGGATGAGGTTTGTCAAACAGTAAGGGAGAATGACGCACTACTGACCCAGACAGACCCAATACCAGAGAAAACTCCCTGTCTGCCTGGAAGGCAAAATACCAGCTGGGAAGCCAGACCTGTAATGGTTTCTCTCACTCTCATTCCTATGACAGTTTGCAGATGACAGAACTGCCCTGCTGGTGAAGGGTAAGAAGGCAGAAGACAGAGATGGACCTGAAGAATCACAGGTACACAAAGCCTACCAGAGTGTCCTATTTGTCCACTAGTCAATGTGTCAGCTCTCTCACTTGCCATGTCTCCTATAAACAGGGCATGAGCAGCACATACGGGCATGTGCAGCACATACAGCCATTTCTGAGACAGGGATTTGGCATCTCTCATCACCACCAGGTTTCACTGGGAAAGGGGGACTTGAAGAGCCACTGTCCGAGGTGAATTCATGCTGCTATGAGATGCAGCCTTAAAGCGGAACTTGGAAAATGCTGAGGAGCAAACATCACAGTTCCTGGGCAATGGCTTGGTGCTTTTCCTTGCCAGGAACTGACTTAGGAGAGAAAGTCATGTCCTAAAGCAGCCTCCCACAAGCATCCTGCCTGCCTCTGGAGAATGCTCTTGGAATGGCAGGCATCCAGGGCGGGTACTTTGCCATCTGGGGACCAGTCTGCTCAACCCTGGCATTAGCCAGCATCATCACGGCATTGAGCACTGTGGCTGATTCAACAGCAAGGATGGGCAATTGCGTGCATGTCCTTCTGCCTCTTTGTATTCATGCTGCCAAGCAATCTGGTGCTGCATGCACGCGATACGACCAAACACTTTGTGCTCACAAGAATCAGATTTTCAAAGCTGTTATCCTCCCAAATATGCCAATAGGTGACTAATGGCTTCTAAGTGGACTGTGCTCTAACCACCCTGAGGCATACAAAGGGGCTGAGGAAAGACAGGAGAAGGCTCAGGTCTTTTTACCATTTAAAAGAAAAGCTGCAACTCTCAAGTGTTTTGAAAGAATATGTTTAATGTCTAATATGAATTTCTAATGAAAAGAAAAACCTGGAAGAAGTACCTGAAGTATTTCAATATCAATCACTTGATCGATTGGTATTATAAAGTATATATTACTGAACTACGTTCTGATGTGGTTCTGCACCTACTGGTAAACAGCATCCTTGACAAGTGTTTTCACAAGCCCCTTGTTTATATTCCTCTAGTTTGCAAGATGCAGCTCTGTGAAGTTCACTTTACTCCTATCTATTTATCTTAAAAGCAAAGTAACAAAATATCCCTGTAGCAGATACACTAATTGTTTCAAGTAGTATCCTTCTGATGGTCTTAAAAACGGAAATTAAAAATTGCAAATATGATCATCATCAATGGCGGGAACAAAAATAGAACCACTGTACACACATCATCTTAAAAATTATCTTTTCCAAGTTTAAAAGTAATAGAAAATCCAGTTTTGCTGTTGGCTTTAGAAGCTCAGGTGTCAGAGGAGTCTACGTCAGAGCAGAGATAAGGCCTTTCTCCCCATAAATGAAAGTTGATGTAAGTAACAAAACCCATCTCTGACTTGTGAGAGACACCAAGCTGATGCATGGGGAAGAAGCTACAGTTCAAAATAACCATAAAATCATCAGAAAATCTTTTTCCAAATTGTTTTTATCTCCAGTTGGGAAATGTGGTGAAATCTCAACTTTCCTCATGTCTCACAAAGATGAGTGGTTGAAGCAGCTCATCTATAAATAATTTAAGTTCCACTTATATGGAACGAAAATTCCAGTATCTCATCAGGTTGTCATAAAGACAATCAGCAACTTGTATCCTGTTTCATCACAAATCCCTGTGGAAATCCCTGCCTTTTTTTTTCTCTTTGAGACATGGTGCTGCAGTCTTGATGAGAGCAGGCGTGGGATGCAGAGCAGTGATTCTGCTGAGGCATCAACTAGGTTTCAAAGTTGAATTCTAATATAAAACCCCTCTCAATTTGTCTATCTGGTATATGTTACAGCAGCATGGGAATTAAATTTAATGGCCTTTCTTTGTAGAGTCCAGAGACTCAGTAATTTTAATGCTGAGTCTTTTCAAGCTGATGCTTAATTTGACATTACTTTTTAAATCAGGTTGCTTGGTGTCATTCAGGGATGGGTTAGGAATCCTGGGCTGTTATCTGTGGAGCTGGAACAAGACAAACTACAATGAACCACCATTTCATCTATCCCAGAATTCACTCTCAAGACACCAGAGTGTCTCTGGGGCACAGTGACATCTCCAACCGTCACAGGGGCCTGGGTCATAAAAAGACTAATAGCTTCTCAGTAGGTCTAATGAGGTATTGCACTGCAGAAGCAGACCTAGGAAAACACATTACTTCCTTTTCATTTCGTATCATCTTAAGGATCTCTGGACCAGCTACATCATGAAGTTTATTGCTTCTTCAAGAGCCACAGAATCTGTGATGGTGGAGATTAAACCAGATATCAAATATTCCAGGCATACACTTGAAAGCAATCTTGTGAAAAACTTGGATTAGTGTTAAGCAATTTAATAGAGGACAACACCAAACTGGAAGCACCTTGTTACAATTGCTTATAACTTTATCTTACTCGGTATCTAGCACAGTACGTGATTCTCTAGGAGCAAGGTGTGAGTGTTTGGGAAATCTTTGTATAGTCTATGAAACCTGGAAGGAAAAGATTAAGGATGTGCATTCTTTATAAGAATACCATGGGATCTGCTCCTGAATGGAGCTGCCTTTGAAGAGAGCAAAGGTAAATACTATAACCTGCAGAGCTGGAGTGCCTCCCAAGTCAGGGTTTGGGAGTTGGAAATCCATGCTGACCTTGGGGATGTGGGGCAGCAAGAGATTGGGAAGCCACCTCCATGACATGGCAGATGGTCTGGGTGCTTTCACTCATGCCAAAAATGAGGCCTGGAGCCACCAAAGAGGACAAGGATTAAGCAAGTTGAAAGCCAAATGCATCAATGAGGGCCAGTTCGGCAGGGAGGCTTTTATGAAGGCTTTGTGTATACTGTATGTTTTAATATAAGCCCTTCTTATGAATGTGCTCCATGCTCTTTCTGCTGTGTGGGTTGAAAGAGAGCTGGTTCAAAAGTAGTTAGTTAACGTTTCTGTTGGATGTTCTCTTAGGCTTACATTTCTCGGATGTAGGAGGAGAAATGTGCCCATAGTGTTTCCTGGTAAAGAACTAGCACGTGGTCACGTGTTCTCACCAGAAAGAGAATACATATATCTTACTTTGCTATTTCCTTTGAAGCCTACAGAAAGAAAGAGGGTCTCTCACCCGTTTGCATCATGGTAGTGAAGACTCTGTGGGATGGAGCCAGTAACTGGATTCTTGCAGATGCTTTTGTGCATACTGCACGTCGACAGGCCCACATTACAGCAAGAACATCTTGTTCTGCATCCCTTGTGCCTGCTGGATAAAAGGGATGACTCCGATTCCTCCATTCCTCAGTTGTTTCCCTTGACACCCAGTAGATGGTGCCACCAATTAGCGCGTTTGAGCTGTTTCTTATCGGAGGGTTTTTATGGTCGCTTCAAGGACTGCACATGTCTTATGAGCCAGCAGAATTCCTTCCTTTCCATTCTATAAAGAGGTTTTTTCCCCCAGGTCTTGAATAACACCCCAGAAGGCATTTATACCTTTAATTTTCCCCTATTTTCCTCATGCTGTCTAATTAGCATCATTTTTACAGTACAAATATTTAGGGGGAAAAAACCCCAACCACACAATGAATCATGATAATTCAATTTTTAAGTTATACGATTTGCCTGACTTTTCATGGTTTTGAGTAAAATTAAGTGCTCAGATTTTGTATCAGGCCAGCAACTACTGTTGGAGAAACACTATGAAACAAGCGGTTCTGGAGAAGAGATGTTGTACATGAGTGCTCAGCATCCTCACTCATGTCTTGAGTTGAGTTGAGTCTCTCCATTTTCAGGCTCCTTGGCAGCATATTTCCAAGTGCTGAGAGACCCACCCTTGGTTTTATGCCTGGCCAGGATGGAAGTCGCAGTAGCTCACTACCAGAGCTGACAGCAAAGAAACAAATGGTGACCTCCATTTCTGGCTTAGATCTGGCTTCTGCTGCATCAGCCCCAGAATGAGAATACCTTCTGTGCAGCACAAATGCTTTGATAATTCAGGCTGTCAGCTTGCCTGCAAAAGCCAGAAACAAAGACATGAGAGAAGGCTTCCCTGCGGCCAAAATGCAATACTTCATTCCTTATCCTTTATTTGCTTTTTTTCTGATGGAAGTTTCATCTGTGGAGCCTTTGGTTTTCTGGGTCTCAAAGCATGGCTTTCCTCTAGCAGGCTGTTTAAATATTTACCTCTTCTGCCCTTCCCATCCCACCATACTTCAAACTGGAGAAGGGAACATTTATCCACATGAAGACTGGAAGATGCTTTGTCTGAGCGAGAAACAAATATTTGCAGTCTAATAAAGACTGGAGCTTTCAGTCTTTGGGAACATGTATTTCAACCTCAGTTTGGAAGAGGTGATGAGGTGATTACTAAACCCTGGTTGCCATGGGGAAGGGAGGAGGGTGATTGCTTTTTGATTGGAGAAACTGAGAGGTACCTACAGTAACTTATTACTAATACACACTCAAGGTGTGCTTGGCATCAATGCATCTTGAGCCTAAGGAGTCAGCTTTGGCAGCATTAGTTATTGATGCTGAAGGTCAGCTTTTCATGACTGGCTATTCCCTGTAACGTCTCCCTTGAATTTTTTGCAACTGTGGGAGTAATTCCCTCAAGGGTGGTTGATTGAATTTGTGAGCAGTTTGAAGGTACTCACAAATCAAGCAGATGACTGGCCATCTACAAAGTGGTTCTTTGGCAGCGCAAAGCATCGGTCAAAAGAAACTGGAGACTGAGGGCTTTATAATCAGTCAGATTATCGAGCCAGTGTGCTGAGGAGCAGCTCCTGCCTTAACATTCAAATATCTTAGTAGGAAAGCTGTACAGTGTTCATGGGGTTGCAAAGATGCCCCAGCTAAGTGGTGCATGTTGGAGGGTTTGTGTCAGTGTTTTGGTGCTTGCAGCACAAGGAAGAGGCTGGCTTCTCAATTAGATGCACCAGATTTGACTCTTCCCACCCTGGGATAAAGCTGCAGCAATCTCTGCCGAGGAAAAATAAAAAGCCAAGGGGAATATGAGAAGGGAGTGAGACTCAGATGTAGCAGAGGCTGTTTTCCATAGCTTTGGTGATCACCCCATGGCTCCACAAGCTGCTAGTGACTGCCACCATCTCAGAGCTCTTGGGGAGGTGTCCTGACACTAGTGCCTTGCCAGGGCACAGCTTGGTCTGTGAAAACAGCACCAAACTGTGGCCAAGAAGCACATCTTCAAGAGCTTGAGAGTGACGGAGGGGCTGGAGCGGGTAGTGACTGCTCTATCTGCTGATGCTGGGAAGTACTCAGTGCCTTCATCCTTTCCTACCTGCCTCTCCTGCAGAGCGTGGCTGAAGGCTGCTCTTGGTGTTGTCTTTCTCTCTGAAAATGAGAAGTATTTTGGGTGCAACCATTGAAAACACAGGCTTACTCCTGCCTTCTTTACCAGTTGACTCCCCCAGTATTTCTGGGAGACTCTTGCCCTACACACGGGTAACAAACCAGTCTCTTTGCCCTGGGTCACTGTGGGTTTTCCACCTTGCTCTTTTTCTCTGCTTAGTGCTTCTCGGGTTGGAAACAGCCCCCAGGTAGCCAGAATCTTTGGAATGACACTTAAGTCTCTTATCATCGTCCTTAATGATCAGACAGCGGTAGAGACACATCACCATAATTGTGTTTGTCTCCTTCACTGGCTTTTCCTTTTAAATTTGTTCCTTGATTTGTTGCTGGATGGCAGATGTGTTAATGGCTGGGTACTTTCAATGTGTTTATCTTTTGTGTGCTGTATATTTTGGATATAGAAGCAGTGAGAAGAGATAAGCGCATAGAAACTGCTTCTGCATTATAATTCCGAGATTATAAATATATATGAGAGAGTTTCCGTGATTATGAGTATATTTTAATGTTTTGTTTAATGTATTGGCTCTCTGGGGATGAGACAAGAGAAAACCTCATTTGTATAATTTAAGTGACTAACAATAAAAATAGGAGCAAGGAAATTAACCATGCTTTCAAATGCATGCAGAGAGTGTTTCCTTTGAGTCCTTGCAATGGAGTCCGTACGGCTCCAGCCTGTCCTTTCCTGGATCAAAGCCATGGGATGTGGAACCTGCAGGACCAGGCTCCCGACATCTCTTTGGGTATGAGGGAAGTCAAGTCCTAGCTCATGCAGTGGTACATAGAGAGGCATGGGGAGAGTCACTTGGCGTTTTCCATTCGACAGGGCCATGGAAAGTACAGCAGGAACTGCCAAAGCCAATTGTCCTCCCCTTCTCTTAGGTGGATGGCAGACCATCAGGTATTAAAGAGAGAGGCATATAGGATAAGACATGCATGTAGTCCTCATGTTGGTTATCTGGTTCTTGAAGCAGCTCCTCCAAGCAGAGGAGGTACAAATGTGTGCTTACCTAAGGTTACTTTATTTATGTTCTTTTTTTGCTGCTTCCCAATCATCTAAGCTGTTTCCAGCTCCTTGTTCAGGCTCACACTCCATTATCTCATCCCTTTATTTGCAGATTTCTCTTTTCCAGCACAGCATGCCAACGAATGAAAAAATATATATATAAAAAAATCTTAACTTTTCTCACAGTTGAGAAAGGACTCGGGGAAAAAAAACCAACAACAAGCTATCAAAACATTTCCCATGAGCAAAGGCTTTTAGACTGAACATGCTCAGGCTTATCAGGAGAAATGAAACGCTACTTTTCTCTTTCTCACTCCTTTTGAGCTCTTCTAACCAGCAGAGCACATCTCTGCTCCCACAGGGCAGGATATGGTCCTGCATCAGAAAGTGCCTTGCCCTGAGGATTTCCTCCACTTGCTTCCACTAGCCAGCAGGAGAAGAGTCTATAGGTTATGGGCCATAGTTGTGCGCTACAAGGGCAGGGAGTGACGAAAGCCTCTGGTTGCAACTAAACTGGCTGGTTTAGTGCTTTATTGAACAACTTCAAGGCTGCAGATAAGAAATTTAAGGTCATGCTGTCCAATGTGTTGTACCCTTGCAGCCAGCTGAACCTGGAGCGAGGAGCTTTCCCCATGTCCTGGCAGCATCTCTCCTAGCATTCCTTGGGCATGGAGGAAAGGGAGTTGCTCCTTGGACCCCTGCACCCATTGCTGCTTCCTGTTTCTTCAAGTTTCACTTTTTGCTTATGGAGAAAAAGACTGGGGAAAGAGGTTTTTCTTGTTGTTGGGAATTCTGGCTCCCAGTTCTGGCACTGTGCTTTGCTGCTTCCATGACAATTTTGGCAGCTGTCTGGCTTCTGGGCTGTCCTGCCTGGACTTCAGAACAGGAATTAGGGAGATGAGATCAAGAAGATGATTTTGTTATTTCCCTTGAGAGCAAAGACTTTCCCACCCTACACAGTATTCCTGCTCTGTGCTTGCGGATGTGGATATGTGGGTGCTGTCGATGTGCTTTTCTTCTGGGACGTGTAGATCCATTTCACTCTCCTGTGTCGGTCCTGTGTGACATGATATTGGTTAAGCCATGAATTTCCATTCACGGCCTGCTGTCACAGCTACTTACTGATTTTTGGAGGGACCAGGGTGTTTTGAACTTGATATGGTTACATCACTATTGGCTGGGAAGTATACTTATATGTAAGTATTCCTTATTTCTGAAGTATATAAGAAAAGCCCATACAGATAGAAGCCTATTTATTCTTTGTTATCTTAATTTTCACTGCAAGAGGCTGCACGTCATTAGGCTGTTGTGTTGTTCCCAGCAAAAAGCAGCCACAGGAAGGGGCTTAATACCCCTCACAGCAAATTGCTGGAGGACTCCCTGGAGGATCCAGTTGCCCATTTTGGCCCCTGAGGATCCATATGGAACAAGCAGATGGCTGAAGAAATATCCAACCTTGAGACTTGAAGGTAATCTGGGAAAAAAAGAATGGGAATTTCACCTTTCTGCAGGGGTGGAAACGAATATGTTGCAGCTCAGACCTCTTGGAAAGATCAAATATGGTATTTTGTTATTGACTGTGTAAAAATGACACCTTTGTGCTCAGCCTCTAGTGCCGGATCCATCTCTGACTTGTAAATTAGAAGTAGATCCATTAAGTCGATAAAATTACAGCAGCTGATGTGACAGCAGCTTCACCTTGACAGTATTTCATTCACTGTGGGCTTTGCACTAATCTCCTGCAGGTATAAATCAGAAGAAACTCTGCCGAAGTCAACAGTGGTGGAGAGGGAATGAAAGAGGAGGATCTGTGTGTTTTCAGGCAGCAGATAATCTGTGCAGCGCTTTCCTGCCACAGAGGAGGCAGCAGCCCCACTGCCAAGGCACAGGGGAACCGTGCTGGAGTGATGGCATCAAACAAGGTTTTGCACAAAGTCTTGATCATCCTTTCATGTTGCTGCATGGATGTGCCTCTGCACCTCCTCCCTGATGCACCAGAGTCACCACATGGACCTCTGGGGCTGCTTGTCCCACCCCAGCATGTTTCTCCTGTTACCCGCACAGGAGTGAACTGCAGCTTTGCCCCTGCCATGGGGATTTATATCAAATCATAGAGCATCTCAAGCTGGAAGGGACCTGTAAGACTCATTGAGTCTAACGCCCTGCTCCTTGCAGGACTATCTAAAACTAAATCATATGACTAAAAGTGTCATCCAGACAGTCTCTGAACTCTGAGGCTTGGTGTTGTGACCACTTCCCTGGGAGGAGGAGGAAGACTTTTGGTACTTTTGCCATTGCATATCCTTTTCTTGATGCATTTCTGACAGCATCCATGTTATGATCTTGATGTCCTTTCCAACCCTAACTGTTCTGTGATTCCATGTCATTAGCTTTTGAAGAACATCCCAGCCTTTGTGGGGACTTTTTATGAGTCAGCCCACTTCAAATACTGATCTGTACGTGAGGATGTATAGGAACTTTTTATTTTTAACTGTGCTGCCCAGAAAAGCAGAACCTTGGGACCTTGGGACATCTGGGTTGAGTTCTTAACTAAGAGAGGCAATTAGGGAGGTTAATGAGTCACAGCCACCCAGCAATTGCACTATCTCAGGTGCAGGTACCACTTACCTGCTGCTGGTTGTGCACATTCATGCTGGAAATGGTCTTCCTTCAGACACATGGCTTGGTGAGATCCTCAGGATGCCTCTGGTAACGATTACTGCAGATTTAATAGTGTTATTAGTTTAGCCAGTCAGACCTTTATCAGAAGAGATTAGCAGGTGTGTGAGAGCTTTAATATCCTTGGCAGCTCTATTTCTTCCCCGGTAATTGCCTTAAGATGGTTTTGCTTCACTGTCTGGATTTTCTTTCATTCCCCTTTTTATTTTCTAGCTTACTTCCTGAACGTTTTGCCACATTTTCCTTCCTCACACCAAGAAATAGCAGCTCACGACTTGTGAGCACTACATAACAGGGTACATCAGCCTAAAGACTCATTCATACAGCTCTTTCATTCAGCAGCTTCATTCTTGTGATGAATGGCTGCGGAAAGCAGGGGTTGACTGAAAACATGTTAAGTGGAAAATGAAGAAAGGCAAAGACTATTTGGCACCTGGGTAGCAGCATGCCCATGCAGCAACCCAGAGATGCTGGAGCATCTCATGGTGGGCAGGTCCTTGCAGCCGTTCTCTGCAAGCTCAGCTTCACAGCAGTGATTAGAAATGAGAATAGTTCAATCTCCTGAGCCTGCGCATTCCAAGTACAACAGATCCCCAGGATGTGGCTAAGCCTGTTTCATGGAGCCAGTCTGGGAATCCTCCCCAGCGGCTCTGCTTGAGGATGTGGTTCTTGGTGTTTGGAGGTGCGAAGCTGAGAGGCTCAGCTTGGCCAGGTACCAACAGGGGCAGGCTGCCAGGCAGATGGGACAACAAGAGCCAGCCCATCAGCAGTATAAGTGGTTGCTTCTCTATAAAAATTGGGCCCAGAGAGCTTGGCAGAGTGCTAAGGAATTAATCAAAAAGGTTAAGGAACGATTAAAGTTTGGTGATGTTATCCTATACTGCACACAGCATTTTGTGCTCCACAGCGCCTGACTGTCATCATAAAAACTCACAGAGGCAGGGGTAAGGCATAAGGGGACAAGCTGCTAATTCTTGGATGTTTCAGGTGCAGGAATATTTTATATGTATTTTTAAAAAGAAAATATCTTCAGATAATCCCCCCACCCTATTCACGACATAAACCAGCTGAGCTGTCTTAGGGTGCAATGAGGTAAGACGGAAAAGGCTGGGCATAGGAAACATTTAAAATCAAAGGTCGCATTGCAGGTCCACGAGACTTCCCCATGCAGTGAGGATAATCACAAGGCAATCAGTGCCCCCTGCTCTGGAGCCCTGAGACAGCTCTTTACCAGTGCGCTCCAGGCACTGATTTCTCCACGGTGTTTCTTGCAATCAGCAAGAGACACCAAACAGGAAGACTCTGGTATAGACTCTTCACTTGGGAAAGTGCGTCTGCAAGTGTTGTGTCTGTATTGTTGAAATATTTAAAAAATACTATTTGGATAAAATATTAATAAATGAATTAAATTATACGACTGACTCACAACCTTGTAAGTACCCTTGTAAGGTAGAAAGTGGGGAGGCTTGGGGTTGGGGTTGGGCTTGGGGTTGGGCATTGGGCTTGGGATTGGGCATGAGACTGCATTGGCTTTACAGCTGCATTGTGTCAGTTCTGAATCCTGGGAATTTGCCTTAAGATATTTAGCAGGCAAAGAAAGCAACTCCTGTGCCCCTGGGGCTGATCTAACCAGTAGTCATTCATACCTAGAAAGTCTGGGAAAGTCTTATATAATCCCCATATGGACCAGGTGAGCCATACTCTTCTGGAAGCTGACTCTTTCCCAGAGGGCTCCAGCAATCTCTTTGTTGTGCCTGCTCTTTTATTTGTTCTTCTAGCAGCCACCAGTGATTTATTTTCATGCTGAATATAACCACAAAGGTAAACTGAGCTGCAAGGATTTTTCCTAGAACATTCTCTAGTTCTTTACAACAAGTGCATCACAATGCACTGGAAATCCAAGAAATTCGTGTGCTTTCCCAGTTCTTTTAGATACTTCAAGTCAGGAGAGCTCAGGCGTTTGTGTATGGGATGTGCTGTGGTGCGGGGAGTGTGGGAAGAGACATGGGAACTATGGTGGGGGCTGCTGGTGTTGCAGGTAACTCACCAGCCAGCTTCCATCCTTGTCTGAATCCCAGCATTGATAAGTATATAATATGTATAATACCAACAGGCAGGAGTTTCCCTTTGGAGGACATTCTTCTTTCTGGAATGCTCAGGGTTGTTGCAGCAAGGGTGCTGACCCACCAAGAGGGCTGATGAATATTAGAAGAGGGATGGATGTGTTATTTCTGTTGTGCGCATTGTCCGCAGGGACTCGTCAGCTCTCGCTCAGCAAGTAACTGAGTGAGCATTTCTCAGCCTGTGCTGTGTCAGCATTAACGCATCCTACCTCCAGCTGACAGTGTCCTGCAAAGTTTTACTCTTGATCAAATTATGCCAGGTCTGAAATCATCCCCTGCTTTCCCCCTGCTGTTTAAAACAGGACTCAGGTTAATGTGGATGGGGTTTTTTGCATAGGGATGTAAGAACAAGAGTACCAAATAAGACCAAATGATGGTCAGCCCAGCATCCTGCTCCCAGCGGTGGCAGGTGGCACGTGTCTTGGGAAGGAGCAAGAGTAGAAGTTATAGGTTATATACTAGATGCCTTCTAAGCCAGAAGCTGCATCATTGTTTCTAGCAACCCTTCATGGCCCTTTCTGCTGTCTCCTCTTGAATCCTTTTCATTGCTTTCAGCCCTCACCACCTCCTCTGCCTGTGAGCTCAGTGGTAGCCATCCTGTGAGAAAAGATGCTGCCTTCCCTTACACATGCTGTCTGATCATTTCGCTGGATTCCCCTGTATATTTTATTATAAGAAACAGTGATTCTTCATTCTCTGTGTGAGGGCTACGCAGCAGTCGTGATTGTATGTACCTCTATAATACCTCATGAGAAAGATTATCTCTTTTATTCATCTCTCCAGTGGTTCACAGGCAGAAAATAAACCTGTAGCATCTTTGAGATAATACTGACAGTACAAGGACAGAACATGGAATATTCCAGAGAGAATTACCTAACAGCAACTCTCTGTAAGTCCTTACCACAGCAAAGGGTTGTCAAGAATTGGAACTGGCTGCCCACGGAAGCAGTTGAATCACCATCCCTGGAGGTATTTAAAAGATGTGTAGATGTGGCACTTTAGGACATGGTTTAGTGGTGGACTTGGCAGTCTTAGGTTTACAGCTGGACTCAATGATCTTTAAGGTCTTTTTCAACCTAAATGATTCTATGATTCTAAGTAAAGCTGTTTTAAACATTCTATTTGGATAACGTGGTAAAAAGCCTGTACTAATTCCAATAGCAAAGCAGAGAAGAAAGACCCGTGAGGAGAGGAGTGGGACTGAGATGCATTAGCAGCATTGCTGCGGGAAAACTTTGTCCTTGAGACATCTAAAATTCATATTTCCAGTCTGCCTGGGTGCATTTGGAGAGAAACAGATTTCCTCAACAATGCACAGAGTGTGAGATGTTCGGCTTGAGCTCCTTTGAATAAACTATTCACCAGATAGAGCCATATCTGTTCTTGATTCCTTGAAGGGCCAGGAGTCCCTTGAGGGTGAGGTTGGATGGGGCCTTGAGCAACCTGGTCTAGTGGGAGGTGTCCCTGACCATGGCAGGGGGGTTGGAACTGGATGATCTTAAGGTCCTTCCCAACCCAAACCATTCTATGATTCTATGAATGCCTATCAAAGTGCCAGCCATCTGAAACAAGGAGCTTGTGTGGCCTGGAGGACCCCCAGATGTCTTCCCAGCCCAAAATGTACGGATCTTTTATCAGATAGGAGGGGGAAAAAAGCCACTTCCACAAATGTCGAGGTTTCACCTCACTCGGAGCCAGCGTGAGTCACCCAGGCACTGCTGCGTTACACAGAGCTGTTCAGGTTAATAAAATCACTGCCAGAGCCTGGGTGGCACACTAGATGATGCTGAGTGGCTTTCACATTGACGTCACTGCTTCTCATTTACCCTTGGGGAATAGTGACCAAAATTCATTCCTACCTGGCAGCTTTCTCTATAGCAAACAGGTGTCTGCAGCACAAAAGGAGCCATCCAAATCAGCAGGGCAGGAGGGGGGTTTTCATCAGAGGAGTGAAGACATGAATGAGTTGTTAGTGAGGGGAATTCGCAGGCAAAGAGTGATAACAATGAGAGGCAGGGGGGGATTTTGCTGTAGAAACAGAGGAGCATGGGGGATAGGAGAGAGAGACCGAGGGAGGCAAAGAGGAGTTAAAGTGAACAATTCAACTTTATTATAGGAAAATAGGAACACTGAATGAAACTGGAAAATACATTTAGAAGTGTGAAGAGGAGATGAGCTTGCCCAGAGGAAGTGGCCCTAGCCACAGTGTGGTCAGGAGCGCTGTGGGGCTGGAGAAAGGCCTAGGCATCTGCAGCAGGAGGGGAAGGCACAGGCACGTTCAGGAGAACACACAGTCCTGGGTATTTCTGCCTCCATGGAGGGTACAGAGACTTGCAGGGCATCAGGCATCAGCTCATGAGCTGAGAGAAAAAAGCATCTCCTCTGGGATGCTTTAAAATGTGGATGTCTTGCACCTTTGATTGCATCATTTGATCCTGGCCATTTTCAGAGGGGGACCACCACATGGGATAGAGCTGGTCTGGCGTCTCCGCTGTCCATCCATTGCAGGTTATTCAGGGCAGGATTAAATACACGGGTAGGGAAGTGTCAGTATTGTGTCACATCTGGTCTGGGGATGGAGGACACCTGTTTACAGGACCTGGAGGCAGTTGGCATTCAGAGAGAGCTTTCAATGCTCCTCAGCCTGGCACATTTTGCCAGCCCTAAAAACATGCCTTGAAAGAGGAAATAAAATATTCACAGGCTTTTCTCCACAGCTAAAAGCTGCGGCAGTAGGTACGCTCACATATCACCCGCAAAAATGCAGATGTTCTCATCAAACAGCACACATAAAAGCCATTTCTCACCCAAAGTAAAACTGGGTAGTTGTAATTTCGTTCTCGTTCACACAAAAAGAGAATACAAATTGTGCATGACACTGTTAAGACGGAATTTCTTTGCTTTCCATTGTCGATGGAAAGATCATTGTTAAAATAAGGTGTTACTGAGCAATCATTATGAAGGTGGGAATACTGTTGGGCTGAATGGCTATATTTTGGCTCCATTTTTTTGGTAAGCAAACAGCTCCCCAGAAGGCAGGAGAATATTATTTGAAGCTTAGATTAGCCAGAACATAATTACCTCGTTCAGCAATTAAAAAAAAAAGAGCCCCCAGTCATCAAAAGCCTGAATTCCATTAAATGCAAAATCCTATCCTAGGAATGCTGCTGTGCTGGTTCTGGGACTTGCCAAGAGGAGTGCCCGGCTGTGCTCGGTGCTGGTATATAAGTAGCCAGGGCATAGGCTTTTCTGTGACACTGAGCATCAGGCAGGCACAGGGAAGGGGCTGAGCCCTAGTTTCATTCCAGCCTTTAGAGTCTTTGCTGTATTTCTGTTTTCTCCCACCTCTTTAGGTCTGATGTGTGTTTGCTTAGATATTTGGGAGAAAGGCTTCTTTCCTTTATAAATACAGATCCAGCATTCAGTGCAATAGAATTCTCAAGCTTTAGTAGGCCTTTTTGATGCTAAGGTAATAAAAGTATACCATTTATTTATCAAAGCCTCCTTTAAAGGAGATGATAGAAGAAATAGGTTTTAACCTATTTCTGATCCTCAGGAAAAGCAAGCACTTTGATTCTCTCCTTCCCAGACAAATAGCATTGCATTAGTTGATTCTGATTTTATTAGCTATAAACCGCTTTCTATTTTTATTTTCACATGCCATTGACTTTGGTACAGACATGGCTGAACACCGTTTTCTAGTGCAAATGATGTTAATGGATGCCCAGTTCTTTCCACTCCACCTGCAGGAACATAGCTGGGAGAAAGAGAGATGCTGCCCAAAAAACATTCTCCCATTGCATTTCCCACATCACCTCCGAGGCCACATTATCCCTTTTGAATTCCCAAATGCAGAGTGGTGATGGCTGCTTTAGTGCTTCTGGCTCCATCTCTTCACATCAGGAGAATTTGTTTGCATGGAGGACTGAAACAATCCGACAACGAAATCTCAAGTGGTAAAGTGTGTGAAATTCTCCACTACTATTACTTTTTTATGATGCTGTTTCTAGCATTTCTTCACTGCTTGCAACTACAACTGATGGATCTGGAGCAGGGAGTGCCTTTTATCGCTGCTCTTTATCAGCACAGGATGAGCAGCAGCAAGCAGTCAAATCGTTGCTGTATTCAAACAGCATCTCTGCACCCAGAGATGAAGCTGAGGGGAGAGCTCACCCGTTGGGAAGTTGATCTATGTAATTATGTGACTGTTGACTGGGCAACAGGCTACGCATCCAATTGTCCCCAGTAAAAAGCTTTTGTCTTAAAATTTGCTCTGAGTTAAAATATGTCACCTTTTTCTCTCATTATTTGCTTCTTTCCCTGTCTCAGTTTTTGAACTGGTGGTGGGAGTGATTAGAAGAAAGAGGTTTTTTCCCCATCATTAAAATATCTGGTTCAGAAAGTCCTCTAAAGAGTCATTAAATGCAGGGGAGGGTGAATTACAAAGAAGTGTTCTCACTGGAGACAGTCTTTGGAGGTGGATGCTGGCAGGAGTTCAAGTGTCCACACTTGTTCTTATGGCCAGGACCTTCATGACATCTTCTGCCCGCGATCTTCATGACATCTTCTGCCCATGGTAGGGGTGGCAGAGGGTCCTTTCTTTGCAGGGTCCATTGAACTCTGGTAAGAGAGTAGCTCTGGGACTGAGGAACGGGTTGTCCCTTCGGACAGAGAGAAGTTAAAGAGAGAGACCATTCTTTGGTGGTATTTGCTCTTCATTTCCTTGGCTGACCTGTAAAGGTTCCCAACAAAGCAATAGCATATGGGGTTGAGGCTGGAATTGGTGAGGCCAAGCCACTGGGCAAAAGGTCTGAGCTGTAGGATCCAAGGAGAAGGAGTCACATCCTGCAAGGATTTGGGGATGTTGAAATCAATCCAGATGTCCATCAGGTAGACGGGCAGCCAGGAGATTGCAAACAGCAGGACCAGGGCCACCACCATCTGCGCTACCTTCTTCCGGATCTTCAGCCTGGAAGCTGGCAGAGATCGGTTCAGGCCAGTGTTCTCCTTCAGCTGGCTGCTGCGGCTCCACAGCCTGCGCACCGTGAGGAAGCAGATGACCATGTTGAACAGGACTGGCAGGCAATAGAGGGCACAGAAGAGCAGAAAGTTGTAGGCTTGCTTGAGCCTCTCCTGAGGCCAAATCTCCCTGCAGATGGAAAACACCAGAGGCAAGCCCTCCACCACCCCAATCTCATCCCGTTTGTTCATGAAGATGAGGGGCATACATATCCCTGAGGACAACAACCACACCACCAGGATGGTGCTGAGGATCCTTTTCTGGGTGAAGAAAGACCGGGCGTTGAGTGGGTTGTGCACGCTGTAGTACCGGTTCACGCTGATGACGGTCAGGCTAAGGACGCTGGCGGAGACAGAAACAGCCTGGATGAAGGGCACTGCCCGGCAGAGGAAGTCCCCGTACACCCAGGCTTTGTAGATGAGGTTGCCCACGGTGATGGGCATGCAGACACACACCACCATGAGGTCGCACACTGCCAGGTTGATGAGGAGGCTGCGGGTGGCACTCAGGCTGGATACCCGACTCCGGCGCTTCCGGGTGAGCACCCTGATGGACATGATGTTGCCCACAAAGCCCACCACAAAGGACACCAGGTACATCGCAGTGAGGCTGATGGTGACGGGCTCCTTCACGAAGAGGAAGAGCATCTTCTCCAGCTCTTCCCAGCCCAGCTCCTGGCTCCCGTTCCAGAGCCCACCTTGGGTCTGGTTCTCCTCCTGCCAGAGCTGCAGAGGGCCGGGGGAGATCCCGGGGGCTGGGAGGGAGGAATTCATGGCTGAGCCCCCTCGGGCACCCCGGGCTAACGGGGCCGAGCCTGCCGCGCTGCACTGGGCGCTCCGGGCATGTTTAGCCGGGATCAGCCGCGCCTGCAAAAGACGGTGCAGAGAGAGCGGGTGAGCGCTGTGTTCGGGCTGTGTTCTCCCTCCACGGGGAAGGGACCAGCTCTGAAATGGCTTCTCGACAACTTAGTTGAAAGGCTGCCGTGAGCGCCGCGGAGGTCGGGCTGGGCAGCGGGCACCGGCCCGGGGCTCCGTGCGCGGCCGCGGGGAAGACAGTGCCTCCGGCGGGAGGGACAGGAAGGGGGACACGGTCCCCGCTGCACCCTGGGAGAGCAGCCCCGGCCCGCCGCGACTCCCCTTCCCGCCGGGAAAGTTGCGTGCCCCGCTGCCAGGCAGCTCCCAGACCCCTGGTTGCCTCCCCTCGGTGCCCCGGTTCCTCGGTTCTCTCCCGGTCCCGCGGCGCGGCAGCACTTACCGGGCGGAGAGCGGGCAGCGCCGGGCCGGGCTCCTCCCGCGGGCAGCTCTGCCGTGCGCGGCAGCGCAGGGGCCGCTGGCACCGCCTGCACCAGCATTCACCTAGCGGCTGCCACCGCACGGCCCCTGAGCCCCGCGCACCCCGCCGCGCGCACCCGCGTCCGCACTCACACGGCGCTGCACACGCACGGCCCCGTCGTACAGCCCCCGAACACGAGCGCACACGCACGCTCCAGCATGAGGACCCCGACAGACCTCCCTGTCCCTGCACCCCCAGCACACACGCACGTCTACAGACCCCTGCACACGCTGTGCAGACTCCCCCTGCAAACACTTGCCTGCACGCACCTTCCTAAGGCGCCCTGCACCTACGCAGCCCGCACACAGCACCCACAGCCCTCGTGTCCGCGCCCGATGTGCGCTCCCCCGGTCCCTCCCGCTCACGCTCGTCCAGCACACGCAGGAGCGGCTCAAGCTTTGCACCCCCTCTGCACCCACACCCGGGCCGAGCCGTGCCGTGCCGAGCCGAGCCGTGCCGAGCCGAGCCGAGCCGAGCCGAGCTCGCCGGGGTCAGGTGCCCCGCCGTCCCGGCCGTGGTGCTGAAGGGATAGCTCCGCGCCGGCCGGGCAGGGAATGGGCAGCACCAGGCTGGGACCGGCCAGGAACAGGGAATAGGCAGGGCAGGGCCGGGCAGGACCGGGCAGGGACCAGGCAGGGCAGCACCAGGCCGGGACCAGGAGGGCAGGGACATACATGAGCCCTGATGTTCCTCTTTTTCTCCTCTCCAGTGGTTTCCTCAGCAGGGCAGGGTGGTGCTCAGGCACTTCAGTTCTTGCTTCTACTCTAACGTAGGATCATAGAATCATAGGATGGCTTGGGTTGGAAGGCACCTTAAAGCTCATCCAGTTCCAACCCCCTGTCACGGGCAGGGACACCTTCCACTAGACCAGGTTGCGCAAAGTGCCATCCAACCTGGCCTTGAGCACTTAACTTGAACACTTTTGTGAAGTTGAGTTTGTTGTTTGGGGTAAAATCGCAGTGTTTAGAAAATAAAGACATGATAGATTGAAATGTCTGTTATAATTTAGAATGTTTTGCACCACAGCATGATATACACCGTGTTTATAGGCACTCTGCTACATGTCACAGTAAAATTATTTTGAAGGCAAAATGAAACGAAAATTTTTGCTTTTCCTCTAAAATTAAATGCTTGAAGCATTTAATTACAGTAAAAGTGGGGTTTTGATGTGAAAGGTGTTTCCAGCATAAGTGCAACACAGATCCTCATAAAACTCTGGTCCAGTGCAGCCTTTGAATTGCTCTGTTCCCCAGTACAACACTAACAACATCACTCCCCTCTCCTACTGTGCTCCCCAGCAGAGGCTGGCATGCCAGCAGCTAACATCACCATAGGTACTGGAGTGCACTCCAGCAAAGAACACTCCAGAAAGAAAGCCAGGGTTTGTCTTTTCTCTTACACTGAAGGAATGGGAAGAATGGGTCATGGAAAAAAGTCACCTGAAAGAGTTGAAGGGCTTGGTTGGGGAACAAGGTTGGTTTGTGAAACGCGGCTTTTGGCTGGAGGTATCCAGGTGGTGCTGGTGAATCATAGGGAGGAAAGTTTGACAAGAGGAACTGATACATCTGCCTGAGGTGTTTGGGTTTTATTTTCTTTCTTTGCCTTCTCTGAGAGGTAACAAACACAGCCCAGGTGGAGGCTGCTTGTCACTGAATGGTGAATGCCCTTGATTTCAGCAGGAAATTTCCATTCAATTTAATCTATTTATGTGAAAGAAGAAAGTAAACATTTTTGGTCAGCCTTACGTGAAATGAAAGGAAGATCAGCATTGGAATCACTTTTGGGGTGGGGGGAATGTGATCAGTGTGTAAAGCTCTTCCACATTACCATGCATTTGCTTTAAGCTTGTGACTGCTATTCCCTTGTAGCTTTATGTATGTGTATTTATTTATAGATCTTCAGAGACAAACAACTTCTACAAACTAGTTACAGCGTGTTGCCCACAGCACAAGGAACACATTATCCTATGTGGTGAAATGCACAGATACTCTCATGGATACCTAAAATCTGCTGCAATTTCACAGCTACTCCACAAGCAAATAGATCTGTCACAGAGGCACCTACACAGGTCAGGGTCGAAGCTAGCAATTAGGAATCATCATGCTCCCAAGCCCTTGCCAGCCACTGCCCAGCCTCCCTAAAGCAGACCAGCCATTAGGCACAGAAAACAACAGGATGGAGGTGGTTAAGTCAACAGTTTTAGCAGGGTGTTAACAGACTACATGAGAAGAGAGCGAAAGAATGTGCCAGGGCTCTTTGATTGCATTTCATTCAGGTAGTTGCCTTCCAAATGTTCAAGCTAATAAATGCTGTTAACTTCTTTTTCTTTTCTCCTCCATGCACTTTATTTGTAACCTGCATGATTTACTGCTAAGGAAGCTTCAGGGCTTGAAATATTAGACTAGACTACTAAATTGATCAGTGGTTCGATATAAGTAGAATGAATCTGCTTTTGTGTCCATTGACACAATTCACAAATGCCAACTCATCTCTAATGGCAAATGACAAATCTACATGCTGTGTACAGCTGATAGAGAGGACATGACCATTGATTATAATGAGTTCATTGATTCTAACAGGTTCAAAGTCACCGGATAACTCAGGATGGGGAATCTCCAATGAAAAGAAATGATGTGCCCTTTTCACATTGGTTCCCCACTTACGGAACAGCTTTGGAGTAGAAGCTAAATACAGCCTGCTGGAGACAGGAGCCATCCTTCACCAGAGAAGATAATGGACTGGACTGTGATCATACAGCGATGTGCATCAGAAATAACCCACAGGAGTCACAGCTGTGAAGAACTGACCTGAGAGGAGCAGTGAGTCAGCCACTTTGGACCTTTGCCAGAGCCTCAGGAACGCTCACAACAGCTCCCAAGCCCGCCTCGACTGCCAAACCTGCTCTGCCCTCTGCACATCGGAGTCCCAGGGCAGGGTAAATTTAGCAGAGCTGTCTCAGCACAACCTCTCTGCTCCCGCTGCAGCTTGAACTGGGTGTCACACAGCCGCAGTGACACTCTGCCTGTCCCAGGCCCAAGAATGGGTATTAGTTCTGGACACCCTGGGGCTTTTCCAGCTTATTTTGGTGACCAGGTGGACCTTGAGAGTGTGAAGGTGGAAGAATTCCTCCACTTGCGCATCTACTTACAGCAGCTCATGTGCTCTCCCCACTTAAACTCTTCTCCCTGGTGAGTACAAGTGAATAGTGCTCCAACTCCCTGCTAGTGCACAGCCCTGTGTGGTCCCAGTGGAGCTGTATCCTTGACCCTGTGTGGTGGCTGGCACCCAACTGAAGGGCACTTTGCTTTTTTAGCTTTCTTCCTGTGCATATCCTGACATGCCTGACGTGTTTCAGCTGCCATGGCTTGACTTAAAGGCCTGTTTTGAGGACATAGCTGCTTTTCTCCCACCCCATGCTTGCCCAGCAGATAGGTGCTGGTTGGACTACCCTGGATATAACGCACCTTAATCGCCTCTCACCCCTTCTGCCTCTTACACTTTCAATTGTTGGCATGGAGACAGAGGACCATGGGGTAAAGGAAGCTCCCTGAGGCTCTGCATCTGCCCCTGTGCTGCATAGGCTTCTTCCCCTCCCAAGGACCCAGCTGCCACTGCAACCCTTGAGGGTCCGTGTGAGCATTTCTAATGCTTGCTATAAGCAGGAGTAATACTGAAACCTCTCTTGGTCTCTCTTGCCAACAGGAGAGAGTAACAGCATCACCATTACTAACTATTATTGGACCAAAAAGGTGACCATTCTTCTCAGCAACAAAACTCCCCACATCCTGGGTGCCACCGGTTTGGGGGACCTCTGAGCCAGCTTTGCCGCTCCCTCTGCTGGTGGCTGCTCTGTTCCCATGCCATTGCTGCTCCGACACTGCCGTTTCTGGGTGCACACAAGCAATTTCTGGCACCACAGTCCAGGTCCTCGTCATAGCTCTGGCGTGGCATTTGTTGATGTCAGTGCATTGACGGGTCTGTGAATCCGAAAGGAGATAAGAGGACAATGCTGCGCACAGCCAAAGACAATACACAGAAGATGTGCACTTCTGATTCTTTGAAAATAAAATAACAAAACAAATAAAAAACATACGGGAATTGATGCTTATTGCTTGTAATTACTTTTATGAGAGTGAAAACCTTTCTTCTGACACTATTCTTCCCCCTCAATCAAAGAGTGAAACGTTTAAACTATTTCAAGTGTCCTTTGGAGGATTTTAAGTGGAGAATGTGTGCATTTTAATGCCTGAGAATATTCACTGATGCCTGTTTTCATAAACAGATATGTGCCAAATTCCTTATTTTCTGTCCTTTTTATTGGAAACCTCTTAGATTGAGTGCTCCAGAAATGTAGTGGCTGAAATTAAAAGATGATTTTGTACAGAAGAATTTGTCTGATATGACGTTCACTTGCTCAAGCACAATGAAACACCATTTTGGCATTAGTGTGATTGAAAAATGTGTATTTCAGACATCTTTGCTTTTGGTTTGCATAGAAGTACGGGCAAGGAGCAGGCTGGGGAGCACAGGGCTGAATGTGCTCCTGCAGTGTCTGCTTAAAACCAGGACCATGCCAAGCAAATTGGACCCTGTCTTGTTAAAAGGAGAGTCACTAAATAGAGATGTACTGTATAACAAAGTGGGTTTTCAAAGGAGAAATCAGTACTGTGGGTCCCTAATTCATTGCACTAATTTAGAAGCAAGATTTTGAAGTGATGCTTCCAAAGTCAAGTCTCTTAGAATTTAAGAGAAGCCAGCACTTAGCAGAGATGGCGGCTGACACACAAAGTGACTATCCAACAGCCCTTCTCTCCCCTGAGCTGTGATCCAAGATCTGCTGAACCAATGGTGAGATTTCCTCCGTGTCAATGTTTTGTGGGGTGGTCTTACCCTCTTGATCAATACAGGCACCATCAACCCTGGGAGGAAATAGAACCAGATTGAAAGCAGAGCCCAAATCAAGTAGATTTGGAAATTGAGGAAATCTGGTTGTCTGATCAGGCCTATGGGGCTCCTTTTCATCCTGTTCTAACTCTAGTGGTCTAAGCAGTTTGCCACTGAGGTTAGTGAGAAGGGAGGAAGATAAAAAATATTAAGAGCAGAGGCTACTAAGGCAGTCAGTCCTCTATCCTACCTGCATGCTGCCAGATTTCCATAACAATATTGCTTCCCTGGCACCCTCTACCCAGGTGCAACAGGCTAATAAAGGGCTTTCTAGATGAGAAAGCTTTCTAGTTGCATCAGCTAATTGCCATCTGGGGGAAGTCTCTGACAAGGGCTTTAAATTTGCCACTGTTTGCCTTTTCCCAGCTGCAGAGGCTTGCAGAGAGGAAATGCAGGGAGGCAGGAAGGAAAGACTCTGAGAAAAAGCACTCTCGGGGCCCCTATCTGCTGCTGTCAGTGAGGAGATCAAGATTGTAGAGAATACAATAGGAGGGAGTCTGTCTCTCTGAGTAAGATTATTTACCCTAACCCTAGGCGATGCTTTGTGGGTAGCTGTCACAAAGCAGATGTGCCTAGGATCAGGTTGTAATAAGAATTAGAACCTGAGCACATTTGCAACAAGGCCTTGGTGGTGAAGTGCTATGTGTTTTAAAAAAGCTTTCTTATATTTTATACTCCTAACACAGAAATGCTTGGGATTTCTGCTCTGTGGATTCAAGAGGGGATCAGCTGGGAGTCAGGGAGAGATGTGATCCTGAGTCTGAATGCTCTCCAGCAGCCTGCTCTAATGTTTTGACAGGTAAGAAAAACAATCTGTGAGCTGTTATTTATTTTGGGCACCCTTTTAGAAGGAATCTCCACAAATAGAGCTCTAGAAAATCAGGCAGGAAGAGGCCTTGAGAAGGTGTTAAACTTGGTCAGGATCAGTAGAAAACTTTTTCTCTCCAGTAATAATGCTTCACCTCTCTGTGCAGTCACTCATCTGGAAAGACTTGGGCAATTTACTGGAAGTACAATCACTGCCCTCTCCATTGACCATGTCTGTCTTTGTTTCCAGCATGTGTTCGCAGCACAGAGCAACTATAAGAAATGAAAGCTGACAGTAGATGGAGTTCACCACAAAGGTGGAGGTTAGAAGGCAAAATAGCTGCATCTCAGTTTTACTCCCAGTATTTGAAAGCAGCAAGTTTTTTTGTGCAATAACTCACACAGAAGTTAAGCCTTTCTTTGGACAGCTTGTGTTTCAAGGAAGGGATATTGGTGGCTCTTTGGTTGTTGTCTGTGTCGAAGCATGAAACAAGCTAGAGAAATGCTGTTTAGTAGCTCAGACCACAGCAATACTACCTGTCGGTGGATGGATGGAAAATCCACTGGGGCTGAGCTGCCCAGCAGCCCTTCTCCCTCATTTAAGAAAAGGGACTGGCTGATCTGTGTGACTTGGGCTGTGCTGCAGGCTATGGAGGGGTTCAGCATGGAACCTGTTAGCTCATTAAAGCTTGGGGTGACATCAGATAGATCATGGAAAGTCCCACTCAAATCTACTCAACGGCCAGGCCAGGAGCTGCACGATGAGAGCACCAGGCTGGAGGTGAAAGCATCCAGTTCACTTGTTCCTTTTCTGCTCTGCTTCCTTCCTGCATGTGCCTTGGTTTTGTCACATGCACAAGCATGTTATTCTAATTCCTTTGCTTTATAGTTTACTTGGATCCCTGTGGTTTTAAAGTGCTATATAAGGCCCAGACAGCCTTACAATGGTGTGAGGGTGCAGAGAAAGCATCCTGATTTCCATAGACTGTGCCTTGTGCTCTGGTAAAGTCAGAGATTTGGCTAGCTGTGTTTATATAGCTTGAAGGAATGACATGATAGATTGCATCTAGCTTTGGCAAGAGTCTTGAACAGACTGTAGAACTGGAGGGCCAGCAAATTCAGGCATCAGGTTAATTTCTGTCACTTTTTCCTTAGCTGATATACAATAACACAGCTGCCAAAATGATACCATCAGCTTCTCATTCTTCAATCTCTAGAGCAGATCCTTTCTTTCAAAGAATAATCCCTCTCCAGCCTGCATTTAGTGTCTGCAGCTGGTACCTGCTACCATGTATGTAAGATCAGGCCTGGGAGGGGTACTCTCCTATCTGAGCTGGCTCCGGATGGAGATGCTGTGAGTTAAAATGGCTTTATAAAGCTCACTTTAAATGCAATAAAAGAAACATCCCTTTGCTTGCCAGCAGAGACTCATTTCCACTGCAATCTGGGGCTGCCTGGTGGCTCAGAAACGCCTCTTCCCAGCCAGAACTGAGAGTTATTCCTCCTTTCTTCTTGTGTGTTGTTTGTTTAATTTCTTTTTGTCATACCCTTCAGAAAAAGGCTGAACATTTGCCCTTTGTGTTCCTCAGTCCTGCCAGCAAACACATGTGGCTCCTGAGCATTTACAGAGTTTTGACAGCCCGTGTTCTTGAATAAGCAGCCTCTTGCATAAGGGCTCAGAGGTGCAAGGAAGAAAGTCATTGCTGATAAGGTCTTCACTTCTAGCAGCTATTTCTGTGACAAGGTGTTGGGAAAACAGAGGCTGTAGAGGATGTGGGAAATTAGCGATGCCACAGTCATGGGTCCATGATAGCTGAGCTGCACCACAACATAGTTGCTTAGGATCAGTGGGGAGGTGAAGACCTCTGCGGCAGCTCAGCTGTTCTCCATCAGGAGATGCTCATGGGAGCATTGAAGTGGGATGAGAAAGGGAATTGTTAGTTAAATGGTTAATAGCTGCCTTCCTCCTGCCTTTCTTCACCAGAGCTGCCCTCCAGCTAGGCATAAGTAGCTAAAACTCCAGCACTGAAGCTTGATGAAAGAGAGTATGAGGCAGATGCAACCTGCACATTTCCCCCTTTTTTGTGCTTTCTTAGAAGTCTTCCCCACTGGCAACAAATCCTTGTGCCTTTTTCACACCATCTTTCCCATCTCAACGCCAGACCCAGTGTCTGATATTCAACTGTCCCTTGCTAAGGCTGTCAGCCCAATGTCTCCAGGCGGCTGCCCCACTGATGAGATGTGACTGTTGTTGATGTGGGAGCTGTTTGCTCACCAGCCTGTGAGGGAATTGCTGGTGCTTGCTGCTGGGGTATACGGTGACTGCCCACAGTGTCAGTGGCACCAAGGAGCACTCTCTGATCATGCATCAACAGAGGATCCTCAGGACATCTGCAGCACTCTGATGCTGCAGTTACCTTGGCCCTGGGAGTCCTGGCACAGCTCAAGCACAAGTGTGAGTGTTCCCCTTATTCATCTAGGGACAAGCCAGTGTGTTTCACTGAGCTCTGCAGATCCAGCCCAAATGAGAATCAGTGGGAAAAGGGAAGAGCCCATATGGGAGGTCATCACCTCTGTCAGCTTTGCCTTCTGAGGGACAACTCTCAGGTGTTCCTCTCTGGTCTATGTAAACTTTAAGGGCAGCAGCAGCTGCTTTATAAGCAGATCCTGCCTAGGATAGTCCCATCCCATGGCAACTGCACTCTCAGGAAGTGTTTCAGCCCAGCTCTTGTGCTGCACTTGGCCACAGCAAAACCAACAAGCTTAGCCTTTAGGCTGGGCAGTGAAATGCAGGTCCCTCCCAGAGCTGCACCCCCAGCTGCCTCTGCTCTTTCCCCTTCAAAAGTTTTCTGCCTCTTCAAAAATCACCTCTGGCAGGAGCTTGTCTTCATCAGACCCCTCCCCAGTCTCAAACCCCAGGTCATAAATGGGAAGACTGGTTAAACATTGGAAGAAGGATTTATTTGTTCCCTTTGATCGCCTCAGTACTAGCACACAATGCCTCTGTACAAGCCTAATGTGCCAACCCACCTCCTGAGAGTTTAATTGACCATCATAATTGCAGGATTTCACTCTTCTTTGGAGTTTCTCCTTAAGGGGCAGATGAGGATCACAGTCTTGGAGGGTATCTCTCATTCTCCATAAAACTGTGCCAAAGACCTATAAACAGCTAGCCCTGGAGTTTTCCTCCCAGAGACACTCTGTAGCTCCCCAGACCTCTCTTGCTCTGATGACTCCTTCACCCTTGGGAGTGTTTGGGCTGGAGGAGGCAGAAGATAAAATCCTGAAGCCAGCAGCAGTGCTGTGGATGTGTCAGGAGAGATTGGGCTCCCTTGGTGCAGATGGTTATGGAGTGAGATCAGCTGCTGGCAGAAGCTTGGGAGAACATGTTTAGAGACATAATCTCTGCCACTACCTCATTTTTTTGTGTCCACTTCTGCAGAACAATGAAATCACACTGTGTTTTTGCAGCAGTGGATGTAGGTGGAGTTTGCGGCCATATAAGTACAAAGTATTACCCTTATAAATGATTTAATCATTTTTCCTCCATGAGAACTGACCTATCAACCCCCAAAGAATAAAAAGAACATTTTCTCTCAAATGCAGCTCAGCATTATCAGATGTATAACACAGATCCCAGAGGGCCTGCTTTTACCTGTTTGTGCCTGTTTTACTGAAGGGATGCCCATAAGAGTGAAGTTGGTTGAGCCCCTGCGTTACATCATGACAACCAGAATTTGAGCCAACCCTCTTGTCCCTGTTCTGATGGATTTATTCCAGGCCAGAGGAAGTCTCACCATCTCCAATCTTCCTGACGTGCAACCAAGACTGGCCATTTCCAAAGAGTATTTTCTGTTCTGTTTGGAGGGAGGAGATACCATTTGGGACCATTTTGGGTTCCTGTTGTGCTCTTTGCCACGAGAACAGGATGGTTTCCAGTTAGGGCTCTTTATAGTGTGGAAAAACATTATAAACATTTTAGCAGGCTCATAAATATCAGCTTTGTGGCATCATGTGTTGTGGTTGGCTACGCAGTCACCTCTTCCTCATAAGTCCTTAAAACTATAAATAGAGGGGAGAGTTGGGAATGGCCAATTTGAGCATTGAGAAAAGGCTGAAGCAATGCTGTGACCTTCAGAGATCTCACCCAAAGGCAAGGATGGATCAGGGCTGAATTCTTACCAAGTGATTTCTCCTTGATGGAAAGGACTGGCAAGGTGGGATCATCTTTGCCTTTTCCATCAGGAATGTGGTCTGTCTTACGTCTGAGGAACAAAGGAGTGATTTGGGGGCAGCTGTAATTGCATTTTTGGAGTGAGTTGCTGTTCAGGTTTTAACACTGTGACATTATGCTTCTTATGATGCGTGTAATTAAAACAAAGTGAAAATAACATCTTTTAGCCTGCTGTGGCCAAGCTAAAGAACCAGGGATATGTTGTGCTCCAAGGAAGAGGGTGGAAAAGAGAAGAAGGTGCAAAGGACAAGTGGATTGATTTGAAAGACAACTGAAAAGGAGGAGAAAAGAAAAAAGCAAGCAGAGAAAGGAAAAAAACGCCTGAATAATGGCATGAATAATGGCACTTTTGTTCATTCCAAACTTATCATAGTTTCTAGACCCTGATTTACTTTTGTTTGGAGTCCAGCTGCATTTTTGGTGCATGATGAAGGGACTGTGTGCTTTTATGTGTCTATTTAAGCTTTTACCCTTTTCTGACCCACTACATCACTTTTAGGGCCCATCTAAGAAACCTGGAGTTGGCAGGACTCAGGCTGAGCAAACATCCCTCAGCTGGTGAAAGGAACCTCTGGAAATATCTTGGATCTTATCACCCTGATCTACCTACAAAGGGCCTTCATTTTGTGCTAGTCCATAAAGCAAAAAGGCAGTATTTTCCTAGTGCCAAAACCAAGCAGCCTGTGTCCTGCCCAGTCACCAGCCCTTGTTCATGCCAGGTGCCTGGAGCTTTGCAGGGAATGAATAACCTGATTGATCTGTCCAGTGAGGGATGTCTCAGCAGGGATTTCCATGTTTGATTTTATTGGCAAGTATTGGTAGCACTTTTACTCAGGTCCTGGAAAGAAATGTCCTATTCCACCTGTAATATCTGCACCCATTACTTCTTTTATCACGTGGCAAACTGAGGACTAGTGCTAACTCACACCCTACTCTTGGGCAAAAACAACTTCTAGGGTAACATTTCAGGTGTCCAGACTACTCAAGGCAGATGTCTATGTGCTGTGGTGATCTGTCAGGCAGTCCAACAGCAAAGACCTACAGAGCCCGTTGTGTACCCTAAGGCATAGAGGCAGAAGGTCTTTGATGATCTGGGCTACAGTTAGTGACATGGCTTGGTGTTGTCTTAGTGACATGCAATGGGAATGACCATCACTTCCTCTATGAGGACATATGTGGCTGTGTCCCTGGCTGATGATGGTATATGTTGGGTGGAGAAAGGGAGGAGATGGTCCCTTGGTTAGATCAGGAGCTTAAGGAGGAATGGTCTGCGAGGCTGTCCCAACTCCAGTCTCTAGTAAAGGTCTCGTTTGGTGATTTCCACTGAAGAAATGGCAATATCATTGAGAATCTGCAGCTTGGTGATGGATGAAAGCTGCTTCTGCCGATGCTTGTACTGCAAGATTTTGTTTTCATCAATGAAAATGTGGAAATAGTCCTGGTCAGAGTAGATTTCAACCTGAAAAAGAGACTGTGTTAGGTTCACCATGTGGCCACACTTCCTCACTGGGCCTTGCTGCCATCATGTCTGTGAGTGTCTGGATCTGGGTACATGCATCTATAACCCAGTACAACCCTGCCAGAGCTGACACACACACTGCTTACCCCCATTTTGGGAAAAGGAAGGGAAATAACTGAGGTATTCACTTCATGGTAGCAGAAACTGGTGATAAAGCAAAGCCTAAATTGAAAACAAATGGAGCATCCAGGAATTACTGCTGGAGCTCCGCATGTCTATGCTAGAGATGAGTGTAAATCAGCAGCAAAGCAGGGTACAACAGAAATACTAACAGGAGACAGAGCCAGAGAGAGGATGTTACTCGGTATAGTGCTGGCAGAAAAGGCAGGGCTAGATCTGTGAAGAGTATCCCAATATTGGCTGGGTCACTCCTGTCCCACCACCTGAGTAAACCTATGGGGTGACACGGGGTTACCTGGAATGACTCCTTTGCTTTGAAGGGGAAGGTGTTATTAACCTCTTCCTTCCCCCAGTGGTTGGCAAGGAAGGAGTTGCAGACGATCCTGGAGCTGGAGAAGCGAGGGTTAAAGTGAAGAGCGATTTGGTCTCCAGGATCACAGAGCAAGTTAATTTCAAACCTAAGACAGCGGTAGAAAGACATGATGGAGTGATGCTGCTGGCTCCTGTGAGCTGGGATTGCTGCAAGCAGTGTCCTTACATGCTTGTGCTGGAACTGGTCTCCCCCTTGACCACGACGCTCCAGCCCGGACACATCCCCTCTGGGTACAGGGCCTCGAACTGCCAACAGGGAGGTGATGGTGAAGCATGGCAAGGTGGGAGAGATGCACAGCCCTATTTGTTCCTAATACTTCTCCATCTTTCTCATCCTCTCATCATTTTCTCCTTTCTTCCTCATTCCCATGTAGGTGCACACTCTGCCCCTGCCTTTTTCTCACTTCTATATAATCTCAGCGGCTCTAAATTGATAAGAAATGAAGATGCTCTAACATCCAGTGGATGAAGTGGGATTTGCTGTCCCCAAGGTCTTTTATAAAAAGCTGGGTGGGATTAGGGAGCAAAAATTAAAGAACCTGAATGCCTTCGCTGTCAGCAGGACACAGACACTCTGCTGCTCTCCCCGCCTGGGCAATACAAAATCTGCTTTGAAGCAGGGTGTGAAAGACAAGGAATGGGTGTAACATGGCATCCAGCCTGTCCTCATCTAGCATTGCATGGGGGACTCTTCCCGTAAGCTCCTGCCTGATCCCCCATTCCACTTACTCCTCCCCATGTCCAAGTTTAAACTGGCATAAAATGACCTGGAAAATGATCTTTTTTTTAAATAACACATAGCTTTATTAAATAACTCATTAAAATAAGAAGTGCTTGGCCATTTCACCCTGCTTTTTTTAGCACTCTAATGATCTTGCATTTCTGAGCATCCCTCTCTCCCAGACTTATTGCTCACACTGGGAAGATCTTTCCAGCCTTGGCACCTCTGCTGCCTTTCCCTTCCTGTTTCTTTACCTGCTGTGATTTCCTATTTCAAATGAGTTTTTGGGATATGCATGTTTCGGGGCAGGAGCTGAGACATGACCATGGCCAACCTCATGCCCTTGTGCCTGGCTACTTTTGGAGGGCAGCTTTGGGAACCTGCACATGGCCATTTAAAGGCTCTGACCACACTGGTGTTCACCCCTGTGAAACACAGAGACCTGATGGAGCTGATGTTCCTTTTTTAAACCAGTGGTTATAGCAGCACCCAGGTTCAGCTTGCCTTGACCCTTGGGTTGTCATCATTGCAAGAACCCCAGCAAAAGACACACTACGTACACAGGAAACAGCAGTTACCTCTTTGCTGCTGGCTGTCCCAGGAGGGATGGATGGCAAAGCACAGGTCTCCTCTGCTAAAGCATTGGTTGTATTTTGGTCTCAGCTTAAACCCTCCTAGCCAGAAGTGCTGCCATTAAGGCAGCATTACCCCAGACCAGCCCTGGTACAACTAAGAGGAAACATCTGTCCTATTGCCCTATATCGAGAGCCATGAAGGTCAGTTTTGCAATAGCCTGGACCAGACTGAAGTAAGGGCAGCACTACAAGTAGCATGCCCCTGTCTTTCAGGATTTGTACCTTTCTTGCCTTTATCTGTGCCACTTTACCCACCGTCTGACCCCATGCCATAACCCTCAGACAGACCAGGCTGCGCCAGATCCTGTCCCCAGCACTTACCCTCAATGCCATCCTCTCGCTTGTCCTTGTGCTGCAGACCCACCTTGGGTGCATGGCCAGAGTGGTCTATATAGAGGCCACCAGGCTGGAGCCCATGTGTGTGGGATTAACATCGACGGGGGCTGAGGTCTTGATTTCAGAGCGAGCTGTCAGATGGCTGGGACATGGGGAGCAGTAAATCCTGCTGCCTGCCCAGCAGGGTCAGCCTGCTCATGCGTGCGGGGCTAATCCAGCCCCGCTGCTGCCTGCACAAAGGCGGTGGTGACCAGGCAATCCTGAGCTGTGCGTGATGGAGCTGGTGTGCAGCAATGATGGGGAAGACAGGCATTCAGGCTGTGATCCGTGTGTAATGCATGAAGGAAGGATGGTTGGGGTTTCACAAAGCTGAGGGAGATACTGGCAGTCCCATTCACAGCAAGGTCCAGGGAGAGAGCAGGTGGCAGAGGAGATAAGGTGGCTCTTACAGGGGCTCAGCTTCACTCTGACCATCAAAGGTTTCTTTTTCTCCCTGTTTTCTTTCTGTTCACTCTCTGTGGGTCACAGTCTGGTCTACAACAAGCTGATGCCAGCTCTGTCAGAGCTGCTTTTCCACCTCACAGCGCACTGGGGTCGGTGGGACTCTGGATGCTGCTGTGCTGAGCTCAGCACACCCAGGCTCTGTGCTTCCCTTCTCTGCTGGAGACAATACAGGGATTTGAGAGCCTTTGTCCAATATTTCCTGTCATGGAAAAGCACCAAGAAATGAGCAGTGATGAAATGAATTTCAGTGATGGGGATTTTCATAGTGAGAGTCAGCATGTACAGCTGGGTGAAGTGAGCCAGGGAAGGGAGGGGTGGATGCACCCCCTCCTCTTCACAGGGAAAATGCATTAAAACCAGATGCTGGCCCCATCCCTGCATGTATGGGAGGCTGCAATGTTTCCCGGCTGGTCCTACAGGAATCCATGGCTTTTGTGGTTAAAACTTCCTTACTGTTTGGGCCGCAGTGCTGATGTTACTTAATGTGTTTATTTTATTTCCAGCAGATAAGGAGAATAAGAGCTTCTATCCCAGGCTCTGGTGCCCTTGGCAGATGATTAAAAGGGCAATCCAGTGGACATGCAAGCCAACAACCTCTCTTGGGGCTGAAAAAGCCAAGTCCCAGCTGGGATTTGCCCATTTGGACTCCTACAGAACTGAAGCTTGTGAAGCTGAGCTTCGCTGTGGTCTCCTTGCTCTGTGCCAGGGAACAGTGGAGCAGAGCTCTGTGCTACAGGTGGCAGCATTGGGACATGCAAGGGAGCCGTGAGCCAGCAGCAGAGGTGCTGAGGTGGTGGTGCCAGGGCCAGGGACATCCCACCCATCCCTCCTTGGGCTGCCGTAGGATGCTGGACATTGGCGTCTCCAATGTGCCCAGCCATATGTCTTCCCTTCTTCTGGCCTGAATCCAAAGTTGTGTTTTCACCCTTAAATCATCCCTTCCTGGTTGTTTCTCCTGCCAGACAGGCAAAGGACTGCAGGGAGAAGGAACTGTATGGAGAAGGGACTGCTTTTGAGATGCTGGGCAAAACCAGACTGCATTGC
The DNA here is from genome assembly GCF_004027225.2 of Strigops habroptila. Classification (NCBI taxonomy): domain Eukaryota; kingdom Metazoa; phylum Chordata; class Aves; order Psittaciformes; family Psittacidae; genus Strigops; species Strigops habroptila. The sequence goes on from NC_046358.1 coordinate 81,390,855, forward strand.
GGTCCTGCACATAGAAAATGAGTGAGCTGCAAGCTAAATAACTGTGCCAGGTTTATCATAACTATGCTAACGAAGTCAGTGCACTGGGGAAGGCTTGGGCATCATAGGGCAGGTCAGGGTGCAGCGGGATAGCAGAGGATACCAAGCCATGGTGGGACAAATACCATCTCCTTTCCTTGCCCAGGGGTTGCATCTCACCTCCAGCGTGCAGAAACCAGCGTGAGTCCTGACCTCTAGAGAAGCTGCTGTGGCTTTTTATGATTTCTTTATGATTTTATGCTTGTCACGAATCTGTGCACACAGTGTGACCTGGTAGGGTGATGTCCCAGCCACACTGAGTCTCATTCCAATTCCCACTGGTACCACCACCAGCAACAGGCATGGAATTTGCTCCCCTGCTGCAAAAAGCTGCATCAGGCCAAGTGGCACTGGGAGCCACAGGGTTGCCCTGTGGGAGAACAACGCTAGCCAGTGAAGGCAGGTTTGAAGAGATGGGAAAACTTTCAAGGGAGGAAGGGGAGTTTAGATTGCTCCAGTTTTGGGGAGAGCAACTTCAGAGGTGCTCAGCACTTCCCAAAATTCAAGGCTTTGCTTCCTGATGGTATTTCAGTGAGAGCAAGAAAGGTTGCAGGGGAAAGATTGCTAACACATGTTTCACCAGTAAATGGTGCCCAAATATCAACTGGTTTTACAGGTGTAATTTTATTTGCCTTTGTGCTAGTGCTCAGAAGCTGTCATAGCATCTGTCTGTTTAGCAAGGAGGAAGGGGCTGTAAATAAAATCTCTGATGCTGGAGGCAGCACTGGGTGGTTAGTTCTTAATGTCATAACTTTTACCTCTTTGGTGAGGGATGGAAAAATCTCACACACACTGGTTGTGTGCCACTGGGATACAGAAAAGACAGGCTGAGGTGGAGGAAGTCTGGCATAGGAAAGGAGAAGATAAAGTGATGGCTTGGTTAACTGCAGGGGAGGCATTAGCAGACCTGCTTATACATTTGCCAGCCATTTGCTCATAAAACCATCAGCGTTTGCACCTTTCCTCAAGCATGTGCTGCTCTCAGTTGTTTGTCCCACAAAGTGGCAGAAACACCCAGTGAGGAGCTCAGCACTGTACTTCCCATGGGAATTTTCATGTAAGGCTCTCCTGTGCTACACCAGGTGCATTTCTAGACCTGTGATTATTTCCATTAGTCTCTAGAGGTCTCCAAACACACAGCCTGGATTTTCAGGACCTGAACACTGTGCTCAACAATACACACTGTACATAGGTCCTCTCCTTGTGCACTGCCTGGCTCTGCTTAGGTTTTACTGTAAGCTCTTGTAAGAAAGAGGTGTCCATCCCATGATTAACTCAGTCGAGCCCTGATGTGAGTGGTGGGTATGTTGTCCCATATCTGCTTTGTTCTACTAGCCAGGAACATCAGCACACAGACTTGGCTGTGCCCATGCCTGCCTTATACTGCTATATGTGTCCTCAGACATTATTGCACAGCCCTGTCTCCAATTACTATTCACTCATACATGTACTTAAACACATATATAGCATCCACTTGACCTCAGCAATATATACCCACTGGAGGCTTGTGATCACAAATCAACCCACATTCCTTAAATACACCAACGCAAACAAGCCAGCCCAGTGCTCCCGTGTGGCCCATGGACTTGCAAAGCTGCTTTGGCACCTAGTGGCCATAGCAGGGTGGATGTGGCCTCAGGGATAACAGCCAGAGCTGGGCTCCTCTTGGAATCGCTCTTGGCTAACTCTGTTAGGGCTAGTCCAGGGGCCTCCAGATCTGCAATCTTGTAGAATAACTTAATATTAAGCTGAGAAATGATGTATTTTTAGTGGTGGGTTCTAACTACCTGCCAGGCTGGGCACAACAGTGGGACTGCAAGTGATGCCATAGCTTTGAGCATCCCCATCCAGCCACCACCCATTACCTGCCTGGGGAAAGCACCACGACTCCCTTCTCCAGCCCAAGGACTCAGGCCTTTTCCTCCATCTCTGGAGCCAGAGTGACTCAATGTCTTTCCTAACCCCCTACAGTCTTTGTTTTAGGACAATAGCTTTGCAGAAACAAAAATACAGTGAAACAATAGCCCGGGTGCAAGCAGAGCCTCTGGGCATTGCCTGTGTGCTCCAGGCAGGCTCAGCTCCTTCTCAGGGAGTGAGTCTGGGTTACCCCAAATCCAAGTGTGTCTCCCGGAGCCTTCCCCCACCAGACCAAACCAGGGGCTGTGCCTTCCCCAGCACACATCTCTGTGTGAGACTTCTCCAGACTTGCTTATCTGCTGCTTGGCAGTATTTATACCTCTTCCACAGCCATTCCAGTTTCTCCAGGGAATTCCTAAAGCTCCCCTGTGCAATCAGGAGTCAGCCCTCTGCTCCAGCAGCACCGCCTTGGGAACGTGTTACTCTGGGAAGGGTTTTGGCACGTTGTTTTGCCAGCTCACCCTGATTCCCTTTCCCCCAGACCTACAGCTCTGTGTTAGCTCCCTGCTCCTGGTTGGGAGCTCTCTCCAGCGCTGCTTGTCTACAGCCAGCACCCAGAGACCAGTCATCTTGTTGTATGCCAGGGCTGGAAGGTGTGAATGCTCCTCCAGGCTTAGTGCTGGAGAGGGAAACACTATTTATGGCTACTAATCTTTTGAGTTAAACCTCGGTGCAACAGGCTTTGGGATCTATATTTCTGCAGTCTTCCCCTGCCGTGCTTTACTGGACTGGCCAGAAGAGGGCTGGAGACTCCAGGCAAATCCCTGAGACAAATGATAATCATACAAAAAGCCACACATGGGTCTAACTCTTGAACAGCCTGATGCAACACCTGCTATGCTGTGGGATGGGGGTCAGCTCTGCAGCCTGCACCTCTCAAACCTGCTTTGAGGAGACTTCAGTCTCTCTCAGCATGCTTTGCAGAAGAAGTCCCTTGCAGCCGCTCAGCCTAAACATCCCCAGGCAGCTTGTCAGAGAGCAAGGAAAGAAAACATCACACCCTGTAAGGTGGCAAGGGAAACAAGGAGATGCTAACACCCCAGCACACACTGCCTGGTGTTGACTGAGCTTCCTGCACCTCACTGGAGTGTCAGCTCCACTAACAAGCTGCTGGGAATGGCCTTGGCGCTGGTGGCTTCTGGGGCCAGAATCTATCATATCTTCCATCCTTTGGCTGCTTGTTGGCATGTCCAATCACCCTCCCAGTTAGGCACCAATGCTGGGGAAGGGGAGGTCTCATCCTCTTCCCCATCAGCCGTCTGGGTATGAAGTCTGGTTTTATGCTTGTTGGCCAATAAGCGAGGAAGAGAGCCTGGTCTGGTCCTGGGCAGTGCAGTGAATGTGAATCACTGTAATCAAAATCTCTGCCTCTCCTTGCACCCTTTCCCCATGCAGATAAAAGGGGAAAAGCGATCCCACCCCTGTCCCACTTGTCCCATGAACTGGCACGAGTGCAACCGAGGCCAAGCCTGGAGCTGCTGCTGTCTCTGCACATCTCCTGCTTGCCGCTCAGGACTTCCCTTTGTGCAGCTTTGAGGAGCAGGGATGAAAGGCAAGGCAGTGGAAACACAAAGCACGCCTGGTTTATTTTATTTATGACTAGCCTCTGCTTAAAAGGAAACCAGCATTATCAGCTCCAGCACCGCCTGGTCAGATGAGTAAATGAAAAAGGAGGGTTTAGTTTATGATCTGGAACTCGAATTTGTTCTTATATGGGCATCCCCACCAGGCATTTCTTACTGCCACCTTGACTCTACTCATGTCACGGGGATGGCCAGGCTCCAGCCAGAAACTGAGCCAGAGGTGAAAGGCATGAGGGAGAGAGAGCAGTTGAGCTCAGGTTATATCTACCCCTACTTCCTTGGCTCAGGGCAGCTACACGTGCTGCAACACAAACGTTGCTGCAGCCAGCACATCCCAGCCGGTGGGTATCCATACCTGCTGCATCATTATCCAGCCAGTCTTTGTGAACCAGGACTTCATCATTTCTTGCTCAGTCCCCCATGGAGAAGGCAGTAAAGTTACATCAAAGCAGGTCCCATTGCCTTCACCAGCTGGAAAGGAATGGTGGGTTTGAGGCATGGCTCACCCATCACTCCTGCTCAGCACTGTGAGGTGCAGGCAGGCAGAAGGTAAACACACGACCTGGCATGGGCTGTTGTTTATTGCCCAGGGTTCATAGAGCAAATATTTGATCATCCGTAAATAATTGCCCCGTTGCATATTCAGGG